>NW_011889135.1:1037093-1049293 GCF_000151845.1 Pteropus vampyrus | reverse complement strand
GTGAGAGTACAGTGGATACAATGAGAAAACAAGAACACTGCAGACCAAGAATAGTGCTCTCATCAGACACTGGATTTCTGGTGCCTTGATCTTGGACTTCCCAGCCCCTAGAACTATAAGAAATAAATTTAAGTTGTTTAAGCCACCCAGACTGAGGTATTTTGCTTTGTCCTAAAGTATTTTCTGAAAAAAGAATCAAATATTATGGTTCAAGAAACTTTTCAGCTTTCGGAATCAGTGATCTTTGCCATCGATAGAACCCCTAAATCCCAACAAATTTAAAGTAATTGAAAAGTTAGGGGAAAAATTGTAGGAAAAACATTGTAGAAAAAAATTGTAGGAAGAAGGAAGTATGTAATATTTGATATTTAATGTGTTACCCAGAATATGTCACCCTATTTGCAATGATGAATCCCTTTGCTGCTCAAATGTCCACAAGAAAATGATTCATACCATCAAGTCTCAGAAAACGGGGATTCGATAATCATAACAGAGGGGCTGTGGTCAACGGAAAAAGCTGAAGGCAGCAGAGAGAGAATGCAAACTAGGACAGGAGAGTGACCGGAAAGAGACAGCTGCAGGGCCTTGCTCTCAAAGGTCACCAGGGTTAACAAGTAAGGAAAACTGACAGCATTTTGCAGGACACACTGCAGAACATCAAAGCCCTCTTCGTAAATCATCTGCTAAAGACACCCTCTGGAACTGGTTCAAAAGCAGAAAAGGGTGTGATGGCCTTAAAACCAACAAAAGAGGGCTATACCCTTGCCTCTGAGGGACAAGAACCAAAAAGAGTGCCCAAAAGGGCAACAGAAGAATGTGGAACAAGAAAAATGCAGACAAAGCTTGGGAAGTGAGCACTGCTTTAACCACCTTAGTAAAGAGGTGCTGTAACTTAATATCAGAACTCACTGTATCGTTTGTATTCATTCCTTTAAACACATATTCTCTACTGCTTTCAGAGTAGAGATTATGATATCCTTTATAAAAAGTTTTAGAATAATAAGAATGGCCTCTCAAATTAATGAGTGTTTCATATGAGCCAGATATCGTTGTAAGGATTTCACAGCATTATCTCATTTAATTCTCAGCAGATCCTAGGAGGTAGGCACCATCATTATTCCTATTTCATGGAGAAGGGAAGTGAAACTCAACTAAAGAACTTTTTCAGATCGCATAGTAAAAAGGAGGCAGAACCAGAATCTGAACCCAGAGACAGTGAAACTAATCACGAGAGCAGAGACTTTCACAATTCAGTGGGGGTGAGCTGGGGATCTTGTTAAAATTGTGGGCTTTCAGGCTGCCACCACCCCCCATCCTCCACCCCTAGAGTTTCAGATTCAGTGGGACTGTGGTAGAGTCCAGGATCTCAAGCACCTCCCACATGATCTGATAGGCGTGGTCTGGAAGCACACTTTGTTCGATGCTTCATTCTTCCACTGTGCCTCTTTGGCTAATCTTCATAAAGTCCCATGCTAAAGATATCACTGCAGCTGTTACGTATGGATACGTGGACTGGGTGGACCTGAGTTGTTAAAGTCAAGGTCTGGAATCCCAGAATGAGCCAGAGCAGGTCAGCAGCTGCCACTCCTTAGAGAATGTTTTCCCCTCATGGCTTCTTTCTGCCTGAGTTGTTCCACATGATGCTATATTAGTTTTCCTTTTTATTTCCAAAGAGAAGGCAACAGAAGAGCATTACAGAAAGGGTAGCTCCTAAAACTACAAGAAAGATCAAGAAAACATAGAGTCTTGCTCCAACTTGCTTGTTCCTGTTCACAGAGATGAACCCAAGCACTGCAACTTTCAACTTGGAGAGTTCAAGAGTCTCTATACCACCATCATCTTTTATTTTACGTTTAGTAAGATTTAACTGAAAGTCTAATACATGGTAGGGGGAAAGGTCATTTTAAAACATATTGAAACTTGATCAATATGGCCTGTTTAAGAAATAATTTACATGTCACATGGAAACTATTTTATATTGTTGGGAGTAGAGTTTTTTGGTTTGGTTGCTTTGTTTTGTTTTGGCTAAAGAAGTTGCCTAAAGATTGGTATCTACTTTTTCCTAATAGAGATGTATTTCTTAGTAAGTTTCTCATACAAATGTTCCTCTGGTTTTGTATTTTAAAAAATGGATTTTCTAAGTAAAATTCTATCTAGAATTTGCTATTGCCCCCGATAATGCTTTTTATCAATTGCAAAGATTGCAATTGGTAAAATTAACATGGCTTTACTGAAATTATAAGTTTTTCTAACTTCCCTTATAATGAATATGGTGCTCTTTCAAAATCCTTTCCTAATATCTTCATATTTCCAGCTTAAGAGAGTTCCACCAATTATTACAGTAGTCCCCACTTAGCCACAGGGAATATGTTCCAGGACCCCCAGCGGATACCTGAAACCACAAATAGTACCAAACCCTATACATGCTATGTATTTTTTATACATACATATGTTACATATGTTTTACGGCTTCTCTTTGGCATATTCAAATTGTCATCGTCACTACTCTTGAGCTTTGGGGCCATTATTAAGTAAAATAAGGATCACCTGAACACCATCACTGCAATACCACAACAGTCAGTCTAATAACCGAGATGGTGCTACTACATGACTAATGAGCAGGGAGTGTATACAGCACAGGACACACCAGACAAAGAGATCATTCACATCCTGGGCGGGACAGAGCAGGATGGTACAAGAATGCATGATGCTACTCAGAATGGCGTGTGATTTAAAACTTATAAATTATTTATTTCTGCAATTTCCCATTTAATGTTTTCATACAGCCAACTGCGGGTAACTGAAACCATAGAAAGCAAAATTGTAGATAAGGGGGAACTACTGTACTCACATTAAGTTTTAAAATTAGTGTGTTAAATGCTGTTCTTAGAAAGGCAACAACTTTGATTTGTCATAAAAAAAAAAAGTTGTTTCTTCATTCCTCATAATAAAGATAAGAGGCTACAGAGTTATAAGCTTCTCTCTACTGATATTCTCCACTCAGCGTAGCACAGTGTAGTCAATTCTGCATTTCTAGAATAATGTTTTTTTTTTTAAGTATCTTCTATGTTGCTCTTCAAAAAGTGAAATCTAATAACAGAAGATGGCATTAAAAGCCATTTTTCTCTGCTCATTCTGTAGTATTAGAGCCAGTGTTTTTATCATCATAGGCTACAATTTTCTCTTTATCCATTTTAATAAGCTCTGTTATCTCTCTGAATTCAACATCATTCAATATAGAAGGCCACACGTTATCACAGAAACTGCACATATGTAGAGAGCCTCTGAAATGTTGACTCTATCCCTGAGTGTCCACGCCAGTGCCTAATATATAGCCTTATCGAACCGAGGTGAAACTTGAGCGGCAAGTTGGTGATGATCTGTTAAGACTGTATGAATTCAAATGTCCCTCTTGAAGACTGTTTCCTAAAATGTATTTCCACAGAACCGATACACTACAGCTTAAGAGAAGGAAATTGTTCTATGGGGAAGGCCTGTGGGGCAGAAACAACGCAGCCAGACTCAACAGGAGGTATATATTTTCCACTCAGTGCCTTCAGCAGCCCCAGAAAGTAGAGAGCCAGGCTGACCACCCAGAAGCACTCACAGAACCTGGAAGTGAAATCACACCAAGAGACAAGGAGGCCCCCACCCTCACCTTTAAAACAAGGCTCTGGGTACCATCTCACAGTCCCCAAGCATGAGGACATATAGAACCTGCACAGTCTTTTTGAAAATCAAAGCAGAGAACATAAACGACTTTCTCTTCTGCAACAGCTAAAATGACTACTTTATACTTAAAAATCAAATAAGCAAACAAACAACTTTTATCAGATTTTTAAATACAGATTACCCAATCCATATTAAAACAATATGAATTAGGAAAACCCCCCAATCTCTTTATAAAACAGCAGAGTTTGTCAAACATCAAGTTACAAAAATTTGATGGGCCAAGCAACAGCTAGTCTGACACTTCAAGTTAAATTTCTAGATAACAGATAGGAGAAGAAACTTAGAGCACTTTAAAAGCTAATGATTGAGGCAAAAAAAAAAAAAATCAAACTTATTCAAAATCTAAGAACATCATCGTGCTACTTGAAATGACTTAGAATTTTAAAGCTAAAAAGAACTTAAAAGAGCATCTAATAAAATCTCTTTATTTCAAAGATGAAGAAAGTATTTTATGGTTGGCCCAAAGTGTTACAGTTTTTCCTGCTTTAACATTAAGCAAGATTTAAATCCAAGAAGATCAAAGATTTGTCGGAGATTTTTTTTTTTTAAAGCCAGAATATGAAATCAAGAGTTATAAATTATTCTACATAGTCTATATGGCCAACACATCTAACATCTAAGAATAAAGAGACAGATTTTTGTAAGATATTGGACTTATTTCCCAAAATGCATCATATGAATTTTTACAACATGTCTACTAAGAAAGTATGACTTCATGTGATTCTTAGTGGTTTTGTGGTTTGTTTTTTGACCCTTATTCCTATATACTGTACAACAGTTTAATAATATTTTGGCTAACAGTTGAGAAAGAAAAAAGGTACGTATAGCTTTTTATCACATAATTTCCCAGGCTAACAGATTGAGTTTCGCCATTTATAATGACATAATGGTTGCTTCCAAGTTTTGGCAACGATAGATAAAGCTTCTATAAATATTCATATGCAGGTTTTTGTGTAGAAATAAGTTTTTAACTCCTTTGGGTAAATAACAAGGAGCACAATTGCTGGATCAGATGATGAGAATATTTTAATTTTATAAGAAATCGCCAAACCTTCTTCCAAAGAGACTGTACCATTTTGCATTCCCATCAGCAACAAACCAGAGTTGTTGTTACACTACATCCTCACCAGCATGTGGTGTTGTCAGTGTTCCAGATTTTGGTCATTGTAACAGATATACATGTAATTTATTTAATGAGGAAAAATGATCATAATCCCCAAAAGGTGGTTTTGCTAAATGAACAATTCCTTTAAAAAAAAATTATCAGTTAAATACTTGCTTCCAAATATGGCAACAAATAAATTATAATAAACTTCACAGGTTAATATCAAGAGATATTAAAAAGAGTGTGGCTTACAGGCACTGGGCATCTAAATGTGTCAGTAATCATTCAGACCTTCAGGTTGTTCATCTCCATACCAAAATACAACATGTTTGTTCAATCTCTGTGGAAACACTTTTAGATTTGGAGCCAGAGATCCCAGATCTAATTCCATTTTACTTTGCCTCTCTCTCTCTTTCTCTGAATAAAACGAAAGACCTGGACCAATCAGGCCTAAGGGGGTCGAGTAACTAATTTATATGAGTGAAGCAAGCCAGGTGGGGACTCTGGGAGACAAGGAAGCGCCTGCCTTCAAGGAAGAGGGGAGCCATCATTCTCCACAGCTGTGTGATGCCATGTGAAGTGTGCATCTAATTTTGCCTGATCTGCCATTTTTTCATGAGAAGCCAGAAACCTAAATTTGAATATAATACCTCCTAATGTTTACCTATTGGAAACAAATTATTTCAAAAATTCACTAAATGGGGGACTTCAGACCAAGATAGAGTAGCAGGGATCAGACTTACCCTCCCTCCTGAAATAAACAACAAAAAAACTGGCAAAATATATCAAACAATGGTTTTCAAGACACTGGGAATAAGCCAACAAGGGATAGTCACTTCTGAGAAATGAAAAAAAATGAGGTGAACCCGAAAACTGCCCAGTTTAAGAGCATACCACAGCAACTCAGTCCTGTGAGATAAAGGACAGTCCTCTCAACAAATGGTGCTGGAACAATTTGATATTCATGTGAAAAAAAAATGAACTGCCATCATACCTCCAACTATGTACAAAAATTAACTTAAAATGGAGATAGACCATAATGTAAAACCTAAATTATAAAACTTCTGCAAGTAAACATAGGAGAAAACCTTTCTAATTATTATGATTTTGGATGAATCTCAAAACAATTCTGCTAAGTGAAAGTAGCCAGACAGAGAAAGAGTATATAAAGTATGATTCCATTCAAATAAAATTCTAGAAAATGCAAACTAATCTATAGAGACAGAAAGAAAATCAGTGGTTGCTTGGAGGGTTTGAAAACAGGAAGGAAGGATTACAAAGGGCCATAGGAAACTTTTGGTGGTGATAAGTATGTTAATTATCTTGATTGCAATGATGATTTCACATATATACCTTTACCTAAAAATATTAAATTGTATACTTTAAATATGCGCAATTTATTGTACGTCAATTATGCCTCAATAAAATGTTACACATGCGCACATGCACAAATGCGCACAAACACAAACACATACCAGTGGCCAAACAAAATCAACTTGCAGGCAAAATCTGGTGGGCTAGCTAACGGTTTTCAATTTCTATATTCAATGGCTTATGGAGTCACTTCCAGTGACCTGTGATTCTTTGAAATTTATCCAAAGCTGAAGCTAAATTATACCTTCTGAAGATAGTACATATAATTCTAGAAAAGCATTCCAGAAAAATATTTTGAGTTGAAAATTTGAATATATTGAATGTGTATATTAGTATGTACAAATTACTGCATATTTATAATGTTTATGTCATCATTCATAAAATATGTACAATAGATTGTTCATTTTCGACAGATCTTTGTTTCTTTGTCATTTGGGAGAGCCTATAATTTCCTCAGCACTCATGTGGGGGAAAAAGGTACAAATCTATCTCATTCTATTTTCCAGGACAATTAAATTATGATGTCACAAGGAATATTTTAGAAGATACTCTAAGAACGCCACCCTTTTCCAGAAATTCTGACCTTTGTGGGTGCTGTAGGATTTACAAATTATATGAGCAACATTCACATAATCAGTGGGTTTGAGGATTTGTTCACTCTATAGCCATATAGGCACTGTTTTCAGAGTGTCATGGAAAATAGTTTTATTCCACGCGTACCTTTATCCACATAAACATGCACCTATAACCTATACAGTCACATTATAGCACACAAACAGGTATACATACAATATTTGTATGCGCATATAATCATGATATAATGTCTAATCTCAGTATGAATGCATAATACATATCATATAAAAAGCATATACGTGCATATTTCTCCATTTTATTGTATAAATATATTCATAGATATATGGGTATATATCATTGCTCATAAACATTTTTTCAATGTTAAACTGAAACTGCTCTAAGAACTAAGACACAGAGGTGACGGGTGTCTAGTAACCCAGTTACCATGATCCTCCCCACCACTATCAGCTTTCATTTGCCATCAGATAAGCCTAAAAGTGTTGGAGTTGACATAAGCCAGTTCCACAGGTAAGAAAAATACGGACGTGTTTTGTGGCAGACTGTTACATGAAAAGGTGCCTGAGGAATGTCACTTGTTCTGCATCAAAACAATGCAATAAAGGAATTTATTGTTGGGTCACCATCTTTTTGGTCAGCTTAATGTAGGCGGAGCCACATAAAACCCCACCTGGAATGTTGTCCATTTGTGCAGAGAGGCACCATTTGCAAACTGCTTGCTTTCTTGTCCTCCTTTAAATTGCAGTTTAGAAAAAATGCTGGTGGCATTAAGAATGCTTAGAAACAGGGCAATTTTCACAGCTCAAATTGCAGGTAGAATAAATGTCTTCTGTATCTTGTTCATGAAAGTCCAGACAAGTTCTTAATAGGAAAAGTAAATAACACTGCTTCACAATTGTCCACAATCTCCTCTTTCTGCTTCCATTAATTAATACTGATTAACAAACACTCGAATTTTGTTTCTGAACAATTCATTTGATATCTGACTATTAAACAATTATAATCACCAACTTTAGAACAGATAATTAGGAAAAAGAGGTTGTTTTTCTTGCTTAAGGCACATTGAAGAAAACCGATCCAAGGATACCAATTCAGTATTCTAATTGAGCATTCTTTTCCAAATGCATTGTAGGTGATTTTTTTCCTCTCAATTCTTAAGGGAAAATATACATTTTTAAAAAACATATATGATTTAAAATATATAAAACATTAAATTAAAATTCATAAGAAGTAACTAAAACATTTACATGAAAACTCCTGAGTATTAAATGTAAATTGATATTATTATTAGTCCCAGAAAGGCCCTAAGGTACAGAATCTCTCTAGAAAATAAAGAAATCTAACTTGAATAAACATTTGTGTTGCTAAGATGGCAGCTGGAACTTAATGAATGCTCTGATAAATATCTCTTGCTTCCTGAAATTTTTTAAAAAGCTAAGATTGACATGCCATTTATTATGTGCTAGGTACTACACTAAACGTTTTATGTATATTAATTCATTCGGTTCTCAAAACAATGCCAGGGAGCAGGCACTATTATTATCCCATTTCATAGATGAGGAATCTGAGGTAGACAGCAGTAGAGAAACTTGCCCGTCACATAGCTAGTCAATAGCAACAACAGGATTTGATCTAGACAGGCTGGTTCTGAAACTCACATCCTCAAACACCACACTATCTTGTCCTTTCTATCTACAGAGCACTGCATTACTCACCAAGACCACTGTCCACACTAACTGAATGCATGCAAGCTCGAACTGTTTGCATGTGGTCAGTTACTTCACTTCCAACGGGCTAGCTCCCTGCTGTGCTGCATTTCTAAGAAATTTCACCATCTCCATTCTATCCATTTAGCTTCCCACAAATTATCTTTAGAAATGAAAACAGTTTGATATTATTGTCCATTTACGTTTTAGGGTAAACAAGGCTATAAGAGCACAATTTAATGGGAAGAGACTGAAAAAAAGAGGTCTCCTGGGGATAAGTGGCAGTTCCAGAGGCAAGAGGAGGGACTTGGAGGGAGAACGAGAAGGACATCACTCTGTTAGACCAGCCTGACCTGGGAATTTCAGAGACTGGCTGCTAAAGGTTTAGCACAACTCCACTTACTGATCTACTGATGGCTGCTCAGTCCTTCTCAGAGGGACTTATGCAGCACCTCACTGAAACCAGACAATGAAAGGGGCAGAGCTGGTACATGTCACTCCTCCATCCAGCCTGGAACAAAATTAAAATGAGGGCATATTCTTCTAAAATCTTGATAGAGAAATAGGGAGTTTTAAGAAGGCAGCATAATTCCACAGCTGGGGGCCTGGGATAAGGAGAAGACTGCTTCTCAAGAAAGGGCTCATCTGAAAATTACCATATCAAGGTTGTCTTCATGGGGAACTGTTCTCTGACAGTGTGGGAAAGATAGTCCTGTTCCCTGCAGAAGAGGTCCAGAAAAGTTGGGTCAATTTTTTTCTTTGCCTAATCTTTGTCTTGCCCTTGCCTGGGCTAGAGTTCTATGCTGGAAAGACCACAGAAATGGATACGGCCTTCCTTTTCCCATCCCACCTCAACACCTTTCACTGGTAAAAGTTGTTTCCTAAGTCTTGATATGCTTACAAATGTACCTTAATGTCCACAAAAATCACACATTATGGTATGTGAAATAACGACCTTTATGTAAACAAGTCTGAGTAGAATATGTATAAGCAGGCACTGTTGTTTTTTTTTTTTTTAATCAGATCTGTTGACATCTACTCATATAAAACTTGACATATCAGTTCACATTTAACATAGAAAGCATGTGCTATGCTTGAATGATAGCCATTCTTTCTTCAGTGCACAATAGTTATACAAATACTCTAATTTTGTGTAAGTTAACTTTTCACATGTTTAATCATGATTTTGTAGCTATATAGTTGCTCCGTTTATAATTTTGGGGCACTTATTTGACTTTTTCATTGTGTGAAGAAATGTCAACATTGAATTTTGAAGCTAAACTACTGAGTAGTCCTTCAAGTTTCTAAATCAGTTTAATTAAAAAGAATATAAACTGCAAAATGAACCACTAAAACTTTAATATTTGAAGCTATTTATTTTTTAAATAAGGATTTGTTCCAATGCTGTGCGACACAAAAAGGTATGATTTAAAAATCGATTAGACTGATTTCTGATTTCTGTGCTCCCAAATATGGCTTTGATGAATTCACTGGATGACTCTCCACTAAGTAAAAGTTAAGGTTTGACTTTATAAAGTGAATTTGTACTAATAAAATGCTCTGAAAATTCCCGTTTGGGATCTCATTCCCATATTTTATCGGTTTTAGAGCTGACTTCCTTCTCTAACGTCTCATTCCTCTTCTCAGCATTCTGCTGCTCTATTTCAAGCCATCTAGTCTAAGACACTTAAAACCAGCTTCTCGGCATGCACTTCTCTCATTAGCTGTTTTGAACTGTTTGGGGTCATTCACCCTCTAGTTTGTGAGATCCTTGAATCATGTCTTTCATGTCGGGGTGGAAAGGTGGAGAACAGCAGGTTAAGCCAGCCTCTGTACATAACAAAATCTAGCCTGACTTTTATGACTCCTGGAGTGGGAAGGGTCCAGGTTACAGCAGACACAGATGTGAAATGCTCCTAATTAAAAGAGCAGTTGTTAGAGCATTTATTCGGACGATGTTGGCTGACCTCAGAAGCACTTGCAGTCCAAGGTGGTAGCCAAAGGGCTCTCTGGAGAGAGGTTACCTTCTCTCCGCCCTTCAGCATCTGGCCTGTCATCTGTCTAAGCTGCCCTGGAAGTGCTGCTCATGACAGCAGTGGGAAGAAGCTAGGGTCTGATGGGGCTTCTAGCATATGCCATGAGCCAGGTGAGCTGATGGCGGGGGCAGGTGGGGGAAGAAGGCGGGGGGGTGGCGGGGGGGGGTGGGCAGTGCGGGGTCAACTGACCCTTTGCAAGTTACAGAGTGCCTCCTCTCCAGAACCTCCAGGGAGAAGTCACAAAGGTTATTTTGGTTCCTGAGTAAACAAAAATCTTCTGGAAAAGCATGCTTAGGAATGGAAAGGCCTAAATCAGAAATTCTCCAGTAAGGCTTTATAACCAGGCAACTGCTGATTAATTGTATAATATTCAGCTCTTAGTTGGTGCTGCTTTTCGGGTCTTAGCATGCCTGACCCAACAGCTGCTTAACTTGGCTCCAGGCATTTATGACTTTATTTTGAACAAATCTCGAACATTTTCATTTGACTTTTCCCAACTCGGCTATGCAATTCAAAATTTGTTTTAAATTATACGGTCCTTTTTTATTTTTTTCTTCTCTCTCTCCCTTTTTTGTCTTCCCCTTCTTACAGCTGTAGCTTTGGAATTTGAGTTGGTTTTCTTTAGGCAGCAGCAGATTTTGTGATGCAAAAGAAAGGAAGTTTACAGAAGGGAAGTGGGTAAAGCAGGGAGAAGGGGAAGGTCATTTTACTAACTCTCTGGATTCCTTCAGAACAAGCTAAAACCTCATACTATATAAATATTGAAGTGCACAGTAGAGTCAAAATGTTCAATAAACATTTACTGTGAATGGAGGCATTAGGGAAGGCTTAGGCCCCGCCTGAATTCCCATGAAATTTGTAAATATTTCTTTCATTTGTTCTCCATTTACAATTAGTTGCGGTCAAGCTGATCAAAGCCAGAGGAGGCCTGTTGCATGTGAACCCGCATCCCTCACAATGACATCCACGAAGCAGAATGAAATATGGAATATCGAGTTTCCACGGATGTATGAACTTGTAAAAAATCTGAAAGAATAGGAGGTTTTTCACACTGAGTAATGTGAAACATTTGGTGCGGATTGTAGGCCTCTGAAGAGGGAAAGGGAGAGCCCAAATCCATCAGGCTATAAAATAGAAGCAGGCCCAAGCGAACACAGGGTCTTCCCCGGCATCCAGTGATTCAGCTGTCACTGACTGCCCCACAGAGGTCCTGGCAAAGAAGCCCCTTGGGCAGGGGAGAGAAGAGGCACCAGAGCTGTGCCTGGGATGGTTGCTTTTCAGAGATCCATACACAGCTCCTTCTCTCTGCTTCTGGTTTGTTGAATTACTGCTCCCCCATCCTGGCAGGATACACACACCTCTTTTAATTGATGTCCATTTCCAATCAGACAAGTGTTAAAGTACTTGGATAATTACTTGGGCAGGATCTTCCTGTTTTTTTATACATAGTCTAAGTAAATAAATAGCCCAAGTGAATCCAGCAGTATACATCCTATCACAAAGCCTCAAAGAGCCTCAAAGCCACATGTCACTGTTCCCCTGGCTCACTTGTACTCATTTGCATTCATTCTCTCTCTCTCTCTCTCTCTCTCTCTCTCTCTCTCTCTCTCTCTCTCTCTCTCTCTCTCTCCCCGCCCCCTCCCTCCTTCCCTCTAC
>NW_011889135.1:1023186-1036212 GCF_000151845.1 Pteropus vampyrus | reverse complement strand
TGACCTGGACTCCTGCAGTAAACAGAAAGCTCCTCCCCGGACTCAGGAGAATTGATGTACAACAATCAATTCTGCAAGAGGGTGAAACCTTAATGTTCATGAAATCAAAATAGAAAAAAAAAACATAACTTGATGTTGCATGGAGGCCTTTATCTTAGAAAAATTGAACTATCCCAGACTTTTCAGAATGTGTTGGATAGGACAGAAGGAGAACAATTTGAAATAGTGTCACAAAACATCCAAAGACCTTGTGAAAACAAATAACTGTACCAAAATTAAATTTTGGCAATTTGGTCAAAAGTGATTTGGAATGTGATGGATTAGGTCTGTTTTCAAATGAATATGAGTAGACAGTTTTGAAGAGGAGAGCACTCAAAAGAAAATTCCAACAGCACATTTGGCTAAAACCAAAATCGGCTCAATATATTCACCTCATTCAAGGTGCACATTCTTTGCCAGAATGTGGGTGAATACAGACTCACTGGGCAATGCTATCCAGCCCCACACAGACGAGAGAAGTTGTTTTGTTCTACTTAAATGAACACCCCCCTATTCATCTCAAGAAATTGAATAATACCACACCCCTGAAGCCACTTGCATATTTAACTGTCAATATTTGAATTTTACAATCATGGAATTATACCAATATATTCTTCTTTAGTGACTTGCTTTTACCAGTTCAATATTATGTTTGTGAGATTGATCACTGAGATGCCCATAAATGTTTTTTATATTCACTGCTGCACAGTATTCCACGATATAAGTATACATCCTTCATTTGATAAATCATTAGTAAGAGTTTTTCAGAGAAGCAGAATCAATATATGTCCTATTTGTCCCATTATAAATGTAGATAGATAGATAGATAGATAAGTAGATAGACAGCATCTATATATATTATAAATAATGAAGAATTGACTCATGCAATTATAGAAGCTGAGAAGACCCACGATCTGCCATCTGTAAGCCAGAGACCCAAGAGGGCTAATGGTGTAATTCCAGTCCAAGTCTGAAGGCCTGAGAATGAGGGGAGCTGATGGTATAGGTCCCAGTCCAAAGGCAGGAGAAGACCCATGTCCCTGCAAATAGTCAGATAGGGAGCAAAAGGGGTAATTCCTCCTACCTCTGCCTTTTGTTCTACTTAGACCTTCAATGGATTCTGTGATGCCGACCACATTGGAAAGGACAACCTACTTTACTAAGTCCCCTATTCAAATGCTAATCTAATCTAGAAACACTCTCAGACACATCCAGAAATAGAGTTTAATCTGGGTATTTAATGGCACAATCAAGTAGACACATAAAATTATCATAATAAACAACTGGATTATTTGTATATTTTTTTATGTATATAATTTATATAAATGTTATATATATTTGCTCAGAGAAAAAGATACCATTGTGAATATCTCTGTACATGTATCTATAGATATGAAAGATTGTCTATAAGGTGTATACTCAGTCATGGAATTCATAAGTCATAGGGCATGCTCATGGTTCAACACTGCCAAACTCGTTTCCAAAATGGTTATACTCATTCCTACTCCTGACAGCAGTGGATGAGAATTCCTGTATCTCCATATCCCAGTTAATGTTTGGTATTGTCCAACAATTGGGTATGAAATGGTAAGTCATTGTGATTTCAGTGAGCATTTCTCTGACTAGTAATGAAATGGACAGTCTGTCCATTTGTCATGAGAAATTGATTCAGTAAAATTGCAATTTATTACATTTTCCCATTTTTCTATTAGATTGTTTCTCATTATTAGTTAATAAGAATTTGTATATTCTGAATAATATTTTCATTCAATTTATGGTGTCTTTCAATAAACAGGGATTCTTAATTTCATTATAGACTATATTAATCATTATTTCCCTTTATGTATTATTTCCCTTTTGTGTCTTAAGTAGTCCTTCTCTATGCTAATATCACAATGATATTCTCCTTTATTAATTTCAAAACATGTTATAGTCTTGCCTTTTTCATTAGTGTATTTAATGTACTTGAAATTAATCTGTGAGTATGGTGTGAGGTAGGAATTAAATTTCATTGTCACATCATCATTTATTTTAAAAATACATCTTTTTTCTTCCAGTCTGCCAAATAATCCTCATGAATGTCCTTATATTCATGGGTCCATTTCTAGTTTTTATATTCTACTTAAGTGGTTTATTTACTACCCCTTGCCAATAATCACCTATTGGGTAGAGCTAGTCAGAGGAAAAGAGATGTAGGACCTTCAAAGGCACAATAGCAAGACTGACAGCTGATCTAAAAGAAATGTCAGAAGCAAAAAGGCAGGGAGAAATCATGTGGCCAGATGTAATTTGCTTCTTATTTTTTCTGTTTGGGAATGATGGTACTTTGTGAAACCGTAGCTTAAAGTCTTCCAACTCTTTTAGAAAATTCTTGGCCATTACCTCTCCAAACACTGCTTCTGTCACATTATCTTTTATAAACTTTTGTTAGACATCTTCACTCTGTCCCATATATCCCTTATGTGCTTTCTAAAATTGTCCATCCTTCTCCATTTTATTCTTCAGTATAGATATTTATTCTGATCTACCAGTTTACTCGTTTTCTCAGCTGCTGCGTCTAATCTGACATTAAACTCATCCAATAAGTTAATTTTAATACTGTATTTTTTCCATTTTAGAATATCCATTTGATTCTTTTAAGTTTCTCATCATTTGCCAACATTCTCCATATTGTCCTTTATCTATTTAATATACTGTTCACAGTTCTTTTAAAGTCTATATCTTATAATTCTAATAAATGAACTTCCCTGTTGAGTCCGCTTCTACTGTATTTTTTGCTCTTATTTTTCAGTCAAGTCTTATCTTTTTGTATCTGTAATTATTTTTAATAGCATGCAGGACATTTTTTTAGGAAAAATTATAGATGCAATATGCAGCTCTGAGCGATGTTATTATCCTCCAAACAGGATTTAATTTTACAGTTAAGTTTACAGGCAGTTAATGTAGAAACATATCACCTTAATACAATCTGGATTAAGCTCATATGCGTTTCAGTCCTATGAGGAATTGACATGTTCTGATTTACTCTTACTACTAGTATGTAGTCCTTTGGTGTCCTAACTAAAGCTTGAGATGTTTACTGGGGCATCTTCTTAATGGGCCCTGAACTCTACTTTTTGTCCCTCCAGTCCTAATACTCCCAAAAACTGGTCATCTTCTGGATGTCTCAGCCATTGCTTTTGCTTTCAGAATCGGTAGTTGCCTCAAGATGAAAAGCAACCCCTAAATTCTGAGCTCACTTCTCTTGTGTTATTTCAGATCTTGGACCTGAAAATTCTCACTGCCTACATAGCTATCTGTACCTTCAAACATTTATCGTTTTTGTATTTTGTCCAGCTTCTCTCTGAGAGTTGATCTCTGCAATCCTAGTGAGTCATTACTAGAAGTGAAACTCTAATACTTCAGATTTTTTGATCCTGCTATAAATTGTCTTTTTAAGACAAATTTTTAATTGTAACGGTATGTGATTGGTTTTACCAAATTTATTTTTATAACCAGCAAACATCCTAAGACTTAACAGAGCTAAAATGCTAAGTGACTGTGACAAGAGGGTAGAAATTCTCTGAGTAATTCCAATCATTTATTTATAAATTCATTAAGATTTTCTAAAAAAAAAAACGCAAGTTATACATATCTTCTTGAATTATAGCTTTGTTTCACTCTTTCTAATTATTGTATATGTTTAATTTCTTTTTCTTGTCTTACATATTAGTTGAGAACTTCTATACCATGTTGAATAGAGTGGCAATAGAAGGCACCCTTGTCTTTTTCACTGTCTTTAAGATAATGCTTACATATGTTCTCCATCAAATCTGATGTTTGCTAAAGGTAATTTACAGATGCCTTTTATCAGGATAAAGAAGTTTTACTGTAGTCCTGGTTGACTAAGACTGACTGTGCAGAAATTAAAGTTGGCTCAGGTGTTGAGCAGAGTCAAGGTGCACCAACTTTGTCAGTGTGTGATGGTTTACAGAATTTGAAGACAACATCTCACTCCCTATATAGAAGGAGCAAATTATAAGAGTCTCTTATTTACCCTTTGATAGAAGGCCTCATAATTCAGATATATTATTAAAATTCATTTTTGCCTCTTGGGCCCCAAAGCAACATTCATATATATGTTTCTTTTCTTCATATCCATTTTCATAGTCTCCTCAAATTTTATGTCAGAAAGGTTTTTTTCTAACATTTATTCTCTATTCCCATCCCTTTCTGGGGGGAAAAAAAAGATCAGCTAATCATCCTCTTTCATACAAAAGCATTTTTTCCTTTATTTGAAAAATGTTAAATTCTCCTCTCAGGTCTTCTTTTCAATGTATGTACATTGAAAAGTACATACAATCTGGATTAAGCTCATATGAGTTTAAATAAATAAATAAAATCAGTGTTTTTTGCTTTACTTCATGACAGGTATTTAGTCTTATCTGAAAGTATCCAAAGTTCATCATAATTGCACTTCAGTCCCACTATCCTAACTTGGACAATACAATGTGAAGTCCTAAGCATATCAAGTGCCAGAGGAAGGTTAGGTCATGATTTCTTACTCCTCACATTTCCCATGTGCTGATTTTTCTCTGCCTTTTTAATCACAGCCCTATATTGCAGAATCACTGCTCATTTGAAGTTCACTTTGACCTCTGGATACTGATGTGGTAGGATAGAGGTCCTCTGAGACCTAGCAGGACTCTTACACTTATCCACACTTTCTACCCTCTTGTCACAGTCACTTAACATTTTAGCCCTGATGGGTTTCAGGGTGTTAGCTAGCAATCCTGTACAATTCTCTATCATTGGTAGTATGTCCTATACTTACTCTTCTAAATCACTAACACGCATGGTAAGTACTACCACATCAGGGCCCAAGTCTTTCAGAACTCCAATCGATAAAGCAACATTCTCACATTCACATGGGGCACCTACCATTTAGCATGTTATGGAGCTTTTTAAAAATGACAATACCTGGACTCTGCTCCAGAAGAATAGGATTTAATTGATCTGGGGTAGGTGATTCGAATGTACAGCCAGGACTAATTAATAGCGTTGATACACTGTGCTACATCTAGTATGTTTTAACATAGCAGTTCTCACACTTCACTGTACATACAAACCATCTGAGATCTTTTTTAAATGCAGATTCTGATTCTCTAGATCCGGGATGGGACAGAGATTCTGCATTTCCAACAAGTTTCCAGCTGATGCCTAAGCCATAGACCAAAATTTGAGTAGCAAGAAAGCACAGACCCTTATTCAAATTGAGCACTTAGTTCACTGTTGAACAGCCCATTGTAAACTACATAAAACATAAAAAATTCTAGATGAAGTATCTTTTAAGCCTAACTCTGATACCTTATTCAAAATAATTTCTGAAACGCCCTCAGCCATTGCCCAGGTCTTGTGGTTATTACCAGAGTTCACTCTCTGTCTTTGTGCTTTTTGATCCATATTATACGTGACATACTTTTCTGGGTTTGTGAAATGAGTCAGCATATGTAGCTGGGTTTCCTAACCAATATCTTAGCATTATCTGCTGGTCGCTACCCATGTCTCTTTCTCCTCAGACATAGATTTTGACAAGGACTTCTCCTTCTATGAGGTTTGCTGGGGGTTCTAGAGGGGAAAAGATTCCAATTAGCATTAGTGCCCTTGCACACACAAACACACATCTACACACATCTGTCAGCATTTCACCTACAGACCATTGTGTTGTCAGACCCCTGTCCTCTTTAGAATCTTGAGGTTTCAGAAAAATAAAAAGTAGCTGCTTTCCTCTCCACAGGAAGGCCAAGGCCTCAGGTATAAAGGGACACTATGCAAGACCCTCTGCCCAAGCCCTGCCTGTTTTTAATCTCATCGTAAACACTCCTCTCGCACATGCCTTGCTTCCTGCACCCCAGTGTTGGAGATCATTCAGGGATGTGTAACTGGATGCTTTCAGCCAGAATATTCAAGGGCATCTTGGTACTTCTTTCAATTGGGTTCTGAGTTCCTCACTGGGGGAACCCAAAAGGCTTTAAGGAAGACAGGAATCCCAGCTCAGTCACTTACCAGTGTGTAAACTTGACAAATTACTTGATTGCTCAGAACTTTTTCTCCATGTGAAAATGGTGTTCATAGTACCTACCCCATAAGATTGTTGTAAAGATTATGAGATGCACATGAAGTGCTCCTACATTGTCTGGTACCTAATACTGGTTCAATCAAAGCTAGTTAGTAACCTGCATCAGAAGTCTAGGTGAGTCCTACTGGGATATTTCAAGCCCCATTTTGATGCTTCACAAATTCTGTTAGAGGCCCCAATCTGATCATCCTCTCCCCCACCCAAAAAAAGTATAAAAAAGAAATTTTCATCAGAAAATAAAATGTCTTTATCTTTTGATTTATGCTAACCCAAGTCAAGCATTAAATGTGGGCATAAACACTCCAGCAGACGTCACTGTCCTTTTTGGTTTTATTTTTCTTTCTAAACCTGAAAAGTTGGCTGCTGCAAAGAACCGAGGAGAGAACAAGAACTAGGCCTTTCCTAAGGAGTAGAAGAAAGGAGGCTGGACTATCCTTCATTCATAGGGAAAATGATGAGAGAAGCCAGAGAGAATGCGATGAAAAGGCAGATTAAATACACAAAGACAGCAATTCCCTACATCAATTTAGGGAGACTCTGGATGAGTCTGTAAGGGGTAGTGAAATCCACAGTCAAGTCTTGGCCTGCTTTGGTGTGATGCTGTTGGCTAATCAAGCATGTCGGTTACCAAGACAAAAACCCCAACCACCTCCATCCCAACCCCTGAAAAAGTTCCAAATGCACAAGTCATGTGCTGAGTAACATCGAGATCTCCATATCATCAGTACCCCCCATTTCTATTACTTAACACACTACTACATTTTTTTTGCTCAGGTTCATGCAAAGTGGGAGAGGGAAGGGGGAACTCCTTTACAAGATATTCAATGGCAAAATAATGCACCCACTTCTCTTGTAAACATGATCTATAATGAGATCCATAAAAATGCTCTACTTAACAGAAAGCAAACTCATGGATGGGACTTCCCTAGTTTTCTTTTGGTATATTTGGCCATACAAACTTTTAAAGTTGGAAACTACTGTCAGAATTTAATCGTTAGTCGGGTAAATGTCAATTGTACTGAGATAGCACTGAAAATTGTCAACATACATTTACACTATGTCCCTTCATATTTCATTAAACCAAAGTTCAGGATCCGTAGTTTGCTAAAAATATTTTTTGATTTGTGAAAAGACTTGAAAGATTTTAAAATAAAATCATATTTAGTTACCTATTTAAGAGACTAGCCCCTTCTTCCCCCGCTCCTCCCATCAAAAAAAAAATTACGTAAATTGTGTTGGACCATCTAAATAAGCTACTTCAGGGAACTGGTCCTTTCATATGGCTTTAGATAGCAGTTACTCTATAAATACATTGCCACACTCAAGGTGGACAAAGATCCCAAGTCTTTCCAGTCCCTCCAAATCACCATCAGGTTAAGCAACTCCAGAGAAAATGAAAAGAAAGCCCTAACTATGTAAATTCAACTGGCAGTCTCTGCCCTAAAGTCCGTTTAGTTGAGACATAAGACACATACATGCCTGAAGTACAAGGACAAAACAATGGATTCTATTCTACAGATTTTCAATGCTGTATTCTCAATTTCTAGAACATTCTCAGGCTTATAGAAAGTACTCAATAATCCAATTATTGCCAAATGAATGAATGAATGAATGAATGAATGAATAAAAATAAATAAATAAATGAGTTACATATTACTGATTCCTGACAAATACAAATTAAAATGCTTTTATTCCAAGCAAAATAACCTCTATTTTTTCCCAGAGTTATGAGAGATTTGCAGCACTCTGGGCCCAAAAGAAAAAAAAATCTAAGCATTCGTATAGAAAGCATGGGGAGAAATGGGAAAAGGAACAGGGATTCTAGAGATAAGAACAGATAATCACATAGGAAGCCAACTCAATCTGGGGACCTCACAGAAGAACTGTGGATACGATTTTTTCTGAGGAGTGATTTACTGAAATTAAGTGGTATTAAGGTAGGGCACAAAACAGACCACAGTGGTGTTACATGGGGTCTTTCACAGAAAGCAGAACAGAACATACACTCTAAGCCAACTGAGTCGATGACTTACTAGAAAGCCCAACCTTGACTTCACCACATATCTTTAAACCCTATGGGCCTATTTTATTAAAGAGGTCAAAGACTCACAGAGGGGAAAAGGGGGCACCAAGGTCATCTCAAAAACTCAGCTTGTATTTTATATCTTTTCTATTAAAAAGGTGGGGGGGGGCAGAGGAGAAGAGAGAGAGAGAGAGTGAGAGAGAAATTTTCCAATTTTTGAGATTTCAGATTATGTAGATTTCAGATCAATTGTGTCTGAAATTTATGCTGGGTTCACATTGGTTTGTATCTTTGAACATACATCATCTGTCTAAAGGGGGATAGTTAATGGCATCTTGGATAAGAGGAAGAAAGTAGAGGTTTCAAAATTTGCTATTGATATATGCCAAAGACGACAATATACAGACAGACAGACAGACAGACAGACAGATGCCGATGGGGCTTCGGGGGGTGCTGGGGCCGTGAAACCTGCGATCGCCATCCCTCTCTAGGCCATGGATGCAGTACTTCAGCGGGGATATCACTCTTAAGAGGAGGGACGAGTCCTAGACTTTGCTTTAGCTTGTCCAGAGGAGACAAAAGAGGAAGTTAAAAGATGTGTTTTGGACTAGCTCTTAACTGATCAGAGGAAAAGGAAAAGTCCCAAAATCCTAAAGCCAGAAGAAGAAAAGAGAGCTATGTAAGGGGTCCCCAGCTCAAGAATTAGGGAATTAGAAAACCAACGGCGGATAGATACGTGGACTTCAAACAAAAATACGATCTATAGCTTTTGGAAAATTTGAGTTTTCCCACTTAAAAAGTCATTTAGTTGTATTGTCCTGTTGTCTAACCTTATAGATCCACTAAAGTTTTAAGTAACTTACATGTTATCAGTACAAGTAAACAGAATTTCAGTAAATCATTCCTCAGAAAAAATAGTATCTATTGGTAGGCAAGAGGGCAGGAACATGAGTGCCTTCTTTGTACACAGTAGGCAATGCAGAAATGACTACAGGAGTAAGTCAAGTTGAAAAGAATTGCAGCATCCCTATAGGATTCTGTTTATTGTAATAGGATTAAAATACAAAACATTTCCTGGACAATTGCTGCCCCTGCCCAATTTTCTGTACATATATGTCAATAATGGAAACACCTGATGTCATATTAGTATATTACAACCTTCTCTTAAAATTCTACATTTCTGAGATGTAGAAAGAAATGGTCACCAAACGGTGCAAGCATATGTGCCCACCTTTGGCAAACTCCGTAGACCAAACAGAGAAAGCACAACATATTTGTGACTCCAAAACTAATCTCATCTTTGAACTGCCCCTGAGTTCTCCACCTTAAAATCTAGAGAGCTCTGCAATTTATGCCTCAGGAGCCATGAGGAATCAGGTCCGTACACACTTGGAGTTTAATTAGCCAATCTTAGTGAGAGAAGATGGAGCATGTGGCAGCTTTGACATTGGGAAGGTAGCCGAACAGAATGGGGTCACATGGGACCAGGACCCTGACGTTGCACAACTCCAGGAGTACCCTCTGCATTGAGGGATGTTTACGTAGTTGACAACCTGGGGTTATGCCAGAAAACCCTGTGTGGAACATTAACTGAGACTAGACTCATTGGACTGGTGCTGGAAGATTCCAGAACCAGAATTCCTAAAGCTTGAGTCCCAATATTTCAAATCATATTTTTTAAGTTGAAAAAAAAAGTCTAGTGCATGACTTCAAAGTGGTCTTCAAGTCTACGAAGTAACTAAACCAGGCAAACCCTTATTCATCATTGCCATGGAGAGCTACACAATAGAGATTAGGAATAGATAAGAATAGATTATAGCCTTGAGGATCTAACCAATTAAATGGATATTTAAAAAACACAAGTTCTAATGTGTTTTCTTCTGCAGACAGAAAATATGGTCTCTGAAAAAAAAAAAAAAAAACCTGGCTCCATCACTTTTTAGCTATATGACCTAATGGTCCTCTGTTTTCTCATTTGAAAAATGGGAATAAAAATAGGACAGCAATATAAACAAGATTTATACTTTGTCATAGGGATTCTCCAGGTATTTTCACCCCTTGACCCTTCTTAGGATTTATTAGCTGTTAGAATGCTCCTCTTTCCCCTCAAACAGGGCTGCCTTTACTCCAGGGGAACCTGCACCTCCTCAGTTTCCTCTCATTCATACTCCCTTGGCCCCTACCCTCATTCTCCTCAGTGTGGCCTCCATCTTATGTTCATCTACACTCCAGCTCCAGTTCTAATCTTCCAGGCCTCACGAGGATCATATTTGATCACATATTTCCAAAAATTCTATAGGTTTCTGAGTATTAAATCTCTAGGGCTAAAAATGGCTTTTGATAGTTAGGCAAACCTAACTCAAGAAATAAGACTTAACTAGCATAAGGCATGCAGAGAATACATTTATTCTATTGCTTTATCTCACAATTGATGCCCAATTAATACATTTAAAATGTCTAAGAGCATAAATAATATATAATGGGTTACAAAATATTCAAAGAGATGTCCCATATGGTTCAGGATTTTCTCTTTTCGTGGAAACAGGGTCCCTTACTTTCATCACACTTTCCTCCAGCTAATAAATAAGGTTTTATGATGTGCCATTTGACCCGTCAATCATGGGGAGATGAATTTATTATAAGAGCTCTACTAGGGAATGCATTTAGTGGCAGAGAAGCCTATCAAGGTTTCGCTTTCAGCAGCATGATTGTTGAGCTTTTCCTACCATAAGGTCTGAGGACTATGAAACCAGGATAGACACAAGGGAGGAAGCAACTTAGCAAAAATCAAAAAGCAAATCGCTAAACCATTTCTATAGGATTTCTAGAATAAGTCATCTCAAATGTCAGTGCTAAAGCTAAGACAGCTAGGTCCAATACCAGGGCCTGGCCTTTTCCATTTGCACACCGCTGACCAAGGAACAAGAACTACATCTCAGAATCTCTAGCTGAACAACACATCTGATCATGTGCATTGAGCTGGTGACCAATCAGTGTCTGGTGGAGAATATCAGCCCAAGCTCCAGCACGAGCATGACCATCAGCATCAGAAGCCAGTAAGGGAAAAGAGCTGAATACTGTGAGTAACCCCGTTCCAGAAAAGCCACAGAAAGGGCAGAGTCGGAAAAGTAAATATTTGTTTAGTAGCATGTGGTTTCATGCTTGTAAATTAGGCCGCAAAGTTAAACTTCACTTAGGAGCAATAAAAATTATTCCACTACAAGAAACATCCAAATAGAAGACACATTATCCTCAGACCTAATCCCATCACAAGATAGCAATTATGTTTCTACCCTTGGGGTGGTCTCCATGGAGAAGACAAGACAAATTTCCCAATGCCAAACTGTTAGGCAGTTTCAAAGCCAGTGGGCTGATGGCACTCCCTTCTCCTGACAAAGATGACTGTATCCCAAGGATGTTAAAACCATCAGTCATTTCAGTGGGAAAGATTTTTCTCTAAAACAAAACAGATGTTTGACAAAAATAACCATGTTTTAAAATACTAATAGTCATTCAACCAAAACCAAATCCTTTATGTTAATGCAGTCTTAAAATACCAAAGTATGGAATATCCCACAGGCCAGTGGGCAATGCATCATTGCTCCTACAGGGCATTCACCAGTGGCACAGGGAAAGTTAGGATGAAAACATATAAATCCTGCCACCATTACCAAGATAAAACTTTCAATTTGACACCAATTTGGATACTGTTGCATTGCCTATCTTAACTGTGTGTTTGTCCTTTTACTCAAATTTCTACTGCACCAAGCTTCCTGTTTCCACATCTCTCTTTGTAATATCATCTGCTCTTGATGTTCCTCCTATGGGTCGACTTGGCATGTCCCAAACTTACTCACCCTCATACCCTCAAAATCTGCTTCTTCTTCCATATTCCCTATTCAGTTAAAGGCCCAGAGCATCTCCCCAGTCATTTGCCTCTACTTCCATATTTGGGTTTACAGTATTTTCCTCCTCTCCTTTCCCCTTCCCCACTTCCAATCTAGGTACTCAGTGTCCCTGACCTAGACTATCTCAAAGGCCTTCTAAATTGTCTACCCTCTTCCAGTCTCTGCACACCCATCATACACACAATAGCCTCGTTAATCTTTCTGAGGCACTGTTTTGTTTTGTCATGTCACATTCCTGCTCAGAAATTTTTGATGGCTTTCCATTTATTCCCAGAGAATAAAGCCTGCGTTCTTTAGCTTGAGTCAAGCCCCCACCACCGTGTTCTAACTTGATCCAATACATATTCCCTGCTTAATTTTCTACAGCTCCCTTTCATACGCCCTACTTTTCCGCCAAATAGTTTTTTTCCCCCATTCTCTCCCCACTATATATTTACCACCTACTTCTATTCATGTTATTTCTTTCTCCTAGAATTCCTTTCTTACCACAACTTACGTGTACCAATTATATTCCCCTTCAAGGATCAATTGGAAAGCTATTTCTTCCATAAGACTTCTCTGCTGATAAAGTTTTATTTCCCTCTTCTGAATCTCATAACACATCCTCATAGAACACTTGTGAGTTGCTTTCTTGAATTGTATTTTTATGTACAGATATTATCTACTGCACTTTAAGTTTCATGGATAAAGAAGTGTATTTAAATTATCTTTTATCCCTCACATTCCATACATAATGCCTTTTATACAGAACATGCTCTGTGACTATTTCTGATTGAATAAGTAAATAATTATAAATTGAGATTAAAGATTATGTATTAGAATGTGGCCTAACAATGCTGAGAATGAATAAGGCTCAAGACATCATCTTAAGCAGCCACACAGAATAAGTAAGGAATAATTAAGGAAGAATAGAAATTAGAGTGATTATTGGGCAATCA
>NW_011889135.1:1018513-1020931 GCF_000151845.1 Pteropus vampyrus | reverse complement strand
TGTTCTGATATTTTCTATTCTATTCTCTATTTCTTTTTTTAAAAAAATAATACTGGTCATAATCCATTAAAAATTGATTTCGTAACTAATTAATCAGTTATAACCCACTTTTGTAGTCAGCTTGGGCTTCCATAACAAAATACTATAGACTGGGTCACTTAAACAATGAGAATTTATTTCTCACAATTCTGGAAACTGGGAAGTTCAAGATTAACATGCCTGCCAGTTCACTATCCTGGTGAGGGCTCTCTTCCTGGCTTGCATGGCTTCCTGACTATCTTCTCAATGTGTTGTCACGTGGCAGAGAGGGGGGGAGCTCTAGTCTCGCTTCCTTTTCTTATAAGAACACTAATCCCATCCTTGGGGCCCCACTCTCATGACCTCATCTAAATCTAATTACTTCCCAAATGTCTCACCTCCAAGAAACAACACACTGGAGTTAGAGCTTTAATATATGAACTGAGGTCAAAGGGGAGATGCAAACATTCAGTTTATAACACCCACTGCTTTAGAGCCTATCCTTCCAGGGTCCAAATGGTTCATCAAAGAGTTTTGCTGAGAAAAACTTCTGCTGTCTCATAAAAACACAAAAATTACATCAGAAAAACTTGACATATCACTCCAAAGTAAGCAATAGAGTACAATAATAAAAATGGATGGGCCATGGAATGAAAAATGGCTAGATTTAGATCCTGGCTTCAACTCTGTAACTTCTCTAAGCTTCAGTTTTCTTATCTTTCAAGTATACTGGTGCAATGATAGCTAGTGCACAAGAATATTGTAAGGCTCAAATAAAATAATGTTACGTAAAATACATAGCACAACATTTCCCTACAAAGTACTTAATAAATGGTAGCCATTATTATAATTATTGTCCACTAATGAAAATTATATTTGCAGTCTCTGTTTTTTTCATCTATCTGTGCCATTGGTTGGCTTTATCAGCCTGTGAAATTGAAATCTGGCTCCTCTCTGTGGTCTGCATCTCTCGAGCAAGACAGTTCTACAGTACATGTTACCAAAGGAGAACATTTAAATGTGAGAAGGGACCCATGAGATTTTATATTTATTTCTAAAATTATCACAACACTTCATTGCTTAGTCAGAACCAAAATTTGGTATCCAGGCAAATTTGGAACTAAAAATGCAGCCTATTGAAAACCAAACAGAAAACATTTTAAATAACCTACACAACCTTACACTTGGTTTCCTTTGCTCCCCATCACCTCCAAAATTTCTCTCCCTTTGTAAAGAGACAAAAGAATGGGATATATCCAGCAAAGCTATCATTTAGAGTCTAAGAACAGGAAAAGAGCTTCCCAGACCAAAAAAAAAAAAAAAAAAACTAAAGGAATTTATCAACACCAAGCCAGTATTACAAGAAATGTTGGAGAGACTTCTTTAAGAAGAAAAAACATGTTTCAAAAGCAATAATAAAGAATGGTAATAACTGTATTCCTATCAACAAGTACCTCAAATGGAAAAGAATGAAGTGCCCCAACCAAAAGATAGAGTGGCTGAATGGATGAGAAAACAAGATCCCTACATATGATGCCTATAGGAGACTCACTTCAGATTAAAAGACACACACAGACTAAAAGGAAGGGGATGGAAAAAGATATTGCCTTGATGGACCAATAGGGTATTGTGCTGAATGAAATGGCTCAGATAGAGAAAGACAAATATTGCATGATT
This sequence comes from Pteropus vampyrus, assembly GCF_000151845.1. Lineage (NCBI taxonomy): Eukaryota > Metazoa > Chordata > Mammalia > Chiroptera > Pteropodidae > Pteropus > Pteropus vampyrus. Next base: position 1,019,236 of record NW_011889135.1, on the reverse strand, counting down.
TCACGTACATGTGGAATCTAAAGAACAAAATCAACAACAACAACAGCAGAAATAAACTCATAGATACAGAGAATATTTAGAGGGATACTAGATGGGAGGGAGTTGGGGGTACAAAAAAAAGGGCAAAGGGATTAAGAGGTACAAATGGATAGTTGCAGAATAGATATGGAAATGTAGAGTGTAGCATGGAGAAGATGGTTAATAATGTTGGAATAAATAAGTAATGGGGTAAAGGGGTACTAGATTTAGTGGGGTGATCACTTTGCGAGTTATGTGGATCTCTGATCAATGTGCTATATAACTGAAACTGGTATATTATTGTATGCCAACTATAAGTGAAAAAAACCTCATTGAATTGTATAATGTAAATGCAAGCAACTAATTGTCTATTATATTTCAATAAAGACAAAAAACTTTACTTCTGAAGATGAAGTTATATATTCTTAATAGTAGCATAAGAGTAATAAAATACCTGAATAAGGCAAAAAAAAAAAAAAAAGAATGGAATAAAAGCTACTTCCATGACTACATCACTAAGTGACATACATGTGGCTTGCAGAGGCTGTGGATCAGCTATTTTGAAGCCAAGAGCCCAAGGCCTTATAAGCAGAGACTCTGTATCACCTTGGAGTGATAAAGGACAGGATTAGCCTGAGCAGACCCCAATTTGTAATACACCACTCTGATAATCAGAACCTATGGCTTTTCCATTACTGAACTGAG
>NW_011889135.1:992050-1016278 GCF_000151845.1 Pteropus vampyrus | reverse complement strand
ATTTTAAAATGTGAAAACTGAGGGTTGGAAAATTAAAATACTAGCTGAAATTTACAAGCTGCTTAGTAGCAAAGCTGGGATAAGAAATGAGGTTTCCTGACTCTCCCCTAGTTCTTGATCCATATGATGATAGCAAGAACAATGAGTAGGCCATCTGCAATCTCTCCATTTCCAGAAAGAAACAAGGCCAAGAACTGACACAGGAAACTATTTCTCACCTTGGTCAGCTCACGCGTCACTTGGGACACTTTTCGATCTCACTAACAAAAGTTCTGCTGAAGAAAGACAGTGATGTTTTTGCTCTTCTTTTGAACTTTTACAAATTACAAAGAGAAACCAACACTCCAAAAGGAGAATATAAGCCATAGGTTGTAAAGACATTTCGTGGTAACTTTTTTTATAACTTCCTTATAGATATACTCTGACAACATTAAAGCATTCTCATGCAGCAAATATAAGAACCTCACCCTCATTCTTACCTCTTCTCTCCTCATGTAACAGCTGACTCAATTTTACAGATACTGAGTTCAAACTGTGTGTGTGTGTGTGTGTGTGTGTGTGTGTGTGTGTGTGTGCGTGCGTGCGCGCGCGCGCGCGCACGCACAAGACGAGGTGCTCCCCTGGTATGCGTCTAAAGTGTGGTATTTGACATCTTTAACACACTCCTTTCCTAGGCATATTTTCTTTGATCACCAAGAGAATAGAACAGAAATCCAAGTCTGCCTAGTAAAAGCTGCAAGAGTCTGACCTCCAACCTAATAAGGAAGATCGGAGTTCATATTTGTTGCTCCTTTGGGAAGAAAGCAGTCAGCATTTGATATCCAGAGGACAGGGCAAGGGAAGCAAATAGGTAAGTATTCACTATGAATCTGGTCCTGAGATATGTCTCCTTAATGTTCACCTTGACCTTGAGAGAGGAAAGGTATCGTCTCTATGTTATAAATTAGAAAATGAGGATCTGAGAGGCTAAAGAACTTGCCCAAAGTCACCCAGGTCCATCTGACCCCAAAGCCCATTCTCTTAGTCCAATTTAGTCATATGGCTAAGAAAATCAAGAGCCAGAGAAATGAGGTAATATCTAGAGTCACAGTCCAAGTAGTGGCAGAGATGAGACCAGAATTATTTACTCTGATCCAGTGCTTTTTCTAAAAATTTTAAGAGAATTTTGTAACTTGCAAACTCACAATTAACAACAAAACAAAACACTCTGGTTAGTACAAGACCGTTAACCAAAGCAGCAAAATTAAACAAGCTACACAGCACTATCAACGTGTGAGGCATATTAGCATAGGTGTGTGTGTGTGTATGTGTGTATTGATACAGTTGCATATATCATGTGTTATGTGTCTACATCAGCTGCATGTGTGGTAGGGAAAAAAAATTAAACATTAATGAATTGTGCTTCTCTTTACATTTTCATTACCAAAAGCTAGTTGTTTGACAGAGAACACAATTCCTTTTCCTTAAGAAAATATCTCCCTGCACTACCTGAGTAAATAAAGGGGTGGACTGTACCTGGCATTTTGGAACAAACTTAAGACTAGTGAAATCCAAAATTCTGTGTAAAGCAAAGAATTTCTTTAGTCGAAAAATAAATCACTAAATAAATTATATGCCATCTTTGAAGATTAAACATCTAGGTACATCGCTGCATATTTCACTTTTAAACGTAATCTCTTCCTTCCCTCCACTGGTTTTATTCTCCAGATCACATTTCTTCCTTTGGTATGAATCCTCCTATCCCAAGTACATTCCACCTATTACCTCTTTTCTAAAGATAGTCTTGACTCTATCTCCACTATACCTTTTCATTAGAAAACTTGCCCCGCCAAAAGGATACTTCTATGAATCAGGAGAATACACCCTACACCAGCTACATTTGAACAGACCAAAAATAGATGCCAGACTCCTAATGGGCCAAGCACAGTCATTGTTCTAGGAATTTGTAGTTGAGACTAAAGTCTGTAATTAGTGGAGAGGGTTAGATATGAATGGTCAAGTTGCCTGCCTGCTGCAATGCCACCCCTAAGTCAAGTACTATCCAAAGTTATAGCAGAGGAAGATGCTGCAGGATGAAGTAGACATGCAGAAAAGTAGACATGAGAGAACAAGCACTCTAGAAAAAGAGCAATGAAAAGAGGTACAACTGTGTTTCATTGTTCCTGAGACAATGTCTCAGGGACAATGAAACACAGTTGTACCTCCTGCCATTGGTCCACAAGTATCCCCTACATCCTTACAAGCAATCCCCTTTTCTCATGCTAATTCAAATGGGTTCATCTTTCTTATAATTCAATTACTCCTGACTGAGGTACATATTAGCTGCCTTCTTTCACACCATCCCACATTCCCCCATTTACCTAACTAAATCATATTATCTCTAAGAACATTTCCCTTTTGGTTCAGACTTAATAAATACAATTTCATAGGACCAAAGTTTACAGACAATGTAGATAATCTATGAAAAAGAGACAGACAGATAGAATGAGAAATTCATTCAAATAAGTCATTCAAACAAGGGACAAGGGAGAGCCTTAGGAAAAATACCAGTATTCCAGTTGCTTTTATAATCTACCCATGCCCTCCTCTGATTCTCTCAACATGCTAAATTCTTTCCCTCCTTGAGGTCTTTATTTTTTTTTTCTGCATAGAACACATCTCACTGGCCCCTGACAAAGCTCCCATGTCTCACTACCCTTAACTCAACTGTCTACCCAAATATTACCTCTCAAAGAAGACTTCTTTGCCCATACCATCAAGTGTTTCCTACCCACCTTGGTCACTCTCTAGTATGTTGCCCTGGCACTTTTCATTTAAACTTATCTTTTTTCTTTATATATTTATTTGTATATCTTTGTTTCTTTACATAATTATTTCCCAGCAGAATAAAACCTCCTATGGGGACAATAAGCTTCACTGATTTGTCACTACTATATTTCCAAGTATTCTCAGGGGTCCTAGTAAAGACATTTTGAAAAAAATTTTGTTGAATGAATAAGTGAAATACTTCAGGTTCAGTGTCTAGATTCAGTTCAGTGTCCAGCCACTGATATCTGGACACAGAAACAGAAAAACATAGAGGTTTGCCTAGATGAAATCTAGGCAGACAGCTCATCTCTGTTGTAAATGGAATATCCATGATGTAAAATACAACAAAAATATAATGAAAACTAAAGAGGAGATGGTGACACAATGCAACTTACAATGCAAATACTGGTTGTCAAAAATAATTCTAGAAAAGGGTATGCTGTCCCCACACCTTAAACAGCTGCATGTTGTTAATAAACCCAGAGGTATACCAACAAAATGAAACCAGGCTGAGCTAGGACATTTGGGAAGATGAAATTTTAATAAAATGTCACTGTCGGCCTATATAAGAGAATCCATAGCCAACCATTTCCTTAACTGTTGACAAAACAACATGGCTTTGGAAATAATCTTTTTCCAAAACCATCCCTTCCTGCTCCACGTTTATGTCCCTCCAAACTTTTATTCCTCCCAGGAGAAAAATATGTCATCAAAGGGTGGAGATGGCCACAGTGGGACTTACTTAGAAGGAAAATTTTGGAGGAATAAAGCTCCTGGAAGACCAGGACAGAAGTTATTCATGCTTGCATCCCTTGTGCCTTGTGCAGAGCCTGGCACAGAGCAGACAATTGTTATCTGCTGCATCAATAAATGGCTAATAATAATAATATCACATGATCCTAGAGTTTCACAGTTGGGAGGGGGCCTTAAAAATCATCTCATTTCACAGTAGACAGGACTGAAGTTCAAAGGAAATAAACAGTTATTCCAAGGTCACCCTGACTCCCAGATCAAGATTCAACATGTTCCTCTTCTTTATATACTCTCTGTGCATCTGCGTGCTGCTTTCTAGATTACAAATTTTTCTCACACATGTAAGGATCATATTTGACCCCTATATTTCCACCCCAAGGCAATGGTGCAGAATGGTTATTATTCTTATTTAGTATTATGAACAAAGGGACCCGGGGAGATTAAGACACTTGCCATGTTTATACCATTTGTTAGTGGTAGGTACCAGAAGTAGACCTAGAGTTTCTAACTCCTTGTCCAAAGCTCTTTATAATCCATTGAAACTCATGGAAGAGGAAGGCTTTGAGCTGAACATGGAGAATGGCTAATGTATTCATTTGCTAGAGCTGCCATAACAAAGTACTAACAAAGTATTGTCTCACAGTTCTGGAGGCTAGAAGTATGAAATCAAGGTGTTGTCAGGGTTGCTTTTTCTGAGGACTGTGAGGGAGGATCTGTTGCAGGCCTCTCTCCTTGCCTGGTAGATGGCCATCTTCTCATGGTACCTCTTCACGTTGTCATCCCTCTATGCATGTCTGTCTCTAGGTCCAACATCCCCCTTTTTTTAAGGATACCTTTCATATTGGATTAGGGCCCTCTATACTCCAATAAGACCTCATCTAAATTACATCTGCAACAACCCTAATCACAAATAAGGTCACATTCTGAGATATTGAGGATTGAGGGTTCCAAATAAAAATTGGGGGTGGGGAACAACACAATTCAACCCATAACAGCTAGAAAAGGGGTTAAAAAGTGGAGAGATGGCTTTGAGGTGAATTGATGGATGAATAACTTGCATCAGCAAAGACAGGCAAAATGAGGCTGGTGCAGGGCCAGTGCTCACTGTAGGAAGCACTGAGAAAGGGAAGGTGACAAGGCTGAGTGAATTCAGCTTGGGATGAAAGATCCTCCAGGAATCTTTTCCTATAAAGTGTGTAGCACATATCTAAGGATTATGGAAGCAGAATATGTTTGCAGGTTTTCTGATAGCCTTAATTTCCCATTCTTTTACTCCAAATAGCAGAATTAATCACATGAAATATGAAGTGAATCTGTTTCTATTTCGAAGGTATTCAAAGGCACCGTGAATACCATTCAGGATAGATCAGATGAGAGAGCCTTCCTCAAAGAAGAAGGAAGGGAAGGGAGGTTATTATAAGTGGAGAAGATGCTCTTAGTGCTCCATGTCACATCCTCTTGTCTCGCCTCTCATTACAGCCCCCGCTGAGGTGAATTCATGATAACAGTGTCCCATTTCAAATATGTGTAGGTGCCTCTCTCTGCCGTGAAACCTTCTGTCAACTTGCAAAACTGGAGGTAGTGGATAAATGTCCAAGTCTCTGTCTTTGGGATGGAAAATTCTGGGAGGCGTTCTGTATCTGTCAAAAGAATTTCCTCAGAATAAACTCCCCACCATCGCCTATTGCAGAGGCCTTGATAATTTTCCCTATTGTTTTCTTTCCCTCCTTTCCTATCTCATTGTCATCTCTCCCAAACTCTGCTTTTAGGGCTCACCTCCAAAACATACTACCCACACACAAGTCCTTACCTCAGGCACTGCTAAACTAAACAGCAGAGAATGACAGTAAGGTCAGCTATAGGAATCTTAGCACTTGAAAGTTACCTATTGTGACTATGTGCTTGCTCCCGGAGGACTAAATGCAGTAAATGGTTTGGGTGTCTGCTGTATGCAAGGTACTTACTAGGTGCTGAGAATAGAAAGTAGAGAAAGACATGGCCTCTGCCCTCAGGAAGTTTAAAATCTGTTGCAAAGGATTTATGGTGTGGAATATTCTCTAACTCTTGCTGAAACACAAAGATCCATCTTCATTTGATATTTTTGATCCACAAGGCCCCCAATAATTGCCCCAAAATTCCACTTCTTCTCCTGCTTCAGAATATCCCATTCAATTTACGACTCAGGCTCCCATGGCTCCAATTTACATGTGATTCACATAACATCTGTTTAATTTTAAAGTTTATATGGCAGCTTTTTGAAATCCTAGGGATTTTTTCAACATTTTCCCTCTTCCTTCAAATACCAAGAGGATGGAGAAAATTAATTTCCTGTGTAAAAATGTGAGATGACAGCAGGTCTAAGGTTAAACCTATTTACAAAGGAGATCGTTGCCAATGTTTAGAAAAGTCTGTTTTTATTTGAAAAATTCAGTGATCTACCTGCCTTCTAGTGTCTCGTGCATTTTATAATGAAAGACATTCAACCTATAAACAGTGATGAAGAAGAAAACAGTTCGTATTTGTTTTTCCCCAATGTGCAGTGAACTATTGGCTAATAGGCCAATCAATTTGTTTCACTAAACAACCACCCTGGGAAGTTCCCATTTTCCCCTCCTCTGGGCTTGTCTGAGAATACCACACCCCAGAGCTTCAGGTTGGCCCAGCCACCCGGGCCCTCCCGAGGCTTTTTCTTTTAGTGCTAATGGCATGAACAGTTCTGGGCTTCACTTCTGTCTGGCCTGGAGCAATCCAGACTTGGCTCACCCAAGTACACACTCCAGACATAACTCCTCTGATGGATGGAGGAGAGAACGATTGAGTCCTCTCCTCAGTCAGACAACAACTGAGACCACTTTCCTTCCTCCACATTTCTCTGCAGATGGCAGTTCCATTCTTGCTCATTTCTGTGCAAAAAGACCTGCGAGTTTGAATCTTGCTCTGACTTTAGGGGGATCTTCTCAGAGCATAAACACATTCTGGTGCCCAAGCACCCTTATGGGGCTTTGGGAAACATCACAAGCCCTCTAAGGCCGTGTCTCTTCTAGGCCCTACTCAGCCACACCATTCTGCAGCTCTCATCTCCAATAAGCTGAGGCCTCTCTGTACGGTGGCATTACGTTACAGTGGTCATTTCCACTTAGAGAATTCCACTTGTCATCTACTGAAGAAATGAGGCCTGGGTCTCTTCAGCTCTCAAATACACTGAACATGTCAGAGATTGTGATTTGGGTTGAATCGGGTCCCCTTGAAATTCATATGTTGAAATCTTAACCCTGAGTACCTCAGAATTTGACCTTATTTGTTCATATGTAATTCATTAAAATGAGGTCATACTGGAGTGGGGTGGGCCCCTAATTCAATATTAAGGTATCCTTATTAAAGGGGGAATTTGTACACAGAGACACATATACAGAGAGAATGCCATGTGAAGACGATGCATCTACAAGCTAAGTAAGATCAAAGACTGCCAGCCGACCACCAGAAGCTAGGCATGAGGCATGGAACTGATTCTCTTTCACAGCCCTCAGAAGGAACCAATCCTGCCAACACTTTGATCTTGAACTTCCAGGCTCCAGAACTGTGAGACAATAAAGTTCTGTTATTGAAGTCATTCAGGTTGTGGTACTTTGTTACGGCAGGTCTAGCAAACTAATATAGATTTTATTATTGCTACCATAATATTTCTTACTTAAGGCAATCAATATTTCCAGTCCATTTGGCTGAACTGCAAAAGGGTCAAAAACACAAAAAGCATTGGGGAAAGTATCAAAAATATTTTCCTGCTATCATTTCACCAGACCTATACAATAAGGATTATTGTGGATTTCAGTTGGGAAAACATTAGCACTTTAGGATGCTATCAGCATTTTCCAATATTGATAAAGCTATTACTGGGTTGTTTTAATACCCAAGATAATACTATTACAAAAATTATTTGTTCGCGGTTTGCTTGGTAGAGGCAGTGGAAAATATATGAGTCTATGGAGGTGAATGCTAGTTCCAACATTTGCTAACTGGACAAGACCTTGGGCAACACAAAATCCCTCTCAATATGTTTTCTCATTTGTGAAAGAAAAATGTATCCTTGCTGGGTTATTCACAAAAGTGATAAAACAATTTATATGAAGCGCATTGCCTACCTAGTACTTAAATTTTTTTTTTTCTGCCTTTTTTCACTACTTGCATTTCGTGTACAACCATCTGGAAATTTAGAAGGGAAGGAAAAAGTTGATGATTGGATCAAGAGAACGGTAGCCCATGGAGAAACTGTTTGTGCCCCCATAATCTTATGCCTTACATGCCATCAATAAGAATAAGAACCTTCTCAAACCCTCTGCTTTCTTGAAATTGAACAAGTGATTCAAATGAATTTTTATCATCATAAAACTCTTCTTTATTCTGACAAAATGTAAAAGGAAGCTCTTTTAAGAAAATAAAACCTGTAAAATAAGATTTATATGGTCAAAGTCATTTAAATGTTATTACCACTAGAAAAATAAGATCGCCTCTTTGATTCTAAAAATGTATTTCTGAATTTGATTCATCCATAAAAGAAAAAAGAAACTGATTAGAAATATAGATACTACTTTCAAAACTCCAGCAAGAGGCCCCCTTCATTCAAGGGGATCCCCCAAACCAATCCAGTTGCTATCTTAATATGGCCAGAGCGGCAGCTTTCTCTTCAGTTAACAATAGTCATTCACAGAATGTCTCCTAAGAAGCTCCAAGAATCATTGGGTTGGCCTTAAAATCCAAAGTTGGCAGCTGAACACACTGGACTAATTCTCGGACACACCTGATCAGCTCTGAGAGGCTTAGAAAACATGCTCAAAGTAAATAAATTCAAATAGTTAACAGCATATCCTTCCAGGAGTTAACTAGGTAGATGTAGGGAAGTCTGTGTATATGCACTTGTATATGTATGTATACATTTATATGTCTGAACATGTGTATATATATATGTAAGTATACATACACATCCACCCAAGGAATCAAAGTAATCAAATTATTCTGCAACTTACTTTCTTCACTTAAAGATACGTTTGTATCTTTCCATATCGACATGTGCAGATCATTCCCAAATGCTCTAACATAATTTTTAACAACTATGCAGTATTCCATTGCATAGCCACATTTTCATTTATTTAACCATCTCCATTTTAATAAGTATTTAGGTTGTCTGCTGTTTTTTGCTGTCCCAGAGTTGTAGATATGTTTGATACTTGTACAAACACATCCAAAGGATGCAGTAGAATTGCTGGTTCAAAGGGAAGTACATTTTGATAGAATCAAATTACCCTCTCAAACAAGGGTCCACTAATTACGGTCCTGCAAGCAATGTATGAGAAGACCTAGGATGAGCAGAGGTAATTTTTTAAAATACAGATGCCTAGGCCCCATGCTCTCAGAAATTCTGATACAGCATGCCTGAGGTGGGACCCAAAGTGTCTGTATTTTTCTCAAGCGTCTGAGGAAATATAATGATCAGCCAGGATTAGGAAACTCTGAAGTAAACCATCTACCCACCCTTGCAGGAGGTACCCATTATCTACATATCAGTTATTCATCTTATTGAGAATTATTCACATATGTGGCTCTGACCTGTGTGGGGAAAAGTAGCATTTGAAAAGCAGTTGGAATTAGTGCCAGAGAGAAAAGCCCTGTCTGCTATCCTATTTCTCTACATATAGCTGTAAAATTTCCCAATTTGTATTGCTAGGATCTGTTTTAAAACTTTAAAAAAAAAAAAAAAGACTTTTGTTCTAATACTTTATTTAAGGATAAGAAAGGATAAAACAATCCTTATTATTCTACTGACAGTTCAGTGTGTGAGTTAAAGAATCCTTAGTGCTTTGAAAAACTTTCATAAACTTGGAGCATTTGGCTAGTGGATAGTGATAACCAATGACATTTGCTGCCTCATGCACCAGCGGCAGAAGATTAAATATTGGTCTGGACCACTTACCTTGATAGAAAAGAAATCTGCCCTCAGTCTTCTCAGCTAACTCTGGGAAAGAATAGTGAGGAGTGTGACCTCTCTTACTCAGGAGAATGAGTTGATGCCCATAAATACTTACGATGTTCATTATCTAAGACACATCTCTGCATCTGCCTAGCAAGATAATAAAGGAATTCATAAGTTCAAAGACCTGAAGGACCCTCCATAGACCTCCTCAAAATACTAACCAAGCAGTTTTCAACCCTCCATGTACATTAGACTCACTTAAGGAGCTTTAAAAATGTGTGAGTCTAGGTCCCATTCTCAGAGAGTTAGATTCAGTTGGTCTGAGGGGAGGAGTCCAGGCAGGGGGACATTCTAAATGACTATATAGAATTGCTGTGTAGCCTAGATTGAGAACCACTGCCATGACCTATAATTCATGGGAAATCCCTGGCATGCCTCCAATCCCTGCTTAGTAATACATGGTCTGAATTAAGTTATCTATGAGAGAGGATCTGTTTTAAAACTTTTCTATTCCTGAAAAATTCCTTTTTCAGGAATAGAAAAAGGTAAATGAAATCTAAAGAGATTTCCTGGGCAATCCTTCCTCTTTCTCTCCCTTCAGTCTTTCAGCTTCAAATTATGTCTCTATGTTGCCTGACACCAAGCTCAAAGAAAAGAGTTTTGGGGCAGTGTGACTTTTAGGTGGAGGGATGAGAAACTCAAGTGCCCCCAGGGCCTACACAAGCAGCAAGGATGAGTGAGGCAGCCATGTAGAACTATGACAAACAACAGCCCACAGGCCACTAGTTGGTTCTGACCAAATCCTGACGTTATTATTCAACCCCAATGGCCCCAAATTAATTTTCTAAAGATGCTGAAAACAATTTTACTTGAAATGTCACAATTTATAATTGTCGGAAACTGTTTTCTTTTTCTGTTTGTTTGTTTTAGCTCTGAATGAGCTAAATAAAATACATCTGTGGGTTAAATGAGGCCCAAAGCCTACTAGCATATGACCTGCAATTTCAAGGAACCCACCACTTTTCATGGTTCAAATCTGGAAACATTGATCATAGATGTGATAACAGCGAAATACAGCTGGAACTCAAAACAGTGACAGGTTCAGTTAACTTATTAAAGGGCAGGACTGCATCTATTAACCAGATGATGTTCGCGAAACCGCAGGCAGACGGTGCAGGGCTTGCATTGACACTTAACTCAGATGGACTGGGCGGAGCTGGTTAAAGATACATCCTTCCTGGAAATCATTTCCCTTTCATTTCCTTCCCCCTCCCCTCTCCCATGAAAGTCCAGGTGCACCTTCCACTTTGTTATATGTCAAAGAAGAGACTCTTTCCAAAGTATCTTCATCCCTTTGGTCAACATCTGTGCCCCAAACCCCACTTCCAATAGATATGCAGTTGTCAACACCATCACAACAGAAGCATTTTCCATAATACATGCAGAATATTCTGCTGAATCCTCTTCCATGAGATTAAGTGGATAGTATTTTGCCCTCAGTGCCAACAAATCCAAAGGGCATTAGACAAATGGATCATAGTATCAATTAAACTATTAAAGAAAGGCATGCAGTAGATAAAACTAAAGTAAAAGACAGGGATAACTATATATTTTAGAGGGCCTCAGAAAGATTCTGTGGCCAATGAGGGATAGAGGAAACCTTATTCTTCATCTATTTCCCTTCTCTCATCTATGAAAGGGGTTTCAGAGCCCTGTACTGTTTTCCATGGTTTTGAGTATCAAATCGTAACAATATATGTGAAATTGGCTTGAAAACTGGGAATTCTATACACATGTAAGGGATTACAAGAGTCTGGCTGGATAGTAAAACAAGACTGTAGGAGATGTGCATAAGGTTTCTCCCCCCAGAAAAAAGCAACTGTGTGAGCCCCAGACGCTCAGCCATCTGTGGGGAGCCTGCACCAGAGATGGTACAAGGGGAGGACAGGGCAAGGCAAGGCAGCTGGGCCCAATTCCTACATCCCGACCCACCGCTGGCCCACAGTGGGCAGGAGGCCTTGACCAGCTACCAGGTTGGAATCACAGGGACTGTCCTGAAATAAAGGCTCGTGTTTCGTACACTTCTCCAGCTCCAACAACACAGCCATTCTGAGCCTTACTATAGCCAACTCAAGACCTGAGAGCTGTGGCACCATCAATCTGCTTCTTTATCACAATAGCCACATGATTATTACTAGATGGACAAAATGCAACAGTTATTGAGGGCACACCTACCCTCTACTTTATACTACTTTATACAGTGCCTAATATAAAACTGTACTAAGCATGGGGTACTACACTGTATGTGAAGGATTCAAAATTATTCTCTTCTCTCCTAATAGTCAGAAAGCCTAACTTCATTTACATTAGAAACATAAGAGAGCTACTCATTGAGAAAAAAATAAATAGATCCAGGTGGATTAAAGAAAGAGGTCTGAGAACCAGGTGTACCAGTTTGCGACACTTTTAAGGGGGAACCAGAGTTGCTGTGATACTGTGATGAGGAGGAAATATTTTTAGTTTGTCATGCAATGCCATGCCCTTTGGTGTTTGTAGAAAGGTTATAGTAAAGATCTAATGGATGTTCAATTTATTTTAGATATTTAATGTACATATTTTCTGAATATAACATTACTGGAACTGATCAGAGTAGGATCAACTTATTATGAATTATATGCAGAAAAGTTAAATCATACATAGAGCTGGATTTGTTAAAGTGACAAAAATATATTCTTCTGTTGGTAAAGGTTATAGGTGATTCAAACAGCGAGAGACCAACAAGGTCAGAGCACCAGGGTAAAGCGTTATAAAGAAGATCGAACCAAGAAGGGTCTTGATGACAGAAAGGGTTTTACTAGGCAGAGAAGCAGCAGGAGGATTGCCAAGATGTGGATAAAGAACAGAAGCAGGGATATCACTCTTTTGAAGCCATAATGGATATAAAAGACTTTCCCAAAGGCAAAATGCTTGCAAAGCCATTATTTTTTGTTTGTTTGTTTGTTTGTTTGTTTTGATTCTCACAAAACCATTTTACAGGTTAGAAAACTGAGTTTTAGTTCCCAGTCTTGCTCGGTGGTCGGAGCAAGTAAGTGGAAGAAGCAGGTCTCTGACTCATTGCCCAGGAGTCTTTCCATCACACTTGTTCCTAAAGAGGAGCTAGGATCTTCTGAGCCCCAGATATGTTCTAGCACTGAGTTCTGTCACTTTCAAGCTTGTCCATGATGGAAATGGTTCAGCAAGAAGTGTTGGAGGAAAGGGAGATCTCTGGGCAAGAATAGGAAGTGTGGTAATAAAGAAGAATAGATCAGTCAATGGGAGGCCCTGAGAACAAAAAGGAGATAATCTGGCCTTTATCTTGAAAGTAATTAGTTGGCTGAGCACCAGTTGGGGAGATATCCCCCAATATATGTGCTATGTGGTTCGTTGGGTCTTAAGGAATAGACATGTTTTTGGACCAGGGCCTTACCCTTGCTCTCCTGTGAAAAATAATAAAAACACTGACTCAAAAGAATATCCACCTGCAGCAGCTAAAGCCTTTTGGAAGAGAGCAAACCATCTGTGCAGACGAAGGAAGCATACATAGACACAGTTTGGTGTTGCTGTTGAGAGAGACGTCAACATACCATCAGCTCAAAAACCAAGCTGAGAAGTGTAAGGAAATTTGAGAAGTCCAAGTTGTGCACCATTGCAGAATGCAAGGCAACAGAAGCAGCAAAGGTATTTGCATTCAGCACCTAAAATTAACTCTCTTTCTCCATTTCCATTCAGAGTACTTATCAGGTTGGGAAATCAGACACTCTGTCTCTGTTCTATTCTGAAAGGAATTTTCTTTTTGTATGTCATCACACACACACAAACACAAGTTGTACAGAATTATTCTACCTCATGACCAGGAAAAAGAAAAAATCACTGCTTTCATTACTAGGATTACTAGATGTTCTTTTGACCACTCTGGTTTCCTTTGAGAATGTTAGGCCAGTGGAAGGAGGTAAAGCAAACTGGCAGAGAGCAGAAGCAAGTGAGAAAGAAAACAATATGCTGGAATAAAAATGTTAGGTTCTGTATCTACAGAAATTCTCTTTGTTTTTAGAAAGAAGTTGTGTAATTATAAGCTAGGCGTGAACTTTGCCCCACCCCCTACTGTTTCCTGCCTGTCTGTTCCCAAGGGGTTCCTTTGGTGCCCCACATAATGAAGAGCCCGTTATTTTTTATATGTTAACCTCCCCAGCCAAGCAGCACATAGTGTTTCCCTACTGATTACCAGCTGAGTGATGGTTATAAAAACAATCCCCATATTTATGTTGAAGATAAATTTTACATTATGGGGCCTCCATCAATACTCAGTATATGAGTCTAGACAGCTCATTTTCTTGTGCAAAAAAAAAAAATGTAACAGGATGGCTTTGGGGACTACTTATTTGAAGGAAAAGTCCTCAAAATATTCAGAAGATGATCAAATAATATATTAATTTACAGACATCTATTCACCTCACCATTAACGTCCCTAAGAAACAGGGATTCCTAAAATGCCATTATCGGGCATGAAATCTTCATCTGGAAGAGAAAATGAAGTTAACTAAGATGTATTGGATTTTACTCTCTTCTAGACACTGTGGAAGGGACTTCACCATCTGTGTTATCCTCATGACACCCTGCAATTCATCTCCATTTCATCTCCATTTCACTCAAGAGAGACCAAAGGTGGTGCCCAAGTTTACGAGTGCTTCCATGCCTCAGATTTTGTAGTTCTATTTATTCATTCACTCACTTGCTCATTTATTTATTAAGCAACGACTCTGTGACAAGTTCTGTATTAAGCACTATAGATATGAAGCTAAATGAAACACATTCTCTCACTCATAGAAGTTTATATCATTTTTCTATTGTTATTCCAAAAACAGAGGAAATCTCTTTGAATGACATAACCTAGTGCCTGCCCCAAGAAGAGAATACTTTCTATAATTGAATTTACCTCTTCTCTCCTTTTTTCTCTCTTTCCTTCCTCCCTACACGCCTTCATTCCTTTCTTCCATTTCTTTCTTTCACAAGGGGAAAATAAGTTACAAGACTCAGTACATTTGATCCCATAGTGCAATGTGTAATGGTCACTGGAACATAATGTCCCAAATCAGTGTTCCCAGTAAGACTATTTCAAGTGAGTCAATTTCGGATATGTCAGAAACAAAAGGGCTTCATGGTCAAAAAGTTTGTAAAATTGGAAGCACAGTACTTCCCTCTGATGATTTGCAACACACATCAACATTTTAAAGGCCCCCAGAAGTGCTTGTTTACTATTGTTCAACATAGCAATCCCCAAACTTTCCCAAGGATTAGAATTCTTAACTAACAACTTGAAAGAGTTTTTCTAAATATTAGTCTTCAGAGGAAGAATTACACCGGGGCAGAGTTTAATACTTTGGGGGAAAATATGTGGGCCTTTACTTCAAGATAGCACCTTATAGAGGAGCACAAAAATTGAAATCAGAAGACCTTGGTTCAAGTCCATAACCTGCCATATACTAGCTAAGTTAATTGGGCAAGTTACTTAACCTCTTTGAGCATTTGTTCCCTAAGTAGCAAATGAATTGGATAATATATACCTTGCACTTATTGTTGGAAATAAAGATGAGGTATGTGTATGCATGTATGTATATGTCTAACAGTCCCTGGCAAACAAGTGCACAATAAATGGTGTCCATTTTCAAATACAGACCGTATATGTTACAGATATATTACATAGTATATTACAATATAATACAATTGACCACAATAAAAAAGATGTGTATTTAATCTATAGTTCCGTGATTTACGGATGTCTTTGAGTTTCCAGCCATCCAGACATCCTTGGAGAAATGGCATGCTTTTTTTTAAATACAACTGAATAGAGTCACTCATACATGAAATACTTTTAGAATAAGAAACTTGACGTTTACTGTGATCGGTATTGTGGTCCAATCAACTTAACTAACTTGCAAGAGACTGACAGGAAATTATACAAGAGGAAAAAGAAAATTTTGCATGAGGAATTATTTTTTTGTCATTTACTCTCTGCCTTTGTGTTTTTCCTTTGTATTGTATTTGTTTCATTGCTATTTATTTTTTCTTTCCATAATGTGCTTGCTTGTATCTTCACTATATAAATTAAACAAAATAAAGTATTTTAAGCTATATTTTTTCTAATTATCAAAATTGAGAATATCCCATTATCTATAACAAAGGGTTTCACAGGTTATGCACCATACTCCTCCCTGCCTTCATTTCCTCATCCTTGTTTAATATAATTTGGGAGCTGAAAGCTAGAATATAGTTATAAGACAATTATTTTTAACTTTACTTTTAACAATTACCTTGGACATTCGTATTTAGCAATGTAAACATAATTACAAAATTATTTAAACAATCATTTTTACTTGTTTCTATTAAGACTACTATGAAAAACTAAGTAAATCTTATTTATTATCAGGTTAAGATGATCTTGAATGAGGTTACCAAAAGTCTGCATATAATGATCCCATTTCCTTATAAATATATTTAATAAATAAAAATATGTGTGTCTTGAACGCTCTCTATCAAAATATTAACAATGGGTATCTCTGGAAGGTGAGACCATGGGTGATTTTTAAATACTTTGCCTACCTTGTACTTTCTAATTTTTCTCAAGTAAACATTCAGAGTTCTTTTTAATAAAGAAAAATGGGCTACCAGTTAAAGAAGGCAAAGTGAGTGCTTGTATTTGCATACCCTGCCCTAACATTCCCCATTAAAATGACAATAAAGGGATTTTTATAAAGATATAAATCCATTAGATAAAGAGAACAGGAGAAAAGACAACAAAACAAAATTTTGGAAGCTGCAAAGCAGATGGCCCATGGTAATTGACTTAGCAGACCCAAGAAAGCTGAATCCTAAGCTGACAGTGGGAAAACCCATGAAAAGCCCAATTTACCCTGAAGAACTTCCAAAAGACTCAGAAATTGGCAGCACCAGATACATCTATAAGTAGGAGGTGAAGGTCAGACTAAAGAAGGATTTGTACAAGTCTGTTTAAGAAGTAATGAGATCCCCAAGTCCCCTCTACCATTTAATATGGCCAGGCAACTGGCCACCCCTCCCCCCATACTTCCACAACCCGTGCATAAGACTGGAAGTTTAATCTCTAAATAAAATATAACTGAAAGTCCTGGACAAGAAGATATCAGATACAGGTGGAATGAGGGTACTGAGCCATACCAAAAATAAAGGAATTAAGCATACATTCTGAACCCCACCACCCCTCAGTGCCAGCCCCCATCTCTGTGCACTTCACACAATACAGGCAACCCTGTCTTATGCCCCCTCCAAGCAGGAAATGAAAAGAGCCTTATCTGCCTTATCTGGTGTATCTGATCAGACAAAAAAAAAAAAAAAAAAGCCTTAAACTAACAACAGTGATTCCCTGGTGAATCAGCCCAATCAGTTCAAAATACAATGACACCAACAATCAATAAAGCCAATCCAAGTACTCCATGGTTGTGAACTGTATTAATGGAGTAATGAGAACATAAACACTGAATAGAAATCAAGCCAAAATTATCCTATAAATATATCAGAGGGAAATACAAAGTGTGCGTGTGCGTGTATCTATATGGGGTAAGGCTTCTGAGTATGTCAGTGTCTATAGAGAAATCAGAAGAATAAATCCTTGTCTTCCATTGTGAGAAGCAGCAATATTAATATGTCATATGGAGACATGAAGGTAAATGCTAAAAGAATCTACTGAAAGAGCTGGAAGGGGTGGCCTCTGAGAAAGACAGATGATGGGTAGTTGGGGCCAGAGGGAGACTGCTGCGCTTCATAACAAGCTCAACAGAATTATTTGGTTCTTCCAACAATGTTAAAAATAAAGAGTAAGTAAGAAAATTGTGAAAATCTCAACGAATTAAAAATATAGACTGTAATGTTCTTTAAACACATTATAGTAAAATTTGGGATTAATAAACCAAGTTAAAAATAAAATTAATAAACTCCTAGCCGATGAGGTAGGGGAAGTAGAGAATGTCATGAATAATCTTACATTGTGGTTAAAACACAACCAGTCCCTTCTCTATCAGCTCTGTGCAAAATACTTCAATAACAAAGGAGAAAGTTTTTGGAGCCCATCCTCTGAGACCCACGCAAGACTTCAGCTCCAGAGCTTGGTTCTCTGCCAGTCAACTGAAATAAAGTTAGAGGCTTGTCTTATATCACATGCCAAAACAACATTCATAAAAGTTAAAGAGTCATGTACTTTTTAAAAATATAGCACAAAAAAATATAGGAAGCTGTTTAACCTATTTGAGGCTGAGGAGAGCCATTTAAAGTATAAAACAGTCAAATCACAAAGTATGTATTGGACTATTTGACTACATTAAATCGTTTTTTTAAACTTCTGTCTATAAAAGAACCTAAATAGAAGTGAATGTTAAATGATTAATTAGGAAAAATTATTAGCTATAAATATGATAAAGGGTTAATAAACAAGAAAAAACCCTAATATGTTAATAGAAAAATAAATGAGCAGAAAATTCATAAAAGAATAAATTAGACACTAAACTTGTAAAAAAATGGAAAACATGTTCAACTAGTATTTTTTTAAAACACAAATAAAAATTCCTATCAAATTGAAATATTTTAAAGGTAATATTTAATATGAGTGGGAGTGAGAAGAGTAAGTATTCTTATATATACTGCTATTAGAAATTTAGCTTGGAAAGTTATTTGGCAATATGTGTTAAGAGCTATAAAAATGCTTACACTTTTACATCAATAATACCACTTCTAGAAATCTATCCTAATGAGAGATGTAGGAAAAGATTTATGTGCAAAAATATTTATCACCTAGTTATGATCTCACAATAGGGAAAAGATTCAGTAAATTATAGTATAGCCTTATAATAGCATATTAGGTCGAAATTAAAAGTCGTATTTTTTGAAGAATATTTAGTAGCATAGGTAAATGTTTATGACAAAATATTAATGTTAAAAACACATGGTACAAATTATACACAGTAATGATTCCAATTTTGTAATATACACATATATCAAATTTTGTTACATATGCATACATACTCTTTATGTATATATGAAAGTACTAGAAAGAAATATAGGAAAATTAATAATAGTTACCACCAAGTAAAAAGATCATGGGTGAATTCTACTTTCCTTTTACTTTTCTAAGTTTTCCAAACATTTTTATAGTGAGTATGAATTACTTTCAAGTGACAAATAGAAGTAAAGTAGAAATTAACCTTACCATAAAAGATGCAAACATTGACTATACGTATGTAATCCAAATTCAAATTTTCATAATTCCACATTTGTGAAAATTTGTACACAGGTTGTATTGAAGTTTGGCTTTGCTTGATAAATCTGTCCTAAAAGATGGAATGTGTGAATATGACAAGATCGAAAAAGGAAATATAAAAGCGAACATTTATTGTTTACCATGTGCAAAGCACTATAACCAAATATATCATGCATTCTTTCCTCTATGAGTTTCTCATCATAATGTCCCCATTTTATGGATGAGGAAACTGAAACTAAAAGGTTAAGTGGCTGTTAAAGGTCACCCTGGAGGGAAGTATGCCTGCCAGGCTTCACAGCTAAGTCTGACTCCAGCTGTGCAGCTTTTGACCTCCTTATGGATCTTAATCTTGACTGCATATTATAACCATCAGGGGAGCTTTATAAGAAGGGTCCAATGCCCAGACCCCACTCCAGAACAGTTAAATCAGAATCTCTGGTAATAAAGACAAGGTTTCTTAAAAGATCTCTCCACATATATTTAAGGTGTAACCAGATGGAGAATCTGCAAGTCTAGCCAAAGGTTCTCAACTTTTAGTTATTGCCACGAGGCTCTCAAATGCAGCAAGACAGAGCTGAGATCCAGGATCTACATCCTTAACACATAATTCCATGTAGTTTACTTCTGAAATATGCAGTCCATAGTCTACCATTTGATTCAAGGTTAGTATGCTTTATTGAAAAAAATATATATCTCTATACATATGTATACATTAGTATAAGTGTGTATATATACACACATATATAAACACATATGTATGTATGTGTGTATGTGTGTGTGTGTGTGTATATATATACACACACACAAATATGTTCCGACATGAAAAATGCCATGATTCTTTTTCTATACCTTGCCACTCAAAGTGTGATACATAAAACAATACCATTTGTATCACCTGGAGCTAGTTAGAATTTCAGGATTTCAGGCCCCATCCCAGACCTACTAAATCAGAACCGAAATTTTAACAAGATCCCATGTAATACGTACACACAGTAAAGTTCCAGAAGCAGAAATTAAGGATTTAGAAACTCTAAATCCAATTAAAGTTAATTACGTCCATTCTTGGTAGAGTGAGATAGAGTGAATGGGAACCCAATTTTCTTAATTTGTTGTGGATTCGTCCCCATCTTAGGGATCCTAAAGCAACGTAGTCTAGAAAACTTGGAGAAGGTCCTCTGCTGTTTAAAGAAGGATGTTGGTGGTCACCCTGAGATATCCCTTGTCTAAGCAAGCAAGTCTAAGCTGTTCTGCTTGCAGTATCTCCTCTCTTTGTATCCCCAGGTCCTCTGCCTGGGGACAAACATTACTTAATGTTCCCTCTGGCCATTGACATTGCCATCCCCCTCCTCAGTGGGCCTGCTGTTTTTGTGACAGGGCACAGAAAAGGACCCAGGTCAGCTCCTAGAGCTGGCCACATTTTTTATTTACTATGTCACAGTAAATTCCAGCCTCCTCTCTTAGAAATCCCAGGGCTTCCTCTTTTGGGGGACTTTCTCTAGCTGAGCACAGAAATCCAAAGAACATATTAATTCTCTTTTGGGGGACTTTCTCTAGCTGAGCACAGAAATCCAAAGAACATATTAATTCTCTGGAGATAGAGAGGCCAGAATATAGGCATTGCCCATGATTGCAAAGGGTGGAATCACTGATGTTTTTACTTTTTTTCAGCCTCCTAATCAAAAAGACAGAGGAAAAAAAAATGGCATTTCAAGAAATAGCCCCACATTATATTCATATATATTTTATATCTTCAGGGAAAAATTTTAAGTATCCTCAGAAATTTTTGAGATATCTATGCATATAAAACCAATCAATTTTCTACTTACAAATTAGCCTTGTATCTTGTCATAAGCCTCCTGATTGTTACTAATCAAGGTGGCTTGAATAAATGAACAAAGGAACAAATGAATTAATGAATATTTCCCAACCAGAGTTATGATGTTATGACTTTTTAATCAATATTTCATGTATTCATACTACTTTCTTCTCAAATAATAATGCAGTAGTATAGTCTTTTTTCCCACTTTGATATGATAATCATTAAAAGTTAATATCTGCAAGATTCAACCAAATCAAATGTAAGATCTAGGTGGCAGCAGTACAGGTCTTTCCGAACTTTGTCCATACGTGGCTCCCCATAAACAGACCTTGACAGGTTTATAGGCATGTTAAAATGCTTGGTGGTTTTGGGATTCAGATAAAACATCCAGCTCTGAAAGACTAGAATGCATCAACAGTTGCTTCCACATGAAATGTTACAGAGAGAACCTAAAACCCAGGTCTGCAAGTAGAAAAGGAAAATTTCTGGTGCAATATACAACCACCTCAGATGAATATTTGTCTAATGAAAGTGCACTGACTTCAGTGGCCTTGGGACTTGCATGGCTAACTGTCCTTTCTACAAACCATAGTAAATATCCAAAGTGTTTTGACCCCAACACCTGCCACAAAAAGAACAGATGACTCACAACCCAGAGGTCTTGGTTTTCAACAGGATGCTTGTGGCTCAAATTATTCATGGAGTGACTCTGCTCTGGTGATTAAAGCAAAGTGGTAATACTTTGCATATGTCTGTGCTACAGGCATTTTTCACATCATGACTGTAAATTTCTTATGAGAAGACCCAGGTTAGGGTAAATGAGAAGGACAAATCTTTCAACTCAATAAAAGGGGGCAAATTTGGAAGAAAAATCTTGTTGGCTGCAAGCTAGAAGCTACAAGGGGTGTACAGAATCACAACATAAAATTTTGTGCGTGATGATATACAAATGACAGAAAATAAAATATTTCCACTTAGCATCTCCTAATTAAACCCATTGTTTGTACATTCTACATACATCTGCAAATCATGAGGAACTTGCAGGAGTACCATGCTATACTGAAAATGTATATAGTCTTCCTAATGGAACATAACTCAGAGGCCAGAAATGAATCCTCGCATATATGGTCAACTAATATTTGACAAGGGAGCCAAGAACACTTGATGGGGAAAGGATAGTCTCTTCAATAAATGGTGTAGGGAAAACTAGATAACTATATGCAAAAGAATGAAATTGGACTGCTATCTTACACAGCTCTCGAAATTTAACTTGAAATAGATTAAAGAACTGAAACTAAAACTCCTAGAAGAAAATACAGTGAAAAAGCTCCTTGACATTGGTTTTGGCAACAATTTTTTGCATACGACACCAAAAGCACAAGCAACAAAGGCAAAAATTAATAAGTGGGATTATATCAAACTAAAATACTTCTGTACAGAAAAGAAAACCATCAACAAAAAAAAATGAAAAGAGAACCTACAGAACAGGAGAAAATATTTGCGAATGATGTATCTGATAAGAGTTTAATATCCAAAATATTTTTAAAACTCATACAACTCAATAGCAGAAAAATAAACAATCTGTTTTAAAATGGGCAGAGGAACAAAATAGACATTTTTTACAAAGAAGAGATATAGTTGGCCAACAGATACCTGTGAAATGGTGTTCAACATCACTAAATCACAAATCAAAATCACAATGAGGTATTACCTCACACCTGTCAGAATGGCCATCATCAAAAAGATAAAAGATAACAAGTGTTGATAGGATATGGAGAAAAAGAAACCCTTGTGCACTGTCGATGGAAATGTAAATTGGTGCAGTCACTATGGAAAAAAGTATGGCGGTTCCTCAGAAAATTAAAAATAGAACTACCATATGATCCAGCAATTCTACTTTTGGGTATATATCCCAAGGAAATAAAAACAGAATCTGAGATATCTGCACCCCCAGGTTCATTGCAGGATTATTCAAAATATCCAAGATCTGAAAATATCTAAGTGTCCATCAACAGATGAATAGATAAAGAAGATGTGATATGTATGTATCAGCAGTGAGAAAGGAGATCTGCCATTTGTGACAATATGAATGAAACTTGAAGGCAATATGCTAAGTCAAATAAGTCAGACAGAGAAAGACAAATATTGTATAATATCACTTACTTATGGAATCAGAAAGTCATACTCATAGAAACAGAGTAGAGTGGTGGTTACCACAGAACCATTCAAGAATATACAATGGAATATTACTCAGCATAAGAAGAGATGAAATACTGCCATTTGTGACAACATGGGTGGACCTCGAGATAATTATGCTAAGCGAAATAAGCCAGACAGAAAAAGTTGAAAATCACATAATATCACTTATATGTGGGATATAAACCTAAAAGCAACAAATGAACAGGACGAACAGAGACTCATGGACGTGGACAATAGACTAGTGGTTACCAGAGGGGAGCGGGGAAAGGGGAGATAGATGGGGCAAGGGGGACAGAAAGAAACCTAACTATGAGAAGTGAACACATAGTGTAAATAAATACGTGCCTTACTGTTAAAATGTACACCTGAAACTTATTGGATTTCGTTAACCAATGTCACCATAAAAAAATAAATTAATTTAAAAAGGAGAATTTACACATCACCTCTTCTGTATCCAACTGTATTCTGAATAATGTGAAACTAAAAGGGAAATATACAATGCAGTGTCTGCCCTTGAGGGGCAAGACTGAGACAAGTGTTGAGACAATGAACACTGAAATTAGACAGAGTTTGGTTCCTATCCAGGCTTTGCCACTTGAGTAAGTTATTATCCACCCTTAGCATCTACCTTGTTAACTCTAGACTGGGATATTAATATTTCAAAGGATTATTGAGAACTTAGAGGTGACATAATTGATATGCTTAACATGTAACAGGTACTTAATAAATTGTCACTACTATTACTAGAAACAAAGATTTGAAAAGTAAAATTAACATAAAATTATTAGAGAACGTACAAGACAAACACTAAACTATGTAGAACAAGTACTACAGGAATCCAGAGAGAGAATAAACTAGGTGGGCTGGAACAGTCGATACATCTTTAAGGGAAAGGCAAGAAGGAGAGCTGAATCACAAAGAGCAGCCAAGTTCGGCAGGGAGAATGATGGTAGGAGCAGAGGCCAGCACACCTAACAAAAGATGGTAGCTGTGTGAATGATGGGTACACTGGAGCAGAGCATGTATAAAAAGAAAAAGCAGAGGAAAGGGCTTTGGACTATATCAGAAGCATTAGAAGCATGCCATCTGATTTCTCAACAGTAAGCTAGGAGATCTTCTGTTTGACTTGTTGCTGAGAATGATTTCCCTAACTCCACCAGAATTAGAGAATGAGGTTTAGAATTTTTCTAATAAAAGGGCTTGTAATAAAAAAAAAAAGTTATGGGGAAGAGGGAAGGGAGGTAAATAGATTTTGTTGTCCTACAATTCTAAAGTAACTAAAAACTACATTATTTTCAGGCACTTGGATATCTGAAGCAATATATTAATTATTATGGATAAATCTGTTTTATCAGTTAAGTA
>NW_011889135.1:972755-992000 GCF_000151845.1 Pteropus vampyrus | reverse complement strand
GTGAATGATGGGTACACTGGAGCAGAGCATGTATAAAAAGAAAAAGCAGAGGAAAGGGCTTTGGACTATATCAGAAGCATTAGAAGCATGCCATCTGATTTCTCAACAGTAAGCTAGGAGATCTTCTGTTTGACTTGTTGCTGAGAATGATTTCCCTAACTCCACCAGAATTAGAGAATGAGGTTTAGAATTTTTCTAATAAAAGGGCTTGTAATAAAAAAAAAAGTTATGGGGAAGAGGGAAGGGAGGTAAATAGATTTTGTTGTCCTACAATTCTAAAGTAACTAAAAACTACATTATTTTCAGGCACTTGGATATCTGAAGCAATATATTAATTATTATGGATAAATCTGTTTTATCAGTTAAGTAGGACTTCCACACCCACTTATCTATGCAGCATTTCAATACACCAGTTTTTGATGGTAAATGGAGGCACTTCAGATGACCAAGTGCATTGAACATGTCCATCTCCTACCCCAAACCACCCAAGGACAACCTGTGGGAGAAGTCTACAGTCTGTGTCAAGTCCCAAAAGAAACCATAGTGTGATTCCTCTCATGTCAGAGTACATTGAGTCTGAAACATCAGCAAAGGTTATAAAATCCCACATTATATCGTTCACAAAAGCCCCTTCCAGAAAAAATCAGCAGATATGGAGAGTTTGTGCAATAAGAAGGTTGTGACTAAACTCACTCAGTTTAGGAATCTAATCTCTGAAAGACCTTAACAGAGAACTGAGAGTCTCGAAGGCCTTGCTGGCACCTGCAAAGCTGGGTCTTAAATTTTTAAGGCTTGTGGTTCTGAGGGAAGAGTTAATGAGAAAATCTAATTGATTGCTCTCAATGCCAACATTCTTCTGATGGCCAAGCAAAAAAAAAACCAAAAAAACAAAAAAACTTAATTCTCCTAGTACTTTCAGCTGAGGAGGCATAGAATCACAGAGGCAGAATCTCCTGAAGGCAAATGTCCACCATTCTAACGGAAATTTTAGTTGGCCATCATTTCATATAAATCACATAAGAAAGTAGCATGCCCCAGCCAGCAATGTGAGCTGTGGAGTTTCAAAAAATGCCAAAATCTGGCCAGACACTGGGATAAAGGCCTTTGTTCTCTCAGTAGATATGGTAGGCTCTTACCGGAGAAGTGCAAGGTCTGTCTTCACAGAAAAGGAATGTTTTTACAGCATGTACCCCTCCCACCCCAGAAAAGTTGCTGAGATGCAAAGAGAAGACTGAGCACCCCCTCTCAGTATGGATGCGGCATCCTCCATTGTCCCTGAAAGTCTCAGCTCTCCCACCACCTGCCATCCCATTTATTTTCCAAATCTCTTTTGCTGAAGACTTAGCAAAACCTTTAGTTTTGGGGGGGTTTTCCCCCCCCTTGAGGATCAGAGACACATCTGCAGATGTAATTTTCAAATTACGGAAGCACCAATATAATCTGTTGATGTTACTACTTTTCTTTTCACACACATGCTGGGAAGTGAAGTGTAGGGATACGGGAAAACCCAAACAGGACTAAGGAGGGTTTTATGAGGAGAGAGTGGAGAGAATGAAAGAGGGAGGGGTGGGTGGTAGGGTGGAGGAAGAGAGGAACAGAGAAAAGGAAGGGGAAGAGAGGTGGGGAGGGGCAGGGAGGCAGAAAGGGGAGAGGGAGGGAGGGAGGGAGGAAGAAGGGGGAGAGACAGAGAGAGAGAGAG
The DNA here is from genome assembly GCF_000151845.1 of Pteropus vampyrus. Lineage (NCBI taxonomy): Eukaryota > Metazoa > Chordata > Mammalia > Chiroptera > Pteropodidae > Pteropus > Pteropus vampyrus. The sequence continues at coordinate 990,301 of NW_011889135.1, read as the reverse complement.
AGAGAGAGCGCAAGCGTGCACACGCAAGCTGAAGGAGGAAAAAAGTTTTTATAAACCTTAACTGCCCTCATCAACCTTCATCTCTTGTCGAGAGTTCCTCACAAGTTTTTTACACATGAAACTTAACTCCAGTCTGTTTAGTTAATTATGAAAAACCAACATGGAAACCATTATTTCAGCGTGTAAATTTATTCACCAGGTGTTGTCCACCCACTGCCCTCCTGTTCTCAAGCTGACAAGAGTAGCTCAAGGCGCCTGAAGATGGGGGGAGGGGGGCGGAATGGGGGAAGAAGATCCACAGGGAGCCGTCACATTATTCCAGAAGATGCCAGGTGGAAGAAGCAAGGCTTTGTTTCCTCACCCTACCAGGCTTGAATTTTTAAATTGATGCGGCCAGAAATGTATCCCAGGGTCAATGTTAAGAGGGAGTCACCTGGCTTGAAGTCTGACTAAGTGTTCTGAAAGGCACATGCACACACACTTGCCTTGCGGAGCGGGCAGGGGGGTTGTCTCAGGAGCCTGCACAGTATAATCTGAGCTCATAGAAAAGAGCTGCCTGCTTAGAAAAAAACATCTTTTCTATTGGCCAGTTGTCTTAGATTGGATTCCCTAGAACAGGGGCCCCCAACCCCTGAGCTGCACACCAGTACCAGTCTGTGGTCTATTAGGAACTGGGCCGCACAGCAGGACATGAGGAGAGGGCCAGCAATGGAAGCTTCATCTGTAGTTGCAGCCACTCCCTAGCGCCAGCATCACCACCTCAGCTCCACCTCAGATCATCAGGCATTAGATTCTCATAGGAGCACTAGTCTTTGGTGCCAAAAAGGTTGGGACCGCTGCCCTAGAAGAAGAAGGAAAAGAAGGATTCTGTGGAGTCTCAGGAGAAATCCACGAGGGAGTCAGGAGAACAGGATAGGGCAAGAGAAGAAGCTAAGCAAAGATGTGGTTTCAGCTGATGCCAAACTTCAGCCTAATGCCACTGGCAGCAATGCAGCACGAATTGCAACTCAGAGGGACTATGGGCTGGACACCATCACCAAATACTACCACATCATGCAGTAGTTGGTTGCAGGTCACCCCTGAAGGAAGGGAGAAATGTATACCCTCCCATCTCATGAGGGGTCTCTCTGAATATGAATGAAGCTGTGAGCCTTTAGTAGTCAACATTTAATGCAGCTGGAGATAGGTGCACTGGCCCAGCCAAGAGGATGTAGGCAGAGCACCAGCAGCAGCTCGTGTGGTCTGCCTCTTGGAGTATTCACAGCCCTATTTCCCATATTAAGTTTATTCTTCCAGACACAGCTTCTCCAGGATTCTGGTTGGTCAACATTTCTGGGGGAATTTATAAGAGAAAGATTTGTTCAAGGAAGTCTGGTCTCAGCTTCTCAGTCAGCCCAGAGCCAGAACCAATATTCATCAATTCATTATCCTCCTCTACCACTGCTGTAGATCTTTCCAACCACAGCTAGCATTTCCACTGGTCTAGGAGATGTGACTGGTGGAGGGTTCAGAACCCACCCCTGAAGAATCTGAGGCCCTGCTTACCATATCTTTACCAGATCAGGGCTGCTGTAGTTGCCCATTTACAGTTAGAACTGAACATGGATGGAATGCCCCCCGTGAATCATCTAAATGCAAAACATTTTCCTCCCAGCCGCTATGACATAGTAGCAGCTTTACTTCTTCATGATGATCAGTTACCCCTAATCCTGTTTCTCCCTGTTCTTCTCCTGGCATGAGGAATCCAAAACTTTAAATATAGCCAGAACTTTAAATACAGTATGACTCCTACTGTGACACTGCAACTCTCATGAAAGTGTCCACCTCTGGGAATCAGAACCTATAGACTCACAGAACCTAAAATTGCAGAGACGGGAAGTGAAAATTACCCAAACAATCACTAGAAGTGCTGGGGAGCAGGGCCATTCCTATTTCCATCCCCAGGTTGCCAGAGCCATGTATTCTATCCAAAGGCCATGGGTCAAGATGTGTATCACCTCTTGAAGGATAGCACTCTAGCCCCACAGGATATAATCTACAAGCTCGCACCTTAGCTTTGCCTTCGAGAGATTATTCCACCATCATATCAGGCCTGCAGCTTCTAGTCAGTATGGCACAAGGCAGGACCAGTGGATCACATGGTCCTGTACTCACTGTCATGGCTCCTTTGGTTCTAGGTGATGTTTTGCAGGACCCCTGTCAGTTTTTCAGATACTCTGTGAGCCCTCAGATAGTTGTGCTAATGAAGTCTCTGTGAGCAAGAAAGGAAAACCATACCTAAAATATGTGTTCATCCTGTGCAGGATGATTTGTTGACTTTTCCAGGTGGAAATCTTTCAATATAATCTACTTGCCAGCGAGCTGGCCAAGGACAGAGCTGGCTAACCTTCTGTGCACTTGGTTATTTAGTGAAATTTCTGCAGCAGATATTCTCAGGTGGGCATTCCTATGCAGTCCAAAGTTCCTCGCACATTGTTGCCACTCCCACGAGCCCATCCATATGCTTCTATCCCAGACCAACTTGTCCCCATTCTTTCAGCCATGCTCTTTCCAGGCTCCTGACTTCCTGCCAAGCCATTCTCCAGTGCCCTGTCTGTTATATGTCTCCCTCAGATCACTTCTCCCTCCACACAAAATGAATGACCAGGTTTTCAGCCTGAAGCTCTGCCCTTCATGGAGACTTCCCCTCAGCAGTGTTCTTTAAGTCTGCTCCTGTTTGCATAGCCCCTTCCTTTTGACCCCGATTATACTCTATTGTGATCACTGGTTTGCAAGCCTGTCTGCCTCCTTCCCTAGACTGTGTGCTGCTTCAAGTCAGGCACTGTTTCAGTTCAGTCTTTTCATCCTCATCACCTACTCCAGAGCCTGGCATAAAATACTCAATGGATGTCAAATTAATAAATAAATAAGTGCATGGAGGAAAAAGCATGTCTGTCTGTCTGTCTGTCTGTCTCTCTCTCTCTATTTCTCTCTCTCTCACACACACACACACACACACACACACACACACACACACAGTATCCATATTACTACAAAATAATTCATTAACACATAAGACTATAACTCTCCCTATGCCCACTGCCAAATGTTCCCATCTGAGAATCTAAGATATTTTCAAGAATGAAGGGTTGTTGGATGTTTCTGATCATTTCTAAGTGATCTGAGTCACACCCCCAACCCTCAAGATTTCTTGGGTGCAATAATTTTATAACTCATCCCCACTCTATTTTCACTGATCACCATTGCTGGTCTCACTCCACCAGCACCACAATAAAAACCCTAAAATATTCATCCTTTTCTGCTTTCAAAATGATGATTCTAGCTGGAGTAGAAGAATGGGCTGGAGATTTCTGGGTTCTGCTTTTTTCTGTTCCCAGTGGCCATTCCCACTGCCTCACTGGCTATGCCAGCCACTGCTCTCTCCAATGATTCCCAGCCAAATTTGTGAACACCAAAAAATCATATTCTTAACCAACCGGAGAGGCAGGTGAAGGTCCTCTGCCCTCCCTTGACCACAGAGTCAGTTTGCCTATTCTTGGGAAGACTATGCGATAGCAAACATCATGGCATCTTGGCATTGACCAGTTCAGAGTGCCATCACAATCCCATAATCTTCATATATCATTCCATAGATAACAAAAAGGCACATATACAAGCTGGATCCTAGAAACAGCCTCAGGTCTCCCCTCAGGTAGCTAGAACCACATATATTTAGGTTGGCTAAATTTATTGTTGACCAAAAGCTGACATGTTTTAATATGGCAATAATCATTCCTAATCTTCTCAGTGTGGACTTATGATGTCTCAGATCCCGATTTTGAGAAATGCCAGTGTCTCTACCTTTTATGATAGGTATTTCAGAGCAAAATATTTCTGATCAAAATTGATGTTATTTTTATTTTAAAAAGACCTTAGCTATAGACCACTTTTATGAGGAGGCTGTATCTCTCCTGAAAACCAACCTATTGCCACCAAGGTCTGTAGGCTTTCACTCTATTGCACTCTGGCCAGACCACACTGGGGTCCCGCTCATGTCAGGACCACCACAAGGAGGGACAGGACATACCAGAGAAGTCCAGCTGCAATTGACCAGCATGGTGACTGAATTTGAACCCAGGTATTAAGGGTTAGAGGAAGAAGCATATCATGAAATCAAACAAACAATAATGTGGTTCATACCACCTGACAGGCAGTAAATCAGTCGTCTAAAATCACAATTTCAGTTTCTGCTTTAATTTCTTTTTGAGCTCTAAGTCTCCTGGAGAAATTTGGGATTCTCAATAGGGGACGATCTGACTGATTTGTTTCTCAAAGGTTTCAGGGGCTTCCAAAAGAAATGTGATTTTAATTTACAGCTTTTAAAACTTGCTCTGCTTGAAGTGGTTTGCACATTAAGGTTATAGCTACATGTCAACACAGCTTGTTGAAAGTTTAAAATGTCAGTCTTTAAACTTTGTTGTTGGTGGTTCTTATTCCTTTGGTTGGTTATACATAAGAAGTCAAATAACCAGTTTGACTAGTTTCCCCCTGACTTATTTGACAGCTGATCTTCCTGTTGTTCTTGAAACAATCTGAGAGCTACTTTGGCTCCCAACTCTGGAAAAGTTAAACACTGAGGGCAAAGATCCTAACAATAGAAATCACCTTCAGGCTCGTACCCTGGATTCATCACAGAGCTTTTACCAGCTCTCAAGATGGGTTTATTAGAGTAGGACTAGAGGGTAACGTTTCTGCTTCTCAGTTGACATTACTCTGTGGTAGACTTATTTCTGTCTATAGGTTCCCTTTTCTACAAGGGGAATTCTTGAAGTGGGTAATAGAATGTATAAACTATGGTCAAAATTAAGCTAAGTGTCTGATTTAATTTGTCTATTTGTAGTAGAACCACTTGCAGATCTTACCCCCAAGATCTCTATGTACCCTGGGTCATCATAGACACAATTCCTTGGGACCAGCCAAGTGTGCTCTTATATTGTCCACTTCCCACGTTTTATTCTCTCTTAACCACATTAATTTTCTAACCGACAAAGAACATGAAAGCAAAGGAGAAAAATAGTTCCCATTCTTTGTGTCTTCTGTTGGCCTCTTCCTCATTCTTCTCTCCCTGAACACAACAAAAAAGAACCTTTTCTCTGAATTAGAAAATTTTCACGACCTTCTCATTCTGTTCTTTTGCCTCCCTAATATCTTGTTTCATGCTTTCTAGTCCTGAGTATCAGTCTCAGAAGGCCATTGTCAATGTTGTGTTTCCAAAGCAGAATGGGCTGCCCTGTGGGGAGTGTCTATTATTGGAGATTTTCAAACAGGTGCTGAATGACATTTATCTGTGATGTTATGGAAAAAGGGGTTGTGTTACATGGGTCTAAGGTCTTTTTCAACTCTTAGATTCTACATCTGATTACTGAAATCTATGTTTCCCCAGACAATGTCAGCATATTGGGATATACTATATTGCATTAACAACAATAAGCCACTTCCAACTACTAGTACAGCCACCCAAAGTCACTCTTAGTTGTTCCTAGGAGTCTCTAGGGGTCTTTCACATTTTACTGCAAGTCCTGCTGAACCCCTACTACACAAAACTGCTTGTAGGCATGTGCCACGGTTTCCAGACCACACTGTCCAGTGGCCCTTACCAAGCACCATCAGCCTTGCTAGTCTTTGCCATCACCTCCACCAGGTACTGCCTCTGGTGCCAAAGCTCGTCTGGATTCTCTGGTCTTCTCAATGTGTAGAAGTTGCACTGTAGTGCAGACAGAGAGGAGGAGAATGTTATTCTCCCCGCTGGTGATTACACTGTGCTATGTGGGTACTGGGTGGATTGAATTATTGGTCTCACTTCTATACTCACCTGTGGTACCAGCATATAACTGCATCCTTACCATGACTACATGAAGGACAGAGTGTACTTCTCTGCCCTTTTACTTTTGCCTTGATCAGGTGACTTGCTCTGACCAATGAAATGTTAGTGAATAAGACATTAACAGATGATTTAAGTGTGTTTGTGCCTTTGGTCTTATTCTTGTGCTTCTGCCATCACCATGAGAACCTGTTATGGGTAGACTGATCCCCAGCATGAGACACAGGGAGAAGAGCCAACCCAGATGAACTACAGACCCACATCCTGCAGCAGATTCACCCCCATTAAACTGCAGATCCATGAGCGTGAGAAGAAATTATTATTAGCCACTGAGTTTTGAGGTGCTTTGTTATGCCAGCATTACAGTGGTAATAAATGACTGATATAGGTATTAAATAATGCTACTTATAAAATTACAGTGTCATAAAATCTTTGATCTTAAAATGATTCTTTTTTTATCTTTGCCTTTTGCCACTTTCATAAAACTCAGATATAAGCGTCTGGAAAACCAGGGATTCACATATCTGCATGTCAAATGTGATGCTAGATCAAGAGCTCCTCTTCCACTTTGATGACTGAGGCTTTGTTATGGAGCAGAAGCTTCTTAACAGTGGTTTCCAAACTGGATTCCTCAGATCTCAAGAGATTCTGCTAAACAATCAGGAGAACATTCATAGGGGATCCTTACTCCTAAGTGCCAAAACTTCAGAGCAATATGTGGGACACCCTCCCCTGTTCTCCCAGTGCTCCAGGGAAACCCCAGCAGCCTGGACCTAGACCACATTCCCTCATTCCACTGATGAGAGCTGACCCACTTTCATCCCTAACACAAAATATCTTATAGCCCTCAGCAGTTCCTTCTGACCCTTATCTTCAAAGCAATAAACACTTACCAAGTATCTACTACATGCCAAGCAGTAGGCTTGGTCCTAGGAATACCTGGTGGTAAAAACCCAACAGTCCCTGACTTCTCAGTTTGCACCTCAGAGCCATAGCTGCTCATGCTCCAGAAAGGGCTTTCACAGGATGGTAGAAAAGTCCATTTTATGCTCTCTTTAGCTTAGGCTGTAGGGTCATAATCAATAACTTCATTTTGGTACCTGGCCTAATTTGCATAGTAAGTCCTCACTGCATATCCCAACCTTATCTTCTTTATTCTCCTAGTTTGGGCTCTCTCTTTGGACTTCCAACTCCCAGATGGCTAGAGAAAGTATCTATCTGCCATTTTCAGAGTTTCCCTTCCAGTCATACCTATGGCACTCACAGCAACACCCCAAATATATAAAATTTTCTACCAACAACCTTCTCTAGGTTACCATGGGGTATATACATTCATTGAGCTATATTTGCATACTCCTATCATTGATACCTTCCCTAGAATTTTTTATTGCTTCTCCTGTACTACCATATTCCAATCTATTTTACCCAAACTGTTTCATCCAAGACCATCTCCTAACCTCTCCAAGGCATACCCCAGCTTCTGAAGCACTAGTAATGGCACCTCTTTAGATTCTGTTCCACCAAAATGCGGCCATCTTCAAAAACCACAACAAAATGATTTCTAATGTCCGGAGTCTCAGGGCTTTGCCCTAGAAACATTCCTTTCTTTAATGTCCTCTTCTTTATGGCTAGCAAGTCATTGCCCAGACATTGCTTTAAAGAAATGAATCCCTAACTCCACAGAGTTACAGCCTTATGCAGCTTCCCAAATATATCCCACTATAAACTTGGTTTCCTCAGCACCAGCAAGTGGTTTCCTTGCCAAACACAGCTGGCCTACTTTGCCCACCCATCTTCTTTGCACTGGGAGCATGGACGTGAGAACCATGAGACCCATAGGCCTCTGCCCAGGGGATACGAGGAAGGGTTCTGGAGTAAGGATGGGAGAAAGTATTATTTAGGTCACCTAGAAAGAAACTAAAGCAAACTCAATATACAGAATAAAGCTGTAAACAATTTTCGTTGTAAAAAAAAATTTTAAGATTTTAAATTTAAAAGAAGACAGTACAGAAGAACTCGGCACAGGGGTTACTATTTATTAATTTTTACACTAGCCATCCTAGAATCATAACAGCAGGATATTTTCATAGGAAAATTTTAAAAGGTCTCAAGACATCCTCATTTGAATCTCCTGTCCCCCTCAACTTTCTCAAAGCCAAAGGCAATCATATGACACGAAAGGAGAGAATGTTTCTGAAAGAGACTGAATGAAGAGGAAATTTTAGGAAAGCCACATAAGGTACACAATGCTTGTTCATGTCCTTGAGATCATCTCAGGACCCACTGGGGTCAACACGAGAGGAACAGAAGGGCCCTGGTCAAAAGGACAGAGCTTCTCAGTAGGATCTTGGGAAGATTCATCTATCTCTGTCCAAGGAAAAAAATTATTTCTACCACAGTGACAGAGAAAACTGTGATGAAAGAGAGTAAATCTCATCAGCCAGCCCAGGCCAACATGGGTAAGATACTCCTCTCAGCTGAGAGATGATAGTTTGGCAGGTAAGAATCCAGCTTCAGGCTGGCTGTTGTAGGCACAAGTATGAGCAGAAGGAGCTGTAGCTTATACAGCCTGCCTGTTCCCCAGGATTCAGGGGTCCTTTTTATTATCCTGTTCAATAAGCTGTAATAAGCTCAAATGCCCAAATCACAAATGATGTGATTGAGAGATTTCAGGAGCAAGTGATCTTCAGCACCTCTCAGATAGGAATCCTGGAGTAACGGGTAGAGATGGAGGGATTTAAGTCACCACATGTGCATAAGAATTACCTGGGAACTTGTTACCGTGCACTTCCTAGGCCCCTCTCTGATATATTCCCAAACAACAGGCCTGGCACAGGGTCCCCTGGTGACTATTTTTAACAAGCACCCAGGGTAATTCTGTTTTAGTAGTACCCTGCCACAGTTTGAGGGATTATGGTAGTAGGCCAAGAACAACTCAAAAGACAAAAGATTAGAGCTTGTCATAAACTAGATGTAGTACCTCAAGTTCCTCATGTCTCCTGGCCTCAGCTCCTCAGCTATAAAGTGGAGTAGTGAAGCTAGATGGAGACTTCCCTGAACATCCATGCACTCACTCTGCTTTGAACAGGGCATCTCTGCTTTATCTGTCTAAGTTTCTAAAATGATGCCTAAATTCTGTGTTTAAAAGGCGGAGGCTGTCTTCTGTGAAACAAACTCAAACTGCTAGATTAGCTGATCCCTTACAGTGCAATCTAGAACTCTGAGGGATCTGCTAGATCCCTTTTCTTATCCCAAGTCCCAGGCCCATGGAAAACCTTATTCCTAGGCCTAACAAGGCAGTCTAATTTAATGTACTCTCAACATGTACATTTTTTCTAAAGAGAAAGCATCAGGACTTTCTGGTACTCTCCTCTGCCTTCCTTTCCACTCTTTGGCCGTTGCCAAGTACTACAAAGTCTCATGAACCTGGGGCTACTAGACCTTAAGCTTTAGTTCCCCCTAATCATTCCATTTATTTCCAACTGTGTTACCCCCATGACTTGTATCTCTAGCACTGACTACCAATGAAGAGTGTAAGACAGGCTCTATCTGTTTGAGAGTGAGGCATGACTTCCCTCATATACTTCTGGGGTACATTGCCTCTTAAATTCTGCCTAACGTTACATAAGCAAGAGACAAAATCCTAGAACACCTGTTTCTAGCAACTGAGCTGGCTTCAAAGCATCCCACACTCTTCTCTTCAAAATAAATATGGATATAGAAGCCCTCATTAGAAAAACCTTTATTGTCCTATACACTCATTTGTTACTACTCAGCTAGCTATCATTATTAATGAAGGTGGTTGGCATGGACCCAAGTAATGAAAATTAAGCCCTTCTTTAAAAGACATTCTGATTTAGATAGTAAAGACCAAATTTTAAAAAAGGATAAAAAAAGAAAATGCTTAGAGAGCATAAAGTCTTCCTGAATTCAACTCAACTTGATTTTGCACAAGAAGTAAGTTAGTATATACATCACTACAAAAATTAATGGAGAATACTATTAAAATGACTTTTTTAAAAGTAATGTGCAAGTTTTATTTCTAGTATCCAAAAACTGAAAACTTATCAACAGTAGAATGGGCAAATAAATTGTGATATATTCATACAGGCACAATAATTCTGTGGTGATAGAGGTGAGAGTACCTTTTTATAATCTCCTGTGGATAGAGAGGTTTGAGAAAGAGGGCATCCCCTTTACCTGCAAGAAAGAAGGTAAGGATGGCCCTTGCAGAGCCATTAGGATCTCATGACCCGAGGACATTGCTGTGGCTCTTCCCTAATTTTTTCCTCTGATAGTAGTACTCTTGAACATAAATGTACTAGTTTGATCTCTTCTCCGTGTCCCAATTATGAGTTGCTGTTTATATACCTCTTAGGAACCCAGCCCTGATCTCTGCCAATCTAGAAAGTTCAAGGATGTCACACGATTTAATAATAGAAATTGGGATAAGAAGGAAAAGTAATTCATGTTGCAAATCACAGGTAGCGTAGCCAAAGGGCTTAGGTAAGGTATTAGCAAACACATAATAACACTTAGGATGTACAAGCCCTATTCTAAGTACTTATTTAATCTTCTCAATAACCTGGAGGTAGATACTGTTATCCCCATTTTCTAGGTAGGAAACCTGACACTAGTAAGTATTCGAAAGGGGCTTTGGAACAGGCAGTCTGATGCCAGGGTCTGTATCCTTAAGGAATATAATATTATATTGCCTTTAACTTGCTTGATATTTCTTCGCATTTGCTTACAATGTAATACTATATTTTGAAATACAACAAATCAGGTTGTTTCATTATACTTTCTTGGTTAGAAAAATTTTATCATTTAAGTCTTAATGCTATTAGAGTCACGAAAGACTCGGATCTCTGAATGTCTGCATCTCTTTTCATTCCTCCAACCCTTTTCCTCTTTTGCTCTTCACGGAAGAAATGGAAAATCACCACTTACTTTGCATCTTCCCATACTACTCTGATGAAGGCCAAGCTTCCCTGCTCAGCCAAGTCTAGCACTTCTAGCAGAAATCTAATGTGCCATAAAATGTTTCAGAAAGATATTCTTTTACTCCTTGGAGTGCTGATCAAATTCTCCTAAACAGAATCAGAGTAAATTTTATACCAAACTGAGACAAAACAAGGAAAGAAGCTGAGGGTCTCTGGTTCAATGTAGAGTTATCTGAACCCTGTTTCCCCCTCTGCAGTAAGGAAAAGAGTGCTTTAAATCACAAACATCATTGTCAATGAGTACTAGAAAACTTAATGCACCAGAGGGCAGGAAGATCAAAGCTTAGCACCTGGAGAGTTCCACATGGTGTAGATTAATAAAACAATGCCCTCCATTACATAAATCTTGAGCAAGGTTGCTCACGGACACACACACCCCAAAAAATTACTGTGGGGGTCAGATAACTGATATACAATACGTGCATTCTCCCAATCAGGGAGCGTTCTCTCATCCTGGCTCAGTTGTTGACACAAAGCAGGGAAACTTTATTTCGTTTTAAGCTTCTTTCGTCTAAAATTGACATTACAGATTTTGGACCTGGACGTAGCACATCTGCAAGCCAGCGGAAATACCAAGATCCTGCGTGCTCCTTTGATTGTTACATTTAAGATATCATGTGTGCTACCAGCTCAGCTGCTGCAAAGCATTAGAGGCCGTTACTCTGGGCTTGTAAAGTACTTTGGAAATACTATAGACCAGGATTAGAGAAGATGAGTATTCCACATGGTTTCAGGAGGGATGATAACCAAGGGCAGTGTGTATAGTTAAATTGATCTATGATCAACATGTGGAAAGCAATCTCTTAAGAATCCTCCTGAAGGTGTGTATGTGAATATGTGTGTTAGTGGTTTTGCAACAAACGTGTTTGTCAAGCTCTAGAGGAAAAAAAAAAAAGGTAGAGAGGAGAATAAGTGTGTCCAGGCTTTTTGTAGTTTTTCATGACAGTCTGAAAGCAAAACCAAAACAGAATCCATCCACTGCTGAATGTCACTTTGGAATTTGGCTGACAAGGCCTGTGGCTTTTTTATAAGTGAGAGGCAAATCATATGGAAGTTGTGAGCCCGAGTATAAGGTAGCAGAGGTTTCAGTATTACATTAAATGCAGGAAACTTTAGCACGTGTTGATAATGTCCTGGAAACTTTCCCAGTGATAAAAATAAGATAACTTTCATTTGTGTAGGCCATTAAATGCTGTTAGATCCCAAACGGTGCATAAAAGTCTATACAGGTATATCTAAGAATTACAAATCATTGATTCATTATGGTCATACGCTTCATGCACACACGAGTTATTTATATATAATGCTCACATCGTGAGGATAAACAGGCATTGGCACAGAATGAACGTACTATATCTGTGACCAATAATGTCTCACCATTGTGTCACATGCCCTCCAAATGCTTTTCTCATCTTAATCTCACAGTCTGCATGTTTGGAAAGACAGATTAATTATACCCAATTTACAGATAAAGAAACTACATCTCAAAGAAATTTGGTGATTTATCCAAGCTTTCATGATTATTAAGTAATAGGACTTAATAGAACTTAAGTTGTCTTCCAACAAGTGCTGCATAACTTCCACAATACTATGTTGGGGGCACAATAAGTTGGGTTTCTCTCGTCTACCCTAAACCATTGTCAGGAAACTTTGGGACTTAGGAATACCAGGTGTAAAGGAACAATGAAAAACTCTCTCAAAGTCATTTTGCCAACATTATCTCTCTAGGAGAATATATATACACCATCAATTCCTGAAAGCAGTTTGGCTGGAGTTGGGGATTTTGGTGCAAGTACTACAATCTTGGTCAACTTTCATTCTATGCAAAAGATCTTCATTCTATGCGATGATCTTCTTGTTTCTTTCTTTCTTTTTTTTTTTTTTTTGATGTCTTACGCAACAAATCCTTCAGTTTATATAATGCATTAATTTTGAGGTATTTGGTAAGGAGGAAGCAGAGAATACGGAAAGGCCTATTCCAACTGAGTTTATACTTATATTCTTAATGTCCTTTCTTATTCTTATAGAGGCAATAAAAGGACATGCTGGAAAATTAGGAACATATAGTCATTCTGTATATAGTTTTCTCTGAGTGCATCAAAGTTACAAATGTTATCCAGTCAATTTAATTTTAAAACTGTCATTTCTATTATCCCACTGGAAACAAAACCAAAATGGTCCAGTGGGGAAAGGGTTGGATATTGGGTGAGAGCATTGCGATGTTGCACCCAATTTCCTAATAGACTCTTTCTTATGTGAACTACAAATGCTGAAGGCGGCCCAAGGGGCTGCTCTACAATACGTATCCCACCAGGTAGCCTCTCTTATCAGAGCAGGAAAGGGGGATACCTTCAAAAAGAATAAAGATTCAGGCTCTAGAAGAGGGATTAGGAACTTGTTTAGAAAGATGAGCCAAGCAAACTAACCAAAAACTGGGGCACGATAATGTGAGATAGTTTTTTTTGAGAACTTATCTTTCTAGATCTGTATTAAATGCTGTATCTTATTGTTTATTAGTTTTTAGTCTTATATTTTATTTGTATTACTGTTTTCAACAAATCATTGAGGTAGGACCTATTTGGATCTGCATTTTATTGATGAACCAAATGAGGTTGAGAGAGATTAAAGAGCCTGGCCTCATCACACAGCCAAAGAAGTGGTGGAGCTAGAAAGTGAACCTAGTTCTGAAGTCGGTTAATCTTCACCCCAACTTCCTGGGGTAGGTATTATTAGCCACACACTTCAACAAAGGAAATTGAGCCCCGAGGAGAATAGGAGGCTGTCTAAAATATTGCTGTGAACTAGCAAAGCTGGATTCGAACCCAGATCTGATGGGTCCCAAATCTTACGTTCTTTCCTCAGCATCACACCCACTCTCTGGCTTACTTTGTGAGTAGGGAGAGGCCAAGGCCAAACCTCGTCTTCAGTAAGTACCTTCCTCACGTTATTCAGCCAACAGTCATTTTTATGCTGTGTTCCTATTTTTCATTAACCAAAAGTCCAGTGTCAACTAGTCAACCCACTCAGACCCCACTGAACCATGGTGTAAATATCAAAAAAAAAGTACCTAACAGTATTTTAAATCAAACCCACTCATTCAGGCTGGGATTTTACCTGTCATGCAACTGCCATTTCAAAAAGGCCAGGCATGACTGTGGAAGGCCACAGAACTTTCTGAACAGCTGGCCTACGAAAGGCAGATTGAGAAGCTTTAAGCTGATTCCTTTGATCCATGTTTCTTCAGCTCCACTGAGTAGCCCTCCTGTGAGTTGCCCTCCCATTGAAGTCTATTAGAACCTGGAACCCCCAGGAAAACAGGTAATACAGAATACAGCCCTCTGTTCTTTAGCTGTCCTGTCAGAATTCTTTAATTTAAAGTAAATCCCTTTTCTCACTTGTATTCAATTATTCCTTTTTGGCTAAAATGTCTCTGTGAGTGTGTGCTATTTCCCACTTAGTCTTTTAAGGTTTTTGTTTAAAAAGGAAAAAAAAAAAAGGTCCTTCTATCTTGGAGAATAAGTGTGTCTTGCACAGTTTGAAGCAGAAACCATACTGACAAAAAGCTTTTTATTTTTTCAAATACATTAGCTGCGGTTATAACTTCAAACCCTGGTAGGGTTTCAATCACATTGGGATACATGCAATTTATGGTAAAATAAAATAATACCAGGTCGTTTGGAATATACAAATATTCCTAATTTACCTTTTTTGCAATACTGTAAAAATATACCTTTGTGCATAAGTGAACATATCAGGTTTTAAAAGTTATTTTCTCCATAATCATAATAAGGGTCCAAGAGTTAAGGCTCTGAATGGCTTTTCCATGAGTTTTCAGGAAACTTGGGTTTCTGTCCAATAGTTGGCTGTAGAGAGGTTTTGCTGAACGTGCTATATTTTCATCTGCCTCCTGCCTCTAAATTCTGAAGGACACAAATTACCAGCCATAAATCTGCCTTCTCTACTGAGACCAAATCCACCAAGTGAAGTCATAGCATTTTGGTGATTTTGTTGTCGTTGTCACTGGTTATGCTATAGGCATTTCTTTCACGTATCTATTTGATAAATTAGCTCCTATTCCTCTAATTATTTCAATTATATGTGCATTGTTTCACAATGTAATCTAGTCTTTCCATCCTTATTTGACTTCAGTCTTCTTATAAAGAATGTCGACAACAGATCAGATTAGTGTTTATCAAACAGCAGATATTCAATGTTCAGTCCTTTCAGATGGTTAAATCTATGATATGAATTAATTGGGCTTATAATCTTATTTGGTTACTGCAGATTCAGCATTCAGTGTTTAGTAATAAATGCTACCAAATAATTTTTTAATCTAAATTTAGTCTTTTTTTTAATTTTTAATATGGCCAGAAACATGGAGAAGAGAATATATGTGAATGAATTTGTATGTCTACATTTGTGCGTGAGTATAGTCAGAGGATAGATACACACACACACACACACACACACACACACACTATATAATTATACATATTATATAAAAAGACATCTATATATTTATAATTACATTATATATACATAACTTTATTTATACACGCACACACAAAAGCTTATTTCAAATCCTTAACCAAACTTTTTGACCATTTTGTACCCATTTTCAAGCAGGGAATAGGGCTTTTTTCTTATCTCCGAATGGGAAATCAAAGTCACTTCTAAATGTCCTACCATGGGATTGTATCTTTCCTTCCTTTGCCAGCTAAATTCAGCTTCTATTGAAATCTGTGGACCCACCAAGTTGTCAAAACCCACTTTCTTCTGCAGCTTGTACAGCATGTCAAGCCATGGGCTTTTTAGTGCTTAACGGAGACATAGTGAAAAGGCAAATAAAAAGCCCCAAACAGAACCTCATCAGATATCAACTCTGGCATTTGGGGGGCTTGAAACCTGCCCAGCACTATAATTTATTTTGCCAAGAGGTAAGAAATTGACCAGGGTTCAGAATGTAATCCTTCTTCAAATATTATTTCTGGGAACACTTTTCTCACCAAGCATGACCCCACAAATTGAATCTTGCTTACCCGTCTCAGGTCTGCATTCTGTAGGCTCTGTTCTAGAAGTAAATTGTTTATACAGGCAAGAAGAAAATTGGTCTTATTATGCAGCTGAGAAAGACTTAGGATTTTCTATCTAATAGTTTTTCATTCCTTCCTTTTTACCCACCTCTGGATTATCAACTTTTATCTCTCATGTTTTAAGTAGATCTTGTCGAAAACTGCCAGCATACCAAATTCATCACTCTTTTAATTAGTCATAGATATGGATAGTCAGGAAAACATACAAAATTGCAATCCTTAGATAATACAAAATCCTCAGGTAAGTGCATAATTTCATTTGCTTTCTTTTTTCAAATTTCCTATCTTTTGACCAGCAAAGCACCTATTCAAAAGGAAATGTTAGTCCAAGTATTTCAATCGATCAAAAATAATAGTTAGCGTTAACATTTACTGTTTCCTATTTGCCAAAGACTATGTGTTTTATCTGTTCACTGTCAGAGCTACATTATTAGAGAAACTATTATCCCTATTTTACACGTGAGGAAACCGAGGCATAGAGATATAACTCACTTGCTCAGTCACACAGCTGCAAGCAATATTTTTTGTCCCGGTAATCCCATTCCTGGGAAGAAAATAACACAAAAAATAAATAAATAAAAAGCTATAGACACAAATATATGAATAGCTTTGAGACAGTAAATAACTTACCCCAGATTATACAACTAGTTAGTGGAAGAGCCAGGTTTTGAACCCAAGCAGTCTCTACCAGCTCCTTACACTGAATTGCAATGCTCTACTGCCTGCTCCAAGCTACAGGGTTTATAAAGACTTGGGACCACTGTGTCTTCAAGTGCTTACAGTATAGCACAAGGGTTAATATCAACACCAGGAAACAATTAGAAAACAAGTAAATGATGAAATGTGTGGCAGATACCGTAGTGTGCCTGGGCTAGAGTATCCAGAGAGAGGTCCTGGAGGAAGACTTGAGCCAGATGCTGAGGGTGAAGGGGCTTGTGGAGACAGGAAGGTTTGGCACTGATGAGTAACAATAACCGTTCATTCACTGGGCAGTCACTTTGTGCCAAACATGTTTCTAATTGCTTTCCATTTGCCAACTAATTTAACCAAACAAGAAGTAAACCTTCTGCTCACAGATGTACTACATCTAGAAAGGTAATGCCCCAGCTCAAAGAACCAGCTTTCAACTTGAAAATTAAACCATAAAAAAGGACCACACCTGTAACTATACTATAACTGATAAGAGATTTCCAGTGAAAAATATTTTTTATTAACTTTTTTTGCTCATCAGATAGCATTTTAGAGGCTTGGGAGAGAAAAGAATAACAAGATGTGTTCCCATTTTCCAGATTCAACCCAATCAGCTTTCTAAAACACCCATCCATCATTTTCCCCACTCACTGGATATTGATCTTGGCTGTCATTTTACAACCACATCTACTCATATACTTAACTCAAAATAGACTGTCTACATTACAATTTCACACAAGGGATAAACAAACATTTTTGACATTAAGAAAGGTCCTCACTGGCCTAGTATACTTAATAGATGCTGAAAAAGTAAATGTATTTTCTCTTTGCAGGGTTTAATATTCAGTATAGTTCTATTAATTAGTTCATTATTAAAATTTTCTCTAAACTTATTTATTT
>NW_011889135.1:942543-972030 GCF_000151845.1 Pteropus vampyrus | reverse complement strand
GTGGAGACAGGAAGGTTTGGCACTGATGAGTAACAATAACCGTTCATTCACTGGGCAGTCACTTTGTGCCAACCATGTTTCCAATTGCTTTCCATTTGCCAACTAATTTAACCAAACAAGAAGTAAACCTTCTGCTCACAGATGTACTACATCTAGAAAGGTAATGCCCCCAGCTCAAAGAACCAGCTTTCAACTTGAAAATTAAACCATAAAAAAGGACCACACCTGTAACTATACTATAACTAAGAGATTTCCGGTGAATAATATTTTTTATTAACCTTTTTTGCTCATCAGATAGCATTTTAGAGGCTTGGGAGAGAAAAGAATAACAAGATGTGTTCCCATTTTCCAGATTCGACCCAATCAGCTTTCTAAAACACCCATCCATCATTTTCCCCGCTCACTGGATATTGATCTTGGCTGTCATTTTACAACCACATCTACTCATATACTTAACTCAAAATAGACTGTCTACATTACGATTTCACACAAGGGATAAACAAACATTTTTGACATTAAGAAAGGTCCTCAATGGCCTAGTATACTTAATAGATGCTTAAAAAGTAAATGTATTTTCTCTTTGCAGGGTTTAATATTCAGTATAGTTCTATTAATTAGTTCATTATTAAAATTTTCTCTAAACTTATTTATTTGTTGCTATTTGATCTGTCAGATAAAGAAGTGCTAAAGGACCAACCGTGATTCTACCAGTTTCTCCTCATGTTTCCCATTATTTTCTTCAATTAATTTCAGCCTGCATCATTCTATACATAAAAATTCACAATTGTTATATCTGCATTGTGGGAAATATATCTATAAGTATAAAACACTCATTGAATTGATGATTGCTGGATGGAAGCGGGGTTGGGAGAATGGGTGAAAAAGGTGAAGGGATTAAGAAGTACAAATTGGTTGTTACAAAATAGTCAGGGGGATGTAAAGTACAACATAGGGAATACAGTCAATAATATTGTAATAACTATGTATAGTGCCAGGTGGGTACTAGACTAATTGGGGGATATCACTTCATAATTTATATAAATGTCTAACCACAATGCTGTATACCTGAAATTAATATAAAATAATATTGACTATCAACTGAAATTGAAAATTAAAAGTAAAAGTAAAAAATAAAACCCTCGTTGTTGAATTTGAATATTACTCTGATGGTCAGAATTTGCAAACCCAAATTATAGCGACTTAACCAAGAGAATGTTTTTTTTTAATAGGTAAATATATTTATTATGTGTGGCCATTACAACTGAGAATATTTTAGATGCTAAGGTTATTTTTTTTAATGTTTTAAATTTTAAATTCTCTCATATTTTTATTTTTTACATTGTGGTAAAATATACATAACATACAATTTACCATTTTAACCATTTTTAAAATTAAAGTATAGTTGACATACAATATTATATTATTTTTATGTTACAACATAGTGTCTTGACATTTATATAGCTTACAAAGTGATCACCAGGATAAGTCTAGTAACAATCCATTACCATGAAAAGTTATTATGATATTACTATATTTCTTATGCTGTACATTACATCCCTGTGTTAACCATTTTAAGTGTACTATTCAATGATGTTAAATACACTTATATTGTTGTGCAACCACTAATCATCTCCAGAAATTTTTGATCATCCCAAACTGAAACTTTGTATTCATTAAATACTCACTAAGAGAATGTTTATTGAGATAGGTTGCCAACTATAGAGTGTTGTTCAACTTGTAGGATTAAAAAAAGAAAGATTGACATCAACCACCACAATGAAAAATAGAAGTTCCCACCCAGATCTAATCCAATTTACCAACACAGAGCCCATAAATTGAAGGGTAGATCAGGGCCTCCTGAGGAAAGATCTTGCAGTATATCTACAACGGTTAATAGTCCTCTGATATCTCCCCCAAAGGACTTGCAGTTATTTGCATTTTAACTGTGTACTGGAGAAAAGAAATATTCAGGTTTTATGAAGACCAAAAGATATAGTCTGAGCTAATGGTAATAGTGGAAGACTCAAATGCCAGGGTGGTGCTCTGGAGTAGGGGGCTTTGGAGGTCAGGTGTTAAATTACTATATATCCTAATTTGATCTTGCAGTTAGTACGACGACTTATGTCCCCAAGCTCTGAGCATATAACTGAAGTCTAAATGCTTAGCAGCTGTTAAAATATTCCCATTTGTTTCCTTACATGTGGAGTAAAAGCCATCATGATAGAAAAAGTCAAATGGAAGCACCTGGAACTACTCCCACTAAACTGCCAACCAAGATAATAAATGAGAAGAATACCTCTCACCTCCATAAAAACTTAAAAGAATATAGGTGTGGTGATCTCCATTGGATCTCTGTTCAACTCAACTGTCTGACTCCTGAACAAACTAGATTAATTATGGCAGATGATGATGAATTACCATGAACTTATCCAAGTAGTTGGCCCAATCACAGGTGCTCTGGTATATTATGTGTTATTTTCACTAGTGAGATCAACACAGCTTCTGGCACTTGGTAAACAGCTATCAATGTGGTAAATGTACTCTACTCAATTTATAACACCAGGGAATATGAAAGGCAGCTTAGCGTCCCATGACAGGGACTTCAGTACACATTCACTATCTTGCCTCAGAGTTATGTTAACTTTCCTGTTCTCCACCATAACATACTCTGTAGGTACCTTGATCTTCTTGTCATTCCAATGAACTTTATGCTGGTCCACTATATTAGTGACACGCTAGTTAGATCCAGAGAACAAGATGCCCCAGTAATCACCTATATGTCAGGCCATGGGAGTCTTGGGGACCTGTCACATTGGTGAAGATTTTTAGATATACCATGGTCTGGGGTATTCCAGGATATTTCTTCTAAGGTTAAGAGCTAGTTGCTGTGGGCTAGTCATTGCAGCTTGAACATTGATACCTGTAAGAAAGGGACACAGTGCTTTATGGGTCTCTTTGAATTTTGAAAGCAATATTTCTTGCAAATGGGAATACTGCTTTGATCCATTTATCAGATGTTTCAGGTTAGGTTCCCCAACAGCTGATTCTAAGATAAGGATGTAATTACAAGTAGTTTAGTTGAAAGAGGATCCTAAAAAAGAAGGAGACAGGAAAAGAAAGGATACAATTAAAGCAGCAGTCCCCAACCTTTTTGGGACCAGGGACCGGTGCTCCCATGAGAATCTAATGCCTGATGATCTGAGGTGGAGCTGAAGCAGTGATGCTAGCTAGCACTGGGGAGCGGCTGCAAATACAGATGAAGATTTGCTAGCTTACCTGTCGCTCACCTCCTGCTGTGTGGCCCAAGTGAGGACCCCTGCATTAAAGGAAATGTTCTCAAGATTACTGTCATAAACACCTGAGGTTCAATCCTACTGATGAATTCTGGGAGACCATATAGAACACACTTTGGAATTATCCCAAACAAGTAATGAATCCATCTGCCATTGCTTGAAGGCTGCTTCCAGAGACATTAATTCTCTGGCACTTCTGGTTTTCCCTGTGCATGGACTCTGAATGCTCCCATAGCTGCTAAAATGCTTCATGCAGCATCATGGGTATTCACAGTAAATAGCTTTTGGTATGTACACGTGACTACCGAGGATATTTGAGCAAGGCACTGAGAATGTCGGCTCTATCTCATGACTTATAAGGCTGCCAGTTTCAACTGTGGCCAGAACCCTGAAGGGGTACAGACCATGGTATAAACTACCCCCACACACAGTCTTTGTGATGTACTAGATGCAAAGTTGCTGAAAGTATCCAAGGGGATAAAGATGCTCCCTGGACTCTCTGGCCTCAATAGGAAAGTTGCAGTACATGCCCCCAGAACAAGGGCACCTTTCACAGAGAACTACAATCTGTTTGAAAAACAGTTACTGTGCAGAACACCAAATGACTCTGTACTTGGAGCTTCCCATCACTAGTTGGGTATTGTCATATCCACCAAGTCATAAGGTGGAACAGGCAATGAACAAATTTGTTGTATACTGGAAATTAAATATTCAGGACTGGACTCAAGAAAAATTGATAGTAAATTACATGGACAGGGGCCCCAGACTCCCACCTACCTTTCCTGCCCTCAATTATCCCTCAATTGCACTCGCCTTTCTCCCTATAGCCTCATCAGACTCTTTGAATCTCCTTGTCCTGAGCACTGGTTCCTCTTCTTTGGGATTCAATTTGTCCAGTCAAGCTTGGCAATATCAACAGCTCTTAACATTAGTGTAGGTTTTCATGTCAACTGAGAGTGATGGCTTCGTATGGAGACTGTGTAGTTATTCAGAGAACAAGAGGAAGGCTTGGCTACTTCAGATTCTTTTCCAGCAGCTAATTAGGGTCAGTAAGCCATGAATATAATAGATTTAATGTCCAGCTTTCTTTCTTCAATGAAAAAGCATCTATGAGAAAAGCTGTCAGCAAATCCAGTGCGTCCTTTCTGGGAAATGCCCTTAAAGAGAATGAGAATGATCGGAAAGCACTAATTTGGAAAGGGTTTCTGAAAAATTTCCAAATATCTCATTATTTTCCTGTCCTAAAACTGAGAAGGAATTTATGCTTATGGAGAAGGCTCTACTTATACCACCTATATTAGGCATTCTATATGTTTAACAAATTATATTCTAATAACAATTCTACAATGTTGGTAATATTAGGCCAATTTTACAAGTGAGAAATGTCAAAATCACACAACGAGTAATGAGCCCAGGATTCTAATTCTGTCTGAGCACAAAAGCCCATGCTTAATCACTATATTAAGTGCCTAGCCAGGTGGTCAAATTTCTACCTGTTCAGATCATCTATTAGGTGACGATCTCTGAAAAATCCTCTACTAAACAGAGCCTGCAATGACTGGCACAAAAATGAAATGATATTTTTTTTCTTTCTCACGAAAGCAAGCAGAACCAACAGGCTATGATCATTTTTCTTATCTTCCCAAGTACTTCCAAGGCACTTGACACATAAAATCTCCAGAGGCAGAGAGGCACAATCTGCAGAAAAAGAGCTTTCTTCTATTTTGTTGTTCTACTATCCTCAATACATGGCTTCCACTTCACAGTCCAAAACAGAGACTCTGAAATTGCCGTGCCCCTTCCAAAAAGAAAGATTGACCAAGGACAATTCCCTGGAGAAGGGGACAGCTGTGAGCCATTAGCTGCCAATATTCTCAACGGCTGGGGGATGGCGGGTCCTGGCCCAGTAAAGGGGAGCTGAGCAGGGCATCAACAGTGTCCGCTACATTGTCCAACCATCAAATCCACATCCTAGACAGCAAAAAGGAGAACGAGGCATTCTCATTCTCTTTAACAGCATTTCCCAGAAGAGGTACATTCCACTTCTGAACATATATTCCTTTTATCACATGACTACAAACAGCTGTAAGAGGAATGACAGAATATGGTCTTTATTATGGATGGCTATATGCCCAGCCATAAGTTGGTGGTTCAATTATTAAAATATTGGAAGACGATTAGCAGTCTGCTGTCCAAGTTGCCAATTTGATCCTCAGTGCCCGTCCCCCACGGCAGGGTGTTTGTACCTGCCTATGGGCTTCCAGCTATTCCGGGCGTCCTTCCTACTGAGCTGGCACTGGCACCGGGAACCACCATCTTGAGGTATAATCACTGTTTTATCTCCACCTGCTGGGGACTTTTTCACACCCACAACTTACAGTCTTGACATCTTGTGCTCAAGAGCAACTACCTCCTCTGTAGAGCCCACTTAGGATCCTTTCTCTCAATTCTGGTTTCTGGGTCACTGAGACATCACTCTTCCTCACATGACTGACATAAAAATATAACATCACTTTAGAAGAAAATGGTTCCCCACACATACATTAAACTAGCTTTGCCCTTACTTAATAGCAATCACTGCAATTTAATAGAAATTGCAAGTCCATGTTCAGAATAACAGGAGAGAAGTTTCCATACATATGCAGATGGAATCAATTATAAGGTTGCTCTGGCATGGAGAATACTTTTTCCCCTTAATTCTAAGGTCAAAAACTGAT
Organism: Pteropus vampyrus; assembly: GCF_000151845.1. NCBI lineage: Eukaryota > Metazoa > Chordata > Mammalia > Chiroptera > Pteropodidae > Pteropus > Pteropus vampyrus. The sequence continues at coordinate 966,020 of NW_011889135.1, read as the reverse complement.
TTCAAAGCAGTATGCCCCACTAAAAAGGGGAGGGGGAGTGGGCATTCTGCATCAGATTTTTAAATTATAAACCAAATTACTCAAAGTTATAAAACCTTAATAAGAAACAGGCTAAGAACAAAAATAAAAGTAACATTGAGGCGTCTTTTTTTATCTTCTAGCTATCTCACTAATAAAGATTAAAGAGAATTACATAGACATAGGAAATGAGACACTGTCAAATTTAACTGGCTGAAGTCAAAATCAGTATAACCTTTGGGGAGCCAATTTGGGAAAATTATCAAAAATCTTTTTTTTAATTTCTTGACACCAGGAATCCCCCCTGCTGGCAATGGGACAAGCGTGCAAAATGTTTGTACAATATTGTTCATCTCTGATGTGTTTATAATAGAAGCCCAAATGTCCAATGCTAAAGGAATGGTTAAATATGTAATGGAATGTTATGTAGTCATTTGAAATTCTGAGGGACATCTATAGTCGCAATATAGAAAGATAGGTTACATTTTAATGTAGGAAAAACAGGGAGCTTATATAACAAAGTACATGCTCTATATGCAATACCATTTTGGTAAAAGGTATGTAATTATATATTTATTTTTCTATATTTACAGTGTAAATAGTCTGAGAGGGTATATACAAAAATGTTACCTATGATTTTCTCTAGAAAGCAGGATTTCTGATTATTGCATTGTTTTTTTCATATCTATATATCATTAAGCTTTTCACAAAGATTTCACATCTTTTAAAAATTGCTTTAATTTAAATCATAAAAAGTCTAGAATATAAGATTGAGCATTAACCAATTCTTCAGAGAGGAAATGACTTTTAAGTGATACCACAGAGGAAAACAATGACTATTTACCAAAAATGACAATCTTATTATATCAAAATCATAAAAGATAAGTCTGAAAGAAAATAATATTCACAGCAATACTTACACCAAATTTTATATGATGCAATCAGAAAAACACTATTCTACAAGATAAATAGGAAAAGAACATGGACTATGTAAAGAGAATTCACAAAATAGAAAAACCAGTAAGAAACACATTAAGAAATCAATTTCCTTATTAATTTTAAAAATTAAAATTAAAACAGCTATAAAATTCATAATTATTATGTAGAGAATTGTGTGAAACTGGCTCTAGTGTATAAGGTTTGTAGCTGTGTAAATTCATGCAATACTTTTGGAAAGCTGTTTGGCAACAATCATCGGGAACTGGAAAACTGGTTAGCCTTTGATCCAGTAATGTCCTAGAGAAACAATTCAATTAAGGAAAAATTACATGCAGGAAGATGTTTATGAGAGCATTTTTATAATAGCAAATTATTGGAAATAATCTAAATGTCAATAATCACAAAAGGTTTAAATATACTGTGGCAAATCTACTAAATGGAATATAATGCAACCATTAAAACTATGTGTTTGATGATTATGCAATAAAATAGAAAAAATTTTGTGTCAAATGCCAAAAACAAGACACTAAATTGTGTGGTATTTTTTGAGCATGGATAAAAAAATAAACTAAAACAAAATATGTAGATATTTCAATTAACAATGTTTTAAAACTGCATATTTTCTTTAAAAAGTATGTATTCTTAATCAACTATTTTAAGTGATGAAGACAGAATATGGAGCAATATGGAAAATTATAATGCAATGTTTCTGAAGAATATATATTCAGTTGTATGTACATATGGATTACAACATAATATTCTTTCTTAGGAAAACTATCGTCTGCTATGATAATGAGTTTATAGGTAAATTTTTATCTCATGTAATAACCAAAATTATTTGTTTCTAAAAATAACTTATTAAAAATAAAAACTATATATACTGCAGCATGGTAATATATCAATAAATATACTTTTTGAGCCTTGAAAGGTCTATTAAATAAAAAGAATAAGAAGCTTAGATCTAGATTTATCATATTTTTTTCCTTATGTTCAAAAACTATAAATCATTAACCAGCATTTACTTTTCTTAACAGATAAAAAACACTTTGGCAATGATTTTGACAAAAATACAGGCAAGAGAGAGAGTCAGAAATTAGTATTTTGCAAGCTGACTTCTGAGTGGCATTAAGTAGCCTAAACTCCTAGGGTGAGGAAATGAAAATAGACACAATGCCACCTCCTAGTTCCTGAGCATTTCATAATCAGTTTTCTATGATCAGTCTTCCACAAGCCTGGCCTGGGTCCCAGAAAAGAAAATACATGAACTTTCTACTTCTTCATTGGCCTGCAATCCAAATAATGAAAAAAGAAAAGAATGCTCTGGATCTGCTCTCTTTCCTTAGCAAATATTTCCAATGTGCCAACCGTTGGTTCACACATGGCTTCCGCTTTCCCCACCCATACACATTGTCCGACAGGATTTGTAAACTAACAGTAATTCTCAGGAAATGGAACTCTCCTTTGCTATCCTTCGAGATGAGCAAGGAAGCGATTGTCATGACGGCCTCTCTCCTGAGTTGTCCAGCTGGTATTCATTTCTCCCTGCATTGGGAAGAATGAGAAGGAAGGGAAGGACTCAGAAACACACTGACTGTAAGCAACCACGTTGTGCTATTCTCTGGTCAGTACTGCAGTTTTCAAGATGCATTTAAGAGAAACTAGAAAATAAGCAGCTAAGGAAAAGGCTGGCTGCCTGACAGTTTGGCTTTCGAGTTTAGTTAATAGCTGTGACTTATACAACTGAGCTGCACAATAGCCGTAATATTTCCAGAGAGCCTTCAGCCGCTTAGTAAGATTTAGTCCCATTTGCTGACATCACCTCTTGGGGGGTTATTTAAGTGCTCTGGTATTTTTCCAAGCAGCCTGGTGGCATTTCTCTAGTACTCCAGCCCAGCAGTTCTCAACACTTTCTTAAGACATAGATCAATGATGCAGAATCAGATCTGATGAACTCCCCTCCCCCAAGAATATTGGTCAGACAAGTCTAATACTAAACTAACATCTAATCATAACTATTCATGGTATCTCTGAGTGAAATGCCACTTCCCTCTCCCACTTAAGAAGGCACACAGAATATCAGTGCACAGGGACATATTATGGAGGAAACTTTCAAGTCACTGAAATTCATTCAAAATTTAAATTATTAGAAAACAAGCATTACAATTATTGGTCATTAAAAAATGACTTATGACATAATTCAGAGCTATACTTTATGTGAAACCTACTGCCTTAACCACCCAGTAGCCTAGGATGAACTTTGACTTCTAAAGATGTCAGAATACATACTGGCTCCATTCTTGCTCTAAGTGCTGAAGACAAGCTCAACCCTCCATGGTTTATATCTTCAGTCCTTGTAAAGGCCATGTGATGTTCCTATTGCACTTTCCATGGCTGATACTCCTGCCAAATCAAACCCATGTTTTCCCTTCCTCTCGTCAAGAGCTATGTCCAGCAGATGTTATGAAAGTGCCAGATCCAGTAGAAAGGATTCAGTGGTGACACTGAGCCAGGCTGCTGAAGCTTAAGACCCAAGCAGCCAAGGGGCGCTATGCTGAACTCCTTTGTACTCCCCAAATGTCATCCTTTGCCTACTGTATCTTTTTCCCACAGATTCAAATCCTGCCATCTATGATTTGTGTTATGCTTATTTTGAAGTATGTTATACATACAAAAATATAGTATTCATAAACACAGAAAAATAAATACTCATGTATCCAACACCTGGCTTAAGATATAGAACTTAACCCATTACCTGGAGGCCCCCTCCCAATAGCATTCCCCTCACACCACTACCACCCTCCTGCCTCACAGACGTCACCACTACTCTGAATTTTGTTATAATTTTTGTTTTCTTTCAAGATTTTATTATGAATAATGCATGTCTAAACAATGTATTTCTTGGCTCTGCCTGGTTTTGAACTTTATATAAATGAATCATACTAAACATAGTCTTCTGTGACTTCTAAAGAAGATTGTCTTTAAGATTCATCTATCATGATATCTATAGCTGTAGTCTACTTCCTTTTTCTGCTGGATAGTATGTAACTCTCCCAGTGTACAACAGGAAAGAGTTTTCTAAGGGTTTCCTTAGGAGTGAAATTGCTGGTTCTTAAGGCATCCACATATTCAACTTTATTATAAAGCACATTTCTACATTGTTCCTGAGCTTCCTATTCTGTTCAGGGTGTCTTTTATCAATTCCTGCACCAATATCATACTGTTTTAATTTCCATAGATTTATTAAAAGCCATAGCAAGGCAAGTCTTGTTTGATTCCCTTGTTAGTTCTCCTTCAAGAGTGTTTTTATTCTTCAGAAGCCCTTTGCTTAGTCAAATAAACTGCAGAGTCTGTTGACTAATTACACACACACCAAAAACAAAAACAGTTTAGATGCTAATCGTAATTACTATGAATCTATGAATAAACGTGAAGACAACTGACATCTTTCTATCCAACTACGTGAAACCTCTCTCCTTTTAGTTAGAAATTTAATACCTATTTATAATAGCACCACGATTTCCTCGATGAAGGGCCTACATTACATTTTTATTGATTTCTATGTACTTTATAATTCTATAGTACTGTAAAATAAAATTCATTGAAATTACATGTTCTGATTTTGATAGTATATGAAATTCAACTGACTTTGGTATATTGATTTGATATACGACAATGTTTCTAAGTTTATCTATTACTTCTAATAACTCATTCAAAAACTTTTTTGCATTTTTATATAATTATTTCATCTTAAATAAAAACAATTTTAATCCCTAACAACAAATCTTTACATTTTTTGTTTGTTGTTGCCTGTCTAGCTACCACACTGGCTAGAACCTCCAGTAAAATGATGAATTGACATAGTTATAGCAGAGATCCCTGTTCTGCTTATCATCTCAGAGGGAAAGTTTTCGACATTCTACCATAAACTGTGACTTTGATCTAAGCTTTTGCAGTTACCTTTGATCAGGTTAAGAAAGTTCCCGCTATTCCTAGTTTACTAAGAGTTTTCTTTATCATGAAATGCTGTTAGCCAAATAGAGTTGCAAATACTGAAACCTAGAATTAAAAGGACGTAAATTTAACCATCTGTCATGGAAAAGCGGATCTGAGCAGCAGGTCCTCCCCACTGGAGAGGCCCCTGCACAATATTTCACATGGAAGCAGAGAACTCACGTCCTCTACAGAAGGGTACCTTCCTAAGTGATACAAAGAGAAAGCGAGATAAGCAAGACCAGTTATCCGTCCAAAATTTACCAATCGGATGAGTCAACTCATCTCCCCTAGAGTAGAGAGAGTAAAGGGGCTGATAGAGTTCACTCTACCAGAGGTTTAAAAAAAAGTGAAAGAAAAGCAAAAAGCATTTTCCCTAAGTACGTCTCATTTTAAAGAGGAGACTTTTGCACATGCTGAAGAACCTGCTTTGTATTAAGTTCATGGGACAGGGAGGGGTGGGCAATGAAGGGACTAGGGGAGAAATCCATTGTGTCCTACTTAATTTCTCAACAAATATTCAAAGAATGAAGAAATACAGTCATTTCCAGTTCCATCAGCCTACTTAGAGGCAAGAACAATCAGGGATGGGAAGGACTTGCCCTTGTTACTACCATCGAGATACTGCACCATCCTTTCCTCCTTTCCCTAAATTTTGCCTGTCCTTTTGTAAACAGGCCCTTCTTAATAGTCTCTTCTCAAATTCTCTGATCTGAGTGTTCTGTTTCTTTCTAGGTCCCTGACATACATTTAATGAAAGTCAATAGGATAAGGTCTGAAAATCTCATGTATAAAATGACTATAATTGATAATACTGTATTACAGAATTAAAATTTGCTAAGAGAATAGAACTTAAGTGTTCACACACACACACACACACACACACACACACAGTCAATAGAGAGTATAACTTATTTTCATGTAGGAGATTAATTTTAATTGTACCATATTTCCAAACACCCCAGGTCATTGTTCTCTCCCAAGAGTACGTGAATCTTCTCACCATTCCTTCCATCAGTGTCAGAAACTTTAACTCAGGGCCTGAATCACATGGAAATCCATTCTAAAATTTTTTCTGTACAAAAACAGCTTTATTGTTTTCACTATACTGATAACTGAATAGTTTAAGCAACTATAGTGGAAATCAATTTTAATCCACAAAATCAAATCTAAGAGATAGCACTCTTTTTTAGAAGTCAGTTATTTAATCCCTTACCATCCTGGTAGGAAACAATCGTAGTAGTTCTGTGGTCACCTCTCTTTCCTTAGGTTATATCTAAGGTCCTAAAGCAGAGACAGGAGAGGGCTTATTGGTAATCAGTCATTTGTCCACACCATTTGTCAAAAAGATGGCCACTTGTTCTATGGTTCCCTGGAGCCCAGTTTCTCTCAGCTATTCCATGGCCCAATAACACTAGTTTCCGTGAGAATCTCTCCAGTCTAGTTTACCTAGATACACCTTCTTGCTCTTTCTGCAGGCGGCAGTCATGATCCCCACTTCTCTAGGGCCTCTCAACTTTCCTCTAGGAGAATATTCTTTTGGTCTGCAGAAAGACCTTCTATGAACTCCTACTTTTGCCAACTCACTCTGCTTCTTCTTGTGAACCACTCTCTCCTTTTCTGGTCCTTGTGTAATACTTTAAGCCTTCCTATGGGCTTGGCCTTTGAAAACAAAAGCCAAGAGGAATTGATGACTTCCTTTTTCGATTTTAACCCTGCTGTTGACTTCCCTGAGGAAATGAAATGACTTAATACATCGGGGAGAGAAAGGAGAAGCAAATTAACACACATGGATATCTCAAAATACATCTAGTTACATAGTCAAAATCAGTACATTCAAGTTGAAAAAAGTATCATGTGATCTGTGACTTTGTCCTCACTGCCTGCATTTAAGTTTGCATGGATAGCTTTCATGCTGCTATACTGGACTGACCAGGTAGATGATTGTCCCTGAAACTTGTGATCCAAATATAAAAGTTTATCAAGAGACACAGACATCTAGACTGAACAATATTGTTCCACTCGATTCCATTTTTTATTTAAAATGTAATTTTCTATTATATTAATTAATTTAAAATAATTACTCTGCCATCAGTTTTTTTTTTAATAACATTTAAATAAAGATTTTTAAAAGCAGGAAACTTTAGGTTCATAACTCCAGAAGCTTGATCCTTTGACACTTCTCCTTTGTGTCAAAACTCCTATAGTCCTTTTTCAAAAAAAAGGCAGATGTCATCATGAAATTGATAATTAAATCATTTACTTTAGAATAAATGATTATTTTAGAATCAATCATTGCTCTAGCAGATTTACAGTCCATGTCCAAAAATGAACTTTAAGTTTCAAGAGGATTGTGTCCTTTTTTCCAGTCTGACTGTGACATTATTAATAGCAAAAACAGTTAATTATACAGATTTTCTAAAGCAGTATCACCACAAGATATTACTCACACACATATCAAATTGATTGTTTTTTAAATTTTCGGCGTTGTGCAGTCTTAGCCTTGCTAGCCAGCAAGAAATGTGTGGAATATTGTTTTGTGGCAATACTAAAGTCACACCCAGCAGACTTTGAAGGGCTCATGAAAGGGCTGAATATGAATTCTAATATTTAAGCCCAGCAGGAGAAGTTATAGCTCCATCGAACTCCCTCAAGATGTGACAGGAGCGATCACATTTCCTGGTGTAAATGCAACCTCCTTCAACCTCAAATATCCTGTAATCCTTCAAGTATTAAGAAAGGTCCTACTTTGGCCTTTTAACATGCTTGACTTAACACCCCTCCTCACTTCACCACAAGTCTTTCCCAAATCCCCTCACGCTGTTCCATATTTGACCAGAAAGAGCAGAATCAGCTGTACCTTGGTTTGTTTCAGAGCCAAAGTCTTAAATTCATTAAGAACCAACCTAAAATGACCAAAAACCTAAGTTCATTATAAAACCAACCTAAAATGACCAATCACAAAAGAGTTGCAGCAGTCAAAAAGCTCAAGAAATAAATAGGACCTTCAATTGTCTTATGGCAAAAACACTCCCAAATCCCACCCTCCATGGATCTCAGAATGGGCCAAGCCAGGTAAGTAGATTCAGCCCAGTCTGCTCATCTCCATTTGTGCTCTAAACAGGCAAAGTGCAGAAACTACAGAGTATGGCTAGATGGCCAATGGACAACCAAGAAACGGGGCTACCTAGTAAATGCCTTTAAGGCTACGGATGAAAATGAATATTTATTAAAATTTTTAAAGTCCCTGGGAAAATCTGCCAAGCAGGATCCTGTCCCTATTCAGGATATGTTTTTCTCTATACATATATTTTACACCCTATGAAATGAGAAGCTATTATCCAACGATGCTTATTATAAACCTCAGACATTAATCTTCCCATTGCTTTTTTAAAGAATTTCTATATAACTAATGCCCTTTTGTTAGTTGTTAGCCTGTCTGGAACAGACGGGATAATTTGGGATCTCTGAAGTCTTAAAAGCAAGCAAATTCTTTCCACTTGTTTGAGTTTATTTACTGATTTTTGTTAAACCTTCTAAGTGTAACATTCCACAAGCCACACCGACACGTCTCCAAACACCTGGCTTAGTTGTCGAAAGGAAGAGAGTGGCTTGGGGCAGGAAGATTGAACTGAGTGAGCTCTGGCCTGTTTTCATTTATGAAATCCCCTCCATCAGTGAACCCATGAGAGGCAAGGCTACAGAGACTTCTATGAGGCACAATTCTGCTTGAATTAATGTGTTGCTATCCAGAATCTGAATATGGAGCATTGAGGGAGAAAACACCATGTGTGTCTGAGTATGAGGTATAGATTTACAGGGAAACCGAGGCAGGCATGTGGTTGACTTTACAGCACATACAAAGGTGTTATAAATCACCAGCTTTACACGTTAACTTAGAATATCCGTACAGAGGGAATGCAAGCATTACTGCAAAATTAGAACCATCTTCTCTTCCAGGGTATTTTTACACCTAGCTTATTGAATTAATTTTATATAAATCATTTTTCAAGTCTTTTCTTTTAGATGTTTTCCTTATCATGTTCCAAAATTACTGTTGTTCGCATATATCAATATAGTCTTAGAAAGTTCAACAAAATTAGAATTTTTAGAATAAAATTTTAAATGTCTAACACAAAATACTTATGCCCAACCCAGAGATATCGTAAGCCACCTAAAATCTTTCAGGATATTCTGTGTCTGTGTAAGCTAGTCAGAGTGGCTTTTGTTGTTTACAATTAAGCTACTAATAAAAATTGGTTATTGCTTTAAGGAGGAAAAAAAGCTGGTTGAATCCTTTCTTGATCTGTATGAAATTTATTTAATTGTTCATGGTGTGAACAATTAAATAAATTTCATACAGATCAAGAAAAAAATTTGTTTTTAAATCAAATCATTTTTAAAAATCTAGGAAAATATAAATGAACTCTGGATAGAAAAAGACTCTCTGAAGAAGGGAAGCTAAAAAGAAAACAAAGAAAAATATGTTTGAGCTCTTAAAACATTACATTTCTATACTACCAATGTCGGGTGATACAAAAGGCTAATAAATATGTATTTGTTTGCTTGTTTATGTATTTTTTATAAAGCTCACTAGTAATTTTAAAAATGCAAAAAATATTTTTACCTATCAAGTTAGCAAAGATTTTATTAGTAATATTAATACTCAATTCCAATAAAAATTTATTCATTTACTCAATTGGCAGGAAGGCAAATTGCTACAAACTTTCTGGAACACAATTTCACAATATATATATTAAGTGTCTTTAAAATATTTATACTCTACATGAATCTAGTACTTTTACTTTTAGAAATTCCTCCAAAGAAATAAATTATTTATACTTTCTATATTAGTTTTATAAGCAGAAAAATAAAGATATTACAAAAGTACCAAATAAAGATTTAATGGAGAAAAAAGCTACAAGGAAATCCTCCAGCAAGACTGATTTAACATGATACCACCCACCCAAACGTTTACAATTACATATGAATGAATGAAAGTAAAGAAGGCATATTTAAGACTAAAAGTTAGAAACCTATAAAAGTGAGATAAAAGTGTCCAAAGGCACATCAAGAGAAAATTCAGTAAAGCTGATCATGTTCTCTCTTGGAAGCAGAAGAGAAGAAAGGCACAGGGTTCAAGAGCCTTTGTAACCCAGGCATGCGCAGGGAAAAGCAGAAAAGGTTTTAAAATATTTGAGCACTTCCTCAGGTCCTGGGCTAAGATGGGTATTTAACCCACACTGCCCAGAAATACCATAGGGAAACTAAATGATCATGGAGAAAGATTTTATCTTTTCCATGGTAACAGACTTAATACTCCCAAAGTTATTCATTCCTATCCAAAACCAAGATGACAACTGCTTCCTGGAAGCTAATGGCAGAGACCAGGGGGGAAAAAGAAAAAGAAAAACTGGAACTCAGAGGTCGGAAGGACCACAGGGGTGCCAGCACTAGACCGGGCAGGTCAGCAGGCATCCTGGAGCACAAGCCGGGGGAGTATGGAAGATCGGGGGAAAAGTGTGAATTATTTTCTAAATTAAAATTGGGACACATATTCTAACAGTTCCCACTGTACTTACAGGAAGTGCAAAACAGAACATTTACATTGGAAGTATTCCAGAATATCCAGTCATACAGTCATTCTGTGACCCTCATGTTTTATCGCTATTTACAAAATTGCGCCCCAATGGAGCCTATCCTTACAGAATAAGCCAGGATATTTTAGACTGCTCAGGTGCACATAGGGTACAACCTCTGGCTTAATTCAGTCACAGATATAATTAGCTAGAGGGTAAGACTCAAAATTTAGTATGAACTAAACAATTTATGTTTCATTTTTGGAAGCAAAAATGAAACATAAATTAGATACAGTGAATCCAAAAAGGACAATAAAAAATAATGGTCCCTCACCTGAATTTTCACTAATAGAGTTGACACAATCACTTAAATCTGGAAGTTACTTATTTCAAGAACTAGATACTTGAATTTTGGAAAATTTTCCAAAGGCTTTTTAGTAAACTATTCTATTCTCCATTTGTAACTCTCTCAGATTTGTTTTTAAGTATTACCTCAGTTATAAGATGACTGAAATATCTGGGTCAATGAATTTCAAGATGCCACAAAATACTTGAAGCTAATATAATATTGTATATCAACTGTGATTGAAAAATTCAAAAATTATTTTTAAAAAATGTTCATTAAATTTAATTTAATTTAAATTTTTTTTAAAAGGATGCCACAAAACATCAGCATGAGGCAAAGCACACTAGGATAAAATGGTTCATTGATGCAAATAACACAGGTAGGCTGTGGGTGAGGCTGGGAGGAAGGTGCACAGAGGTCAGACACTATGGTCCGAAACAGCTCTCTGCAGAGAAGGTGTATGCTGTAGCCATCTTCCCAATCTCACCCACATGAACAGGAATTAACTTCAGTAACATCTTCGATATCCTCTGAGGACATAAAGGACATATTCGGGAAGGTTTTTTTACTCACACTGCCAATTCTGTTTTCCAACTTTGAATCTATCTAAAGCTGGAAACATAAGTGATATATAATTAACTTTTAATGAGAGTCACAATGCCTACAATGATGATCACTGGTGACAAGAAACCAGAGAGGAAACCTCTCAATTCCAGAAACAGCTCTCACATCCAAGGAGGGCAAGTAACATGCAGATGACTCACTCCTGCCCTGCGGGGGGAGTGATAAAAATAACAAAACAGGAGTCCTTCATGACAAAGACAACCATGATTCAAAATTCCAGTATGTACCCTATGGTATAACTAGAAAATAATCATCATTTTCTTTGTGACTGTCAAGGAAAAGAGTATAGGGTTTAATTGAAGGTATACTCTGTACATCTTTAAAAATCCATTTTACTATAATTTATCAAAATATAAAAGTAATATCTATCCATATATATAAATAGAGTCTAATTATTTCATCAGTTAATGCAGAAATCGCTCAGGTCAGGCGTTTACACGAAGCAGAAAGTTCCATCCTTTTTCCTCCTCACTCAAGGAAAATAAATTTAAGAGATGTTTTGCGAGAAAATGTAGGGCTGAAAACCAGAGAGTGTCAAAATCTCTCTCCCCAGAACCAATGCTTCTCCTCCCTATTCTACTGTACTCCTCAGCAAGTTATTCCCCATTCTTGCTCCTGTCCACGGGACCCAGGCTGAGGACATGGAGACGGGCCTTTTTATAACCAAAACCAAAACTAAAGCTCTGTTGTGAAAAAAAACTCATCTTGTTTTCAAGGCCCTTCTTGGGATGGATGTCACCTTGGCCTGTTTTCTGCCATATATGGCCCTTTCAGCTCCTGGAAACTAATTCTCTAGGCTCTTGGTCACTCTCAGCCTTTTCTCCAAGGTATCTGTATTGCATGTGTGTTAACAAGTCCACCAACACTCAAACCACCCTCTCCCATCAACCAAAGTTTTCTCCCTGCATCCTGCAGCAACTTCAACAACTGAAAACTGGGAAATCCCAGACCCAGTCCAATTCCTGAGCCCGTTAGAATGGAGACGAGGACATTAGTACCCTTGCTGCCACCCTCATCTGATGGAACCCAGTCTAAGTCAATTGTACAGAGCCAAGGTACCTAGTAGGCCTCTTTCTGAATTACAAATTTTTTCTGAACTGTAAGTTCTTCCTAAACTTTCCCACCTCCCATCGTATTGGAGCTCTCCAAAAGGTAAGGCTTGTACTTCATTTCCCAGTTTGGCACTCTCGTTGCTCATCAGCACTGGAGCCATGAGCATCATAGCCTGGGCCCAAGATTCTATGTGGTTTTGAGCGGACTTCATTCTGTGGGTTGAATGTGGCTATTTCTAACTTGGTCTAGACACAAATAGACAAATTACCTGGCACCGAACGACTGCCACCTGACTGGATTTGCATATATACTACTGGTCAGTCTCTATTTTCCCTTCAACCGTATCCACCCTCCACCTTTCTGTGTTTTTGCTCTGTGCCCCAGGAGGCTCATCTCATGGATTCCTATACTACTGTCTTTAAACTGGGTTGACTAATGGAAGGTACTAAGAGGAGATGAGAGGGAAGGATAAGAAGTCTGAGTATTTCTTTTCCACGCCCTCTGCTATGGACTGAATATTTATGCTCCCCCAAAATTCATATGTTGAAATCCTAATGCCCAATGTGATGGTGTTAGGAGGTGGGGCCTTTGGGAGGGAGTTAGGTCATGAGAGTGAAACCCTCACGAATGGGATGGGTGCTGTTATAAAAGAGACCCCCGTAAGCTCCTAGTGCCTTCTGTCATGTGAGAACATAGCGAGAAGTCTGCAACCAAGAAGAGGGCTCTCCACTGACAAGGCTGGCACCCTGTTCTCAGACTCTCAGTCTCCAGAACCATGAGAAATAAATTTCTGTTATTTATAAGCCATTCAGTCGGTGGTATTTTGTTATGGAAGCTCAAACAGATTAAGACGCCTCCTTGGTCCAGGCCTCCTGTCTAGCAGAGGCTGTGGCCCACTGAAACCACAACGCTGGCCAAGCAGCCCCTGCTCCACAGCTTCCACTCTCACTGGGTTACAAATACATCATCTGCCTTCACCCTTGCTTCTTCGGACATAGGGTAGTAACAGCTCTCAGCTGTTGCTAGTCCCTGACTACTTCACAGTCACCTTATTGGCTCCCTTAACTCTGTCCACATCATTCTAAGTTGTCCCTTTATCATAGTCTTCTGAACCATCTGAACTGGATTCTGTTTCTTGCAAGGTATCTAATTCATATCTACCATTATGTTCTTCTTGCCACCCCATCTCACCTGTCATTTTTACCACTACTCCACCTTCACGCCTAAGAAACTCTGCCCTATGGATAGGGCTTTTTCAGCCTCTGCATTCCATCAGGTGTTCCAACCATGCTATATCCCCTAGGCTCTGCCTTTTCAGGACACTGCACTGAGGTCTTTGCACACTCTAACTACACGAGCAAGACACCATGACTTCATTGTCTACCTGAACCATTTCTGATATGGGACTGTCCCAATGCACACTACCCATGCACATTCTGGGTCTGACCTGCCTTGCACTCACCATCAGTATAGTGGATGTACCTCACTCTGCACTCTTCTCCTTGTATTGAAGCCCAGCTCTACCCTGACTACCAGTTTCTCTGTGCTGCTTAGGGTCTGGGATACCCCCATATCTGCCCTTCTATCCTATAACTCTGCTCCAGGTACCACTCACTCCTTGTAATCCACTGCAGTTTCAGATCTGCTGCTGGGGCAATAAGGAGATGGAAGCCATAAGACCTTCCACTGAATAATACCTTCAAATTATGTCAGATTCCTTATCAATAAAACTGAGCTATATTTGGGACATATGTAGATGCAACATGGTCTTAGATGACTCTGAAATAGTCAGTCATACTTACTCTTAAGTCTATGTTCTTTGGACTTCAAAACTTCCTGTTCTTGCTAAAGAGGTCTTCTTGAGTAACTGCTATAAGCCTCCCTCATCCAGAGTTTGACCTCACTCTCTGGGAGGCCCACTCCACTCTGGCAATATCTACCTCAGACATCAAATGAAACACAATTCTGCTCTCCAAAATACCACTCCCTTTCTTCCAAGCCTCCTAGCCCTTTTCCTTCAGAACATCCCTTTACTGCTTAATAATTCTTATATCTTCTTCCAAAACTCTTCCTCTTTTCCCCTTGACACTTTCACTTACATACGATGTCAAAAAAGAGGTGGAGGTGAGGGAGGGCTACAGCCAGAAGAAAAGAAGATGCATTATTTTCTTTGCATTTTACTTACAGTTATTTTTTTCTCTCCTTTTGAAATTTGAAGGAAGCTACACAAGCTGGAACAAATTTCTTTCGATCCTTTTTAGCCTCTCTTTTGCTTTTTCCATTATCATTTTTATAGCAGAGATTTCAGTGAGGATTCACAGTGAGTCATTTTATGAGGCAGCTCCATCTGTACCATCTGCAGGCATGACTTTCCCATCACTCTAGACATTACGTATCTCCTTATGGCAGCCCGTACAGAGGGTGGAGATTGCCAAGCCAGGTCACATGCCAGGAGTCCATCACTCATCTGAAGGGGGCGGGCAAGGTCTGCTTACAATTAGATGCAACTCCTGGTTCAGGATAATATGCCCCTCTGGCTTCAAATTCTTTCTTGCCAGCTCCCTGCTGAGCCCAGGAGGAGATGGGAGTCCTCTTTCTTGGTTTCTCCCTCTCTTTCTTTCAACCTCTCTTTCTCTAATTCTCATCTCTTTCTCTCTTCCCATTTCTCATTCTCCATTGTCCTCATCCATCTATTTCTCTTCCATCATTCCACTTCCATTTCATTATGTAGCTCCATCTCTTTCTCCTCCATCTTTCCCTCTTCCCTCTTCGTTTCTCCTCCACCTCTCTCCCACTTGGCTTAATTCTTTATCTTCCTACTTGTGTCTTTCCTTATTTTCTGTTCTTCTCACTGTGTCTGGTCCTTTGCAAAGAAAATTTTCACGTCACGCTAACAGGGAATACAGCTGTTTTTCAAAATGTAACCAGAATGCCAGAATGCAGAACAAAAAAAGATGTTTTTGAGTCCATCTCCCAAGGGAAAGAATCTCATGTTTAAAATGTTTTTTGATTCATCAGGGCTCGTATATAATGCTAATTTCTGAAGAAAATATATCTAAGCCTTCAGAGGTAGGGGTAGAAAATCCATTTGTAAAATGAGGATTGGAGGGAGCAGTCACAACTGAATGAGGAATTGGAACTCTTCGGAGCAGTCACTTCAAAGCTATTAGTCACTAATGTAGCCCAAAATTTAATTTAGAATAAATTTCCTTAGTGTCAATCATCTCTCCTACATTCTATTCCATTCATCATAAAACATCATTACCAAAAATGAGGGAACTTAAGCAAAAGTGCCCTTGCACATTCATTTGCAAATAATTTGTGTCTTACTTGTAAAACCTACATAAATCCATAAACAAAGACTTCCAGTCCTTCAACATTATCAATTCAATTTAAAGGATGTCTAATACTGGCAAAAAGGTCTATCTTTTAATAACCATTAGAACTATCATTCCACTAAACAGATGAATCTACTTCATGATTCTTTGACATCCACATGTTAAATCTTCTAAACATTAAGGGGGCTTATTAGGGCTTTTATTTTTTAGCATCACACAGAGATGCTTATGCAGATTGCATTAGACACTCAGTGAGTTATCAAATTCAAAGCAATATGCATTGAAATCCCTGCTTTGCCAGCTTACATATCGTGGCAGTTACTTTACCTCTAAAAGTCTCATTTTCCTCATCTGTGAATGTGCACTGTAACACCCACCCTGTAGGAGCCTTAGGAAAATCCAATGAAATACTTTTTCTCTACTCTAAGAAAACCTATTGAATAATGCCTGAGACATTTCCCTTCTTAAGAAGCTACTCTATTAGGTTCTATGAATTAGGTTTCCAATAAAATCACCTAATGATGTAGATAGATGAATAATAGTGGAGTTCTTTTTAATTTTTAAGCTTGTCACACAATTTATTTTATTGTCTCACCCTTAGAACATCAATAACAGCGATAGCAAGAGCTAATTAATACTTATTTAGCCAAGTGCTGTACTGGATGCTTTACATGTATTATCTCATTTTGTCTCACAACATTTTAAAGTAGACATTCTCCTCATTTTTCACAAAACTGAGGCTCACACTTGCCTAATGTCATACAACTACTAAGTGGCACAGCTAGGAATTTAAACCCATGCTCTGATCGCTACACAATGGTGGCAAGGTGAATAGTTTGGCTAACCCTATTCCCTCTCATAATGTGGTAACTACCGGACGTTGTCACCTCAGATGATTTAGTTAATAAATAGATGCCTGAGGGTTTTTTAAGCCTATGAACAACCTATAGCTAACAGCAATGTCTAGTCTGAACTAACAATAGTGCTGCCTCAAAATTTCTCCATCACAAGGTCAAACATCAACTCTGCCATAGCAGGAAAACCATTTAAAAAGGAGCCCAAGTCCTGGATTTTGAGTCCCAGCTCCAACTGCAAGCTGTGTGTCCTCAGTAAAGTCCAATCACTTCTCCAATATTCTGTTTCCTCAGCTTTCAACTGTTAAAAAAATGACAAGTATAAAAAGTGGAGGATTGAGCTAAAGAATATCTATAAAAGCATCTTCTACATAAATGTAAAGTATTTGATTTTCCAACATAGCTTTTCCAAGCAATAGGCAGTGTGAAAAGCTGAGCTGCTCTGAGGTAAGTGTGGGGCTGAGAGATATTCAGACTGTGGGTCCTGTGAGCATGGCAAAAGCATCATTTCTGTCATTACATATCATCTAAAAACTCCACCAAGGATATGGGGATGGTGGATCTCTTGACAACAAACCAAGAAAAAATAGTATGCATACATTAATTCATGACAGAAAAAGAAGTGTAACATCACAGAAAAAAAGTCTATATTTTTTCTATGCATTAACTTTTTTTTTACATTTTTATCTATACATTAACATGGCATTGTCATTTATGGAGCTGAACTTGCGATTTACTCCAAGACCTAAAAAAATTTATGGACTTGTGAAGTTTGACTCTCTTTGCCCAAAGATGGCTCATGTCCCTCAACACTTCCAGTGTCAGTGATCACAAGCATCTGTTGATTCATCTGCCAACTTTTCAGGAGGTAGATGAGCCACTTTTGTTTAGCCCTTGTCTCTTCTGTCTTGGGAACTTCCAAAGAAC
Organism: Pteropus vampyrus; assembly: GCF_000151845.1. Taxonomy (NCBI): domain Eukaryota; kingdom Metazoa; phylum Chordata; class Mammalia; order Chiroptera; family Pteropodidae; genus Pteropus; species Pteropus vampyrus. Next base: position 948,352 of record NW_011889135.1, on the reverse strand, counting down.
ACAACGAATGCTCTCCAGAGCCCTGCATGGCGAGTTTCCATTTTGCCACCACTCACTCAGGATTAACATGGACCTGAACCTAATGTAGGAAACCAGCATATAGATTCACGGTCATAGAGTCATCAGAAAACAGAAGCGTGATTCTTCCTATCCTTTCTGTTGGATCCAGGTGGGCGATTTGCTCCCTAAACCATTTCTTATCAGAAAGTAGCTAAACTGGGATGAGGATGAGGAAGAAGAGTGGGCTGATAACCAACTTAATGGAAAACAGTTCTCAGACAGCATCATCAGTAACTGAAGATCAACATCCTGGAATTCCAGGACCAGATCTGTAGCTCTCTGTGTGACCCTGACAAGTCCTTTAATCCTCTGATCTGTGTTCCCATCTGTAAAATTACAGGTTTTTCTTTCTAAGTCCAAGACTCAATCTAGTAATTACCAAGGTTAACTGGATTGAGCAAAGCTAAAATATTATGATTTCTGATCAGACTTACTCCAAGAGAAAGAGAAGACTCCACTTTTTAAAAAAAAAGATTAATAAAAATTAACTCTCAGCTCTGAGGAGGTGATTACATTTTGCATTTTCTGATAGGAGGTGATTACATTCAGCATTCTGATCCTAAAGTCCACCATGGACTATGTAGTCCATGGTGGACTTTAGGATCAGAATGCTGAATGTAATCTTAAGCCTACAATAAAACGTGGATTTAAACTATCTAGTACATGGTCAGCTCCAAGCAAATGTTATTTCCCTGTATACACCCTTCACCAGTATCTTCAGTGTTGTTTTCCCGAAACTGAAAAAGTGAAGGCTGCCCAAATATCTGCTTCCAGAAACACATCTCACCCATGCAATGCCAGCAGTAACAAAAGAAATCCTAATTGTAATGTAGAAGTTGTAGACACTCGTTGCTTTCTTGCCTACTGGCACAGAAACCGAAATCTGATACTTAGGCCATCATTTTTGATGAGCACTGGGGCCTTGGCTTAGATATAGCTAAAGTGATTTGTCTCCAGGATGTCACACATACTGAGAAGAAAAACAATTTAAGTGAGGGGAGTTTCTTCTTGTCTTACAGGTAATCTTAGAGAATTTCTTTCTGCTCAAACTTCATTTCCTTTGTAATAAAGTAGTAACGTGGAATGTGAAAAGACTACTCAAAATCAGGCCCATTTTGGAAGCCAGGTGTATTAACAACTTAGCTCTTCCCACCCCGCCTTAAAAGAGAAGACACAGAGGGAAGAAATCAGTACAAGGTCTTCTGATAGCAACTACACTGCCATCATGAGACAGTTCAATATCTGAAACTTTACGCCAAAAAATTTCAGGCCAACCTGTTGAACTAGGATAACAAATTACAAAGCACAAATGCCAGATGCCAACAGATTCCTTGACTCAAGTTCTGAGGCAAAGGCTCATGATGCTGATAAAACCAATATCTAAGTGAATAACACAATTTTAATAAGAAACGCAGAGACCAATAGGAAGCAAAGCAGCCTTCTGGTACACTGACGCATGGCCCCAGGCCACACAGAATCATTTACAGCAGTGGTAAAGTAGCCGGTATTCTCCCCACAGGTCTGATGTGGTAGCCCAAGCTCAGCTGATGAAAGATGCCAATCAACCAATGGCTCCTTTTCTTGGCATCAACCAGAATTTAAAAGCTGTCTGCCATCATCTTTGCAGCCTAGGCCTACTTTCAGCCACTATGTCAGCCGCAAGAGGCTGCCTGCAGGACAGCGGAGGACGACCACAGAACTTGCGCTGCTCCAAACTCCATGAAGGCCATATGAACACATGAACACAAACTGTGCAGGCAGAAGCCCACATGGCAATGGACCGAAGATGACAAGAGAGACCCTCACTAAGGCAGCATCCCCCACTTTTTTCAACATAAATAATCTGTGTCTGTTACAGAAAATACAGTCAAGCTAATGTTTTAAAAAGCAAAGTAAACCATATCTTTATCACTCATAGACAAGCATTTTTGCATATCTATATATGCCCTTCCAGAATTCATTTCCATACAAATATGTATGTATACGTGCATTTTATTAAAATAGAACCATAGTATGTATGTGTATGTGTGTATATACTGTGCTACAACTTATTTTTCAGACTTAGTAATACATAATATCCCATAGTACTTTTTAAAACATTAAATCCCCTATTTTGGCATAATCAAGGTGTTGCTAACTTTTCTCTGTTAAAATATGTTGTACACACACAAATTTGCATGGTATTAAATTCTGGAAAGACATATACCAAAAAAAATCACACTATGATAAACATCTTTGACCATGCTTTCAGTGAACATCCTTTTTCTATTTTTTTCTTTAAAACATTCCAAGAGGTAGAATTACAGATGCCAAGTTATGCACATTTTTAAAGCTACTGAGACATCCCCAAACCATAGTGCATTTTTCTTTGAGGGTAGCCCCAGTGCTTAGCATGTGGCACGCAGGATGCCCAGGACTGAATGTTAAGTGGCATGCAAATCTTAACTGCCAAGAAGCCAATAGGAAACAAATTGAAAGACTTTCTAAAGAGTTAAAGTGATTATTGCTTAGTACTCAGAGATCTTGCAGCAATTTCACGTAAAATATTTCTTCATGTCAGACTCATAATCATTTTTTCAAAATTGTGCCATGGAAAGTCATCGATATGTGTTCGGTGTACAGGACATAAATCTCTCAGATCCATACTGTGACCTGCAGAGCCTCCCCTCCCATCAGAGTGGGGCTGCTCAAGGACCAGCCACCACAGCTGAGAAGCATATGTTCTGATCCCCCCTCCAGCTTCCTTCCACCTTTGGGCTTGCACACTTGTCCTTGACAAATGCTTTCAGAAAAATATTTTATAAGATGCTTGCCTATGCAAATCTGTCTTTCAAAACCATACCCTCGATCAAACCTAAAACACACAAAAGACCACGCTCATTGGGTGCCAATTGGGAATGTCAGATGACCAAAGTGGGGAGAGACTTGGTAAGTGCCAACAGAGTCCAGAGCCTTTCTAGCCTGAGTCATTTGTCCAGAGGAGTGGAATGCAACTGCTTTGTCCTTCAACCGAAGAGCTGCGCATGTGCTCATGCATACAAGCGCGCGCGCACACGCACACACGCGTGTACACGGAGATCAAGTAGCAGGTCTATCAGGCAAGGGTCATTCTCCAAGAAGTTGGCATTAAAGTTGACATAAAAGGGGAGACATTCTCACAGTCCTAGGGTGTTCCACCATCAGACTGAACACCTTACTTCACTAAGAAAAAATCTAAATACAAAGTTTCCCAAGCCCTGTGCTGAGGAATCTGGCTCCTCCAAAAGCTGCCAAGACTCCCCATTCATGTTTCCCAGAGTCCTCTGCCTTCACACAGGCTTGGCTGCCCTCTCTTATGTTACCACACACAGGCTTACCCAACCCTGGCTGTTTGCATGCAGCATTTGCTGACATCGCAGCACATGAAATAGCAGTGCTGGTATTTCCATTGTGGTCTTTTAGCTGATGCCAAGTGATCTACAAGCACCTGAAATGTATCCTGAGACCTGGCATGAGAGGGCTACTTAAAAGTCCATGTCTGTGCAGGTCTTGGAGTATTTGGGGAAGGTCTTAGTGCAATTGGTCACTGCCTACAATCATTCTGAGCTCATTGAAGGGGAAAGCTGTTAAGGACTCGGAAGGAACTATAACTGTGCTCCAAACAAAATCAGCTTCTTTCATCCAAATCTTTTATTTCTTCAGTTCTTCAATGAAACCACCACTATCCATATCAACCAGGTGTGAAACTACGAAGTAATATTTATCTAGCTAACTCATCTTCCTCACCTCTATGTAGTCAAATAAATTCAGTCTTTTCTCCTTCAAAATGGCTTTGCAAGGCAGATGATCATTACTTTCTTATTTCAATTGCCTTGGAGCTGTACTCTCTGTCTCCAGCCTCTAGCCCTTCAAATCTATCATGAATACAACTTCTAGACTAGACTTCCTACAGTAGTGCTTCTGCCATTTCATACCTTCCCCTGGACCTACAATCTAAAGGCTAAATTCCTTTGTCTGGATATCAAAGCCCCCTGTAACTAGTTCCTCCTACCTTTCAAATTCAAAGATACCCTTTGTCCTACAAAATGAGACTACCTCTGCCAATCACCTCACCCATTAATGTGTACCAGTCCAATTCAAACCACTGTCCAAGTACCAGAGCAAATCCCATTTCCTCTATGAAGCCACCTTTTATTTCTCCCATCATCGTTGCCCCAACTTTTCTCTGATCAGGACTTCTGGTCTACTCAGCACAATTTACCATATACATACTCCCTCATATTCTTCACTAACTGCTTTCTAAACAAATCTTGGTCTTTTCCTCCCAACTGGACAGTTCTTGAAAACCAGAATTCTATCTTTTATTTCTTAATTCATACTAATGAAATGATCAATAACCCTGTTTTCTCATGATTATACAAATTTCACATTATGTTTCACAGAGAACCTAGTGTATAGGTCTCAGTACACATGGCCATTTCTAAATTAGCTATGATAACATCAAGACAGTTTTCCTGAATCAAGAGGCTTGGCTTCACTTTGCCTGAAACAGATCATGGCCTTTGGTTGACCAAAAATTTAAGCAAACTAGTTGAGAAGAATTGCCACTGAAAAAGCCAAGCCAGGGAAGTCTGGCCTGTGTCAGGAGAAGTATAATGCCCAGATCATGGATGATAGGCCCCAAAACAGTGTGAACTGATGTGTGCAACTCTGAATGCCCTATTGAAATTTGGTGTACTACATGGGCAAGCTATTGATCATCCATAGGAGTGGAATAACTGAAAAACCATTAAAGGAATCAATATGTTTAGAAGACCATCCAACAGAAGGGACATTTCAACAAAGACAATGATTTATTCTCCGTTCCTCCACAGGCAGAACCATTAGGTGGAAGTTTTAGGTAAGGAGTGCAAGTGATCCCCCAGCTTAACTCATTTCTCATTTAGGGAAAAAAAAGTACGGCTCACTGCTAGCATTAATTTAATCTTACATAAACATGCACTTTGAGGCTGAAGCAAATTTGACTGGTTTTCAATGTGAAAATAAAATATAAAAAGTGTTCTTGGAGTTATTTCTAAACAGAACTTGTCTCTAATCCTAATGTTATAGAAATGTATACATAAATTGGATTCATCAAATCAATCTTCAGCTGTTTGAGAACGATGTTAACATCAATGCTACATTTTCTAGGATTTAACATTTTCAGCAATCAAGAATTGCTATATTTTCTCAATGGAAATACCACTACTAAAAATAGAATGCTATAAATAGAATGGTGTCATTTGTTTCCAAAGACTCTCGATATACTAGAGCAGTGCGAAAATAATAATAAAAATGAGATATTTCATGGCAAACTTTGGAGGTAAGGTTAGGACTGTAACCTGCGAGATATCTCGGGGTAAATGCCACAGCTGCAAGCACTGCTGGCGAGTCTTCTCAGGGCAAATGGGAAATGGGTTAATATGTGTCTATATTAAGTCTATATATAAGTAGCAATTCCCCTGTCATTAAAAGTGTTAAAGTAGGCATGAAATGTCTACTTACGGAAGGATTCCTATATTGAATAGAAGCTACAATGAAAGGTCCACTAGAGGCTCTACCGTCTTCTCTCCTGCTTTTTTTGCTGATATTGAGGAGGTTCTGGATTTCTCTTGCGTCCTAAGACCATGAGAGTCATTTAGTTCTAATATTCACAGACCACACTCCTTTCTTTTCTGAACCAGCCAAAGTGAGCTATAAGAAGAGTAGAAAACCAAATGTCTATAGGCAG
>NW_011889135.1:929488-941535 GCF_000151845.1 Pteropus vampyrus | reverse complement strand
GTAACAGGCACATCAGACTGCAGAGCATCAGTGATTTGGATGAACTAGTGCTGCCTGTGGCCTAACTAGAGAAATGTGGACAGTTTGCATGCCTGAGGGTCTCGGTAAGCAGCAGCTTTCTCCATTTCACCCAAAACTTCCTTCACTTCAATATAAACTCAGAGAAAAATAATTTAACTAATAGCAATGATCTAGAAATCAACTGTGGACTAATAAGTTGGGAAATTTGATTTGGGGGCAGTTTGGATGGAGTTTGGGGTCGTCCAGATTGAGCCTGCGGCAGTCCCTATTTAGGTCAGCCTATGAGACTTCCAGTGTTTAGAGCGTGAGTTTGGGGGTTGCTGGGGGTTTATGAGGGTGAGTTATGGTTCATTTATTAGTTACAAGTACAGAGTAGATCTCTCCCCTAAAACTGATCATGTTCGCAAAACTTCCCTTCAGGGTATGGAGATGTAATAAATGGCCCTGCAGGTCCTCATCACGGAAACAGCTGGGGAAGAGAATGTAAGGAAGCTGAGAGCAGGAATACCAGGGCCTCAATCACTTCACTTGGAACAATTATTAAATGAACATTAGAAGAGGTGCTATATAGTTTATGAAACTATCACATGCACTATTTTAATTCTCACAAGTTTCAGCTCAGGTCGGATCCCTGTCTCTTTTTTAAAGATGGAGAAACCACAGCACAGAGCCAGAGGTAAAACGGATTTCCCAAGATTCCATGGTTCGTAAGTGGCAGAAGCAGGAGCCAAACACAGCTCCTCCTGGATCCAAATACCATGTGCTTTTCCTCCTCCTACAACTCAATATCTCTGCCCCTAAAGGAGGTAGCAAAGAAGTCCAGTAAAAATTTAAAGGTGAAAAGACAGAAAACCTTTTCTATGACCACTAAACCACAGCAACAAGTGACACTCTAGTGTCAGCAAGCAGAAGAAAGCTTGCTCATGACTCTCACAGTCCTGCAGGTGTGCCCCACTATTTGTGACATCCCTTTTCCCCAGGGAGTAAACGCACCATTTCAAAATCACATGGAAGTTGTACATCCAGAGAGTAAAATATCTAGCCAGATGAGAGTGAGGTTGGGAGGCTGGAGAAAAGCTAAAGGAATTAAGAAGTGTAAATTGGCAGTTATAAAAACACTCACAGGGATGTAAAGTACAGCATAGGGAATATAGTCAATAATATTGTGATAACTATGTATGGTGTCAGGTGGGTACTAGATTTATCAGGAGGAAGACTTCATAAGTTACATAAATGTCTAAACACTATGCTCTACACCTGAAACTAATGTAAAATATAATATTGAATGTTAACTGTAATTGAAAAAAATTTTAAAGAAATAAGCTATCAAGCCATGAAAAGACATGGAGGAATCTTAAATGCATATTACTAAGTAAAAGAAGTCAATCTGAAAAGGCTGCATTCGGGATGATCCACCTACGAAACATTCTGGAAAAGGTAAAACTATGAAGACAGTAAAAAGATCAGTGGTTGCCAGGGATCAGTGGAGGGAAAAAAGGATGAATAGGTGGAGCACAGAGGATTTTTAGGTCAGTGAAACTATTCTGTATGTTACTATAATGGTGGATACAAGTCATTATACATTTGTTAAAAACTACAGAATGCCCAGCACCAGGAGTGAAGCCTAATATAAACCATGAACTTTAGGTGATGATGTATCACAGTAGGTTCAATCATTGTAACCAATGTACCACTTTGGTGGAGGATTCCAATAGTGTGGGAGATGTGCATGTTGCATGTAGAGCAGGGGGTACATGAGAAATCTCTGTACCTTTTGCTCAATTTTGTCATGAATCTAAAACTGCTCCAAAAAATAAAGTATTGTTTAAGCAGTTCTAAACATACTTAAAAATTCTTTAGTGGCTGACTTATGCATGGTTCTTAAACTTAAATTAGTTACAAATAAATAAAATTTCAAATTCAAAACAAAAATCATCTGGGAATCACCATAGAACCTCATCCTCATTGCTTTCTAATTAGAGGCTCCTTGCAGTCCTATCTTCCCATGGGCAACAGACCATTCTGAGAATCTATTCTCTAGATTTGTAAAGTCTTTCTCCAGTCCAAGGGATGTATATGAACATCCTAACAAAAGTAGGCTGTTGCAGTTGTAACATTTCCCAAATATAGAACCATTCAGAGGTCCATGCACCCCCTTCACAGCATCACTCCAAGCCCCAATTAGCAGGAGAGTCTGTGGAACTGCCTTATAGAAGTGGAAGCACATTGCCATTTGTATGAGTCATCCTGGTCTAGCGGCATCTGCTTCTCCCACCAGAACATGGATTCTTCCTCTCCTCCCTCCTCATCCACTCCTGGAAAACACCTCCTAATGACTGCGGATGGTGCCCATGAGAGGAGGAGGAGGAAAAGAGTCACCTTCTCGACCCGACAAGCAATCTGTTCACACCTGGCAGCGTGAGCTTTGATTATCCTCTACTCAGGTTGTATAACTACAGATGTCTCTAATTTTCACAAAGGAAAGGAACTCTTGTCTGGAATAAATGAGATAGATAAATTAGAGGGGGAAGGGAAAGAGTCAAAGGTGTCCCCCCCTCTACTTTTCATCTGTGGTGATCTGGGCGCTCTAATCTATTGCACAAATGTCTGCACACAGCATGCCAACACTTGCTTGTAAACTCACAGGAGAAATATCACCTGGAGACAATGAATAATGTCTGTTTCATGCCTTTCACCCCTAATATACTTTTTGTTTTGAAGGCATCATATGGATTAAGTTAGTAACACCCATCCTCACATTTTCAAACCACTATCTCCCCCTAAATCATCTCTCTTTGGAACTTGACAGGTTATCACACCTTGTCTCATTTCATGCTGCAGCTTCCCATGAGCAGATTAGTCTTGCTTCACAAATCATGGGCTCCTTTCCTGAGTAAAACACCTTCAAAATTACAGCAACTTTCCCCCACAGGGTATTAAAATTCTTTTTTCCAAGTTCTGTGGCGTTCCACCAAGGGGCTTCATTGTTCTGAAGCACCACTCCTTGAATCATCTCCTTGGCTGAGGGTATTATCATAAAACAGCCAGAGGAGAATTTGCCAAGCCCATGATAACTTCATCTCCATGTTTAACAGGGTGTCCTCTGGGCAGGGCTCCAGGCAGCCTCAGCCTTGTGAGCCCTCGGAGGGTCAGACAATGCCTGGAGATACTCTCCCAGGCCCAAGGTGCAGTGAGAGACAGGAAACAGACCATCAGCATAGTCCTAGTGGTTATGCAGTTTACGGAGTTCAAGCACAACTGCTCGTGACTTGCCAACTCATTCCAAACTATGGTCAAACCAAACACAACCAGATGCAACAGTCTCTGTGTAAATAGACAACATAGAAGAGTCAAAGAATTTGACTGCTTCCTCCAAGTGCTCCTATGAAGACTTCACTTTTGTAATGGCCATCTGTTGCTTCTTCCTGCTCAACAGCCATTCCTTTGTCTGCAGCTATTAGCACTTTGGTTTCTCCTGGGGGGTCATGTCTTAGCTGATAGATCATGTCTTAGCTGATAGAAATGTTCACCTAGCACTCCAGGTGGACATTTGACCAAACCTAAGTAATGAGAGGACCCCATCAGCTTGGGCACAGTGATTGAGTCAGTGACAGATATGTGACTCAAGTCCAAGAAATTCTTCAGGAACTATTGAAAAAAAAAAGTGTTCTCTTTTCACAGCGTTTGCTAAGCTGGTAATGTAAGTCTTGAACTGCTGGTGGACACCATAAGGTGGGGGTGGGTGACATACCATATGAGAATGGTGCCCGTAAAGAAGGGAGCACTTTCAAAAGTAAAAGACATACACGATAACATTGTCTGGTACCTGGATCCAGCCATGCCTGAAATCACTGTCACATTTTAATCATGAGAACTAATAAATTTCCTTTCTTGTGTAAGACAGTTTCAGCTGGGTTTCTCTCTTGAAAACGAGAGTTCTGATAAATACATCGCCCAATAACTTGAAGGAATTGAAATGTATCAGCTGTTGCAAATGATCCATGCATTAATTTATTCTAAAAGCATATATTGAACTCCTAACCTATGTCAAGCTCTATGTTTGGTGTTAAGGACCCAGAGACAAATAAGACACAAAACTTGCCTTCAGAGTTTTACAATCTAGTGTCCAATTTGGCAACCAAATCTAGAGTTTCAAAAGTTCAAGGGACAGTAAGAATTCTTTAGTTTTATTAAGAAATGAAATAGCATAAATTAGCATAAGGACTAACAACTTTATGTAATCCAGATCAGTGTGCCTTAGTGTGTAACATGCAACTTACTTACTTTTGTGAAAAGAGCAAAATGAACATCAATAAATTCTGGAAAGAGAAATATAGTGGCCATGTGTTGTTTATGCCTGCACAATCTTTCTTCTGAAAATTACTTTGCAGAACCACCTCTACCACTACTCACAGTCTTGGCAAGACGGTCAACTTGGTAAGACTACTCCCACTCCAAGACCAAGGCACAGCTATAAGATACAAGTTAGTCCAATTAATTAGATCGCTCCTTCTCAGTTCCCTTTTTAAGACCTCCCCTAAACCACTCATTGCCTTGGGCTTTTTCTATTTCCCATCTATACTTATTCCCAAGTTGATCACTACCAACCTCATGGCTTAAAATACCATTTACATAAATTTAAAATTTATAGCTTTAAATACTATTCTCCAGCATAGACCTCTTCCCTGAACCCCAGATTGACTACTTAACATGTCCATCTGCCTCCTCCTGATACTTCCACTTGGTTTCATCCTTAACACACCCAAACCAAGCTCCCAATCCAGCAAACTTGCTCTTTCCTTCAGTCTTTTCCATCTAAAAACTGCTCAGGATAAAATCCTAGGAGTCACCATTGATTCATCTCCTTCTCTCACACCCCAAATCCTGACTGCCATCAAATCCTGACAGCTCTTCCTTCAAGAGATCTAGAACTTGATCACTTCTCATCATCACCTCCACTAAGATCATTCTGGCCCAACCCCAAATCATCTCCCACCTGGAAGCTTTCTCACTGGTGACCCTGATTCAGTTTTTGGTTCCCTTCAGCATATTCTCAACAGAGCAACCAACGTGATCCTTTTAAAATATAAGTGAACACTGTCCCCTCCGCCAGGAAAGCTCATCTCCCAACATCTTCACTAATATCCTCTAGGTGTTGACACGAACATTATCCTCTAGGTCAGGCCTTTTCTGACCACTCAGTTTGAAATTGCATCACCCTCCTATCACAGCTCCCCATCCTTCCCAGACCTTCCTTCATTCATTCTCCATAACACTTATCACCATCTAACATATTGAATATTTTATTCATTTGTGTTTGGTAGCTTGTCATCTCCCACAACTAGAACGCTAACTCCACAGGGCAGGGTTTTAGTCTGTCTTGTTCACTGTTGTAACCCTAGAACCCAGAAGAGTGCCTGGCACTCAACAGAGGAGGGACCTAGAGACAGGAAAGAGTTAGTGCAGATTCATTCTGGGACGAATGCCCAGAAAAGACAGCCCTTTATCCCCTGCAGCCCAGATCTTCTGAGCTGTCCTCCCACCTTTACTGAGACCCAGTTCTACTGCTTTTCCTTCAGTTTTCTGAGCTATTCTTGTTCAGCCCATAAATTCCCCATTCTGTGTAAACCGAGGTCAGTTTCTGTTCCTTCCAACCAAAGATTCCTGGTTTAACCAAGGAGCTGACTATCTACGCTCTTATGATACCGCTTATTGTCATAAATGGACAGAGATGTGGTGGTCTGGTGCCATAGCTGTCCTATTCCACAATAAGAGGTAAGGCTTTAAGTGCAAGTGACACAAGAATTCCTTGTAACTCAAATTCACACAACTCCAATAAGTGACTTCTGTCAGTCTTTCCTGAAATGTTTACACTTCTTATTTTAAACCAATAAGACCTTGTTCATTTATTAAAGGTATCTTTTCCTTATAAAACAGAGATGTGTGTACAAATATTCTAGAGAAGTTCTATAAGGTAACGATGAATAGGACATTCATGAAGAAAGTAGAGTACCTTCACGTCCATATTTGCAATTAGGACCCTAACATTAGTAAGCCCGAGAACATAAAACGTAAAGGATAGGAAAAGCAGCAAAGGTGTCCTTAAGTAAATTGAGTCCAATTTTTATGAAAAGAAAGAGAAAGAAATATGTGAAAACATTAGCAATGGTTCTAAGTAGAGGAATAGTGATGATTTGTATTTTCTTATATATCCTTTCCTGAATTTTTATGTTTTATAGTTAATAAACAGAATCTTTAATAAAAGAACAGTGTTCCTTTGGAATTGGAAGAAACCAAAATTTTTGAGAGGTTTGAGAAGAATCTGAAAACCAGCATGTCTTTGGTGAAACCTCCCAACTACCAGTAGAAAGTCATGGGAGAGTAAATGAGATCCTCACCTTCAGAAACTTCTTTCTTTCTGGAAGGCACTACGGCACTGGCACAGGGAAGGAGAGGAAATAAAGAAGGGGAACAGACTACAGATTGGTGCTTCTCAAATGACACTCAGGAAACTATCTGTAACAGAACCACCAGGGAGGAGCACTTGTCAAAAATGAAGATTCCTGACATCCATTCCAGGCCTATTGTATCAAAGTCTCTGAGGTTCAGGCCCAGGACTCTGCATTGAACAAATTCCCCCTGCAAATCTGATACTTGCTAAAGTCCAAAAACCACTGGAAAGGTGAAGGAAATTACTTGAAGCTCTTTGAGAATTCACCAAGCATCTGCTGGAATGATTTCAACTAAATAATAAAGCTTCACCCAGTAGAGAAAAAAATCAATCAGTCAGAACCATCATCGGGTTTCTACTTTCTTTCTATTGTGTAGACACAATTTGTATCACATACCAGTAACACAATACATGTTATCTCAACCCCCAATAAATCCATCAACCAGCTGTCAGATCATACAGTGGAATCTTCATTATGAAAGCATATTTGACAAGTTCTAATAATTGATAGCTAAACCATTTTTTCCATAACAAGACTATCATCAGTGAAAGCTGTATCTAAACCCAATTAGTCCTAAACATATGTGTTAGTCCTCTTCCCAGTCTTTTAAAAGCACAGAACTTTAATATTTAATCACGTCATTACTTGCTTGGTCTTTCCCATCTTTTCAACAGACATTTTCCAGGTAGAATAAATTACTCTCCAAACTGTTCTATGCCTTGTTTCCCAGATATGCCACATACATTCCCACTCCTGTGCCTCTCATGAATGGTCCTCCCCTCTCTTCCCTGCTTTCCTAGATCCTCTCCTTCAAGCCCCTATTGATTAAGATTTAGCCACTCAGAGGAAAAATCCAATGACAGTGTCTTAACGCAAGAGGCATTTGCTTTTCCTGCCTAACAAGAAGTCCGGAAGTTCCAGGACTGGTACAGGTGCTCAAGGACATCGTTAAGGGCCCAGGCACTTCCCTCTTCCAGTTCTACCTTGCTGAGCATATAGCTTCTGTCCTATAGGCTGTAAGAAGTCTAATCTCACCTATGAGCACCACATGTGCATTCCAGACAAAAAGATGGAGGTGAAAGATAATGTCAAAAGTCTTCTATGCTAGCTAAGTCTGGCCTTTTTTATCTTAATAAAAAGGCTTCCTGGGAGCTCTGCTTTGTTCATCTTATTGGCCAGGAATATGGAACATTGTTACCCAAGCTGTAAAGAGACTAATATTTTGCTGGAATTTGATTAGTAAGAAAGAATGGGAGAACGCACATTGCTTTCTCCAGAACCAGAAGTTTCTGTCACAAATGTCATTCTCGAATCTTCAGTGAAGCCTTTTGGACTCCTTTTTCCCATAACAATCTCTCCCATTGAGAAAATCCCTCCGCATTTACTGTCTATTCCTCTTCCATTTGGAGCTTATCCATGATCATGAATCTGATACAGAGATGTATCTACATAAAGAGTAGGCAGGAATTTCGAACTATATTCTTGACATATGAAATAATATCTTTTTCTAATTTTTTTAATTCAAATTGAATCTGACTCTTGAATTCATCCTCATGGACATCAGTTGTTATGTGACGTAAAGGACACTCCTAATTCACACCCAAAGACAAAAGACTTGCATGTTATTGTGAATCATTCAGCCCTGCAAGGTTCTTGCCAACACCTTTATTCTCCGAGCCCAATCTATCCCGTTGGAGTTGGGAACTGTATAATAGTCGAATCTGGGCTGTAGGAATTCTCATGGAGGTAAGATTTATAGCGCATAGAACCGGCCTCACTATGGGTGCTATGCAGTCTTTTCCTCTGACATCTTGCACTGCCACAGACCAGGAGATTGGCCCTGCTGTTCTTTGATCCACTTATGAATTCTGGGGTCTCAGAGAAATCCCTCCCTGTCCCTTATTTCCTTCCAAGTCATTAGCATAAAATTCTTCCCCACTCCATTCTCCAATGAGTCTAGCCTTTAGAAAAAGAGAAGGCAGCAAGAGAAGCATCTTGAAGTGCATCTCTGCTTTAAGACCTATAGGGGGCGTAAGAGGGCCCAACTACCTTTGCAGAACAGGTGAGGGGAAAATACAGGAAGAAAATAAAATACATCTTTTAATAAAGTTTCCTGCGACATCTGTATAACGTGTGTGCATCCAGGGAGAAGCTCCCAACCCCCTTAGAAGATACTTTGATATTTCACATCTAACATGTCTAGAGTATAGTAACTGCTCAATAAATGTTTTTCCTGTGATATTGAACAAGTTACTCAAAACTGAGTTTTGCTCAGGTACATGAGAAATGAGTATAGTGTCTGAAGATGGTGTAGACAGATATTGACTTGATACAACTGGGTTCTTGTGGCACATTTTGTCAGACTTAGTCTTAAGTCAGGCAATGTCGTAAACAGGAATTGGAAGTCTTAAGCCTAGTGAGCAAGCATTAAAAGGATTATGGATGGAGAGAAGGCCATAAAAACAACAATTGAGATGTGAAAACAAATATAGAGAAAAGCATGTGGATTTCCAAAGCCGGAAAGACCTGGCTTTAAACTCAGCCCGTGAATAAGTTGCTGAAACCTTTCTGATCCTCTGTTTTCTCATCTGTGAAAAAGGGATAAAAACTTCTTGAGCACATCTAACCAGAATATGTCACCTACTCAGAGGAGGGTGAAGTGTCATGAAGATGAGAAAAAGAAAGCACATCAAACCCATGGCCCATTGCCAGGAGTTGGTCGATTGTTCAGGAAATGTTTCTTAGCTCTTCTGCCTCTTTTTCTCCAGTGATTTACTCTGACCTTGCGCTCCTTAGCAATATATGAAGCTGTCAAAATGACTGCCTTTCAATTCAATGCCCTATCTAATTAATATTTTAAGCATCAAAACCAACATTTACCACTGAGATGAACCTAAGAGTCATCTACCTCTAGGCATTTTTCCTTGGTTGTTCCAGAACCTCCTTAAAATCACCTTCTCTGAAATTAAGCTTGGCATCCTCCTCATCAGAACTCCCCTCTCCTCAGACTCCCCTATTTCTCTTGATCATGCTGGCTTGAAAAATAGTCATCTGGGTTTTCTCTCAGCCCACGCACTGGCTCTGTCAATGTTGCCTTCCCAAAACATCTCCTAGTTATCCATTCTGTTCATTTTCTTCTGTAGCCTCCCGAGTACTGGTTCTCCTCACCTCACAACTAGTGCTGCCAAAGCTTCCTGACAGCTTCGCTCACGATGATGCCCGGATGTGCCAGCTATCCTTCTCACTGTGTCCAAGTCTCTGAGCCTTACCAGAGGGAAGGAAAGTGTCTTTTACATTTCAGCTGCATCCAGCAAGTGTGGACACATAAAGGGCCCTCAAGAAAATACCTCATCGGTTGGCATATTTTGCGGTCCGTGTGAGGTAAGCCGTGGACTGCAACTGGGGAGCTACACATGTGTGAACTGAGTGGAGCTTTCCATTTGCACCACATTTCTTCCAGAAGTTTGTTCATTAGGCCACCATCAGACTTGCAAAAATGCATTCTTTTAAAAATAAGTGCACCTTTATTTTATTTGAAAAACAATTCATACAATTGTTTAAAAAAAAAATCTCTTGGCATTTGACAAAAACATGATTTAAACTAATAGTATCTTACATAATCTCCTGAAAATGTAGTTTCAAGTATATTTTCTCTCACACAGTCATATTACTTCTCTTTATTGGTAAATTTTATCAATCCTTCATTAAGTACCAATGTGGTCAGTATCTTTCTCTTTAAGCAATTTAACAAATCAATACAATAGTCTCTGTCTAAAATGCTGAGGGTCTCTTTGAGTTTTTAAATACTTCTAAAAGACCTTATGTTGAGTTTCTCTATTCCATAATCTGATATGTAAAAATGGAAGTACTGTTGAAATAGTCAGATTCTCCCAAAAATATAGGAAAATCTTCACTTATCTCCTTTCTTCTCGATGCTAACTCTGACGAACCTTGTGATCTACTTCATGTAATGTTTCAGAGAAAAATAAGATGTTTGGGAAATTTTGCTCTGTAAACAGCACACTTTGTGAACAACTTAAAAAAGAACTTAATGTCTATCCATAAACACCTCCTCTGTGGTTGCAACAAGGGTCATGATTGTAAACAGTTTATGGTCAATTACTTGATCAACAGTCGTTGAAATAAAAGGTATTCTGAGTTCTCTCTGTGCCTCTGCACTCCACGTACTCCTCCCTTCCCCAGCAGGAAAATGTCTTTTAACCAACTGCAGAAGGACTTGTTCACAAATGTTTCTAATTCAGCTAAACATCTTGATAGGAAATATCATAAATTATATGTATAGGCCTGTCAGTACAATTTTCAACAGGAGTAACATGAGTTCAGTTTGAAATAAAATGAAAACTTCAGACCAATTTCTGAACTTGCTACCTTGAGTTTTAATCCAAAACCCACTTGTATAGAAAAAGGTGAATTTGAGTCCTCTTGGATAAAAACCTACCACTGAAAGACACTTAAAGTGTGTTAAGCCTATTTTTTACACTCCTCTGGGATCCGAAGGGAAAATACGCAAAGGCATAAAAATTTTAAGATAGAAAACCAGAGCTATCAAGACCTTTGGTGTCCTGAAATATCCACTGTATTACTTAAATTCATGCTTGGCTTCCACTTACAGTCTCCGTTGGATTATCCGCATCCCAGACAACAAAAAAATGGTCACCAAAGAGCAATAGTGTGTGACCCTCGTAGACATTAAATAGAGAAGAAGAGAGGAAACAAGAGAAGAGGAGATAAAGGAGAGGCTAGAATAGTGCTGATGATTTTAAATATTAATTGCTTTTAAAGTTTATTTGAACTCACCAACAGCATTGTCAGCATATAAGAATCTTTCTGTTGTGGGATTGTCTAGAAAGAAAATGAACATATAAACAACTACTCCTATAGAGCAAATTCAGCTTGCTAGAAAATCAGTGCCATACAGAAACACAAAAAATATACACTTTCCTTTTTCTTACTGCAAGCACACGGGTACTCAGCTTCCTTTTGTTCATGCACACAGTGAACAAGTCTTCCTCCAATTTCCCATTTCTGGAAACTAAGCCTATACTTCACGAAGTAATTTTTTGTTTTTTAAAATACAATATATAAAGTGAAGAGAGAAGTTTAGACTGATAGAGTATGATTATGTAAACAAAGTTTCTTCTTCATTTTCACTCACAGAGAAACCTATTTTAGCAATCATTGGGGGGCTATTAAAAGTCAAAGATTATATAACCCCCTAAAAAAATCCATCTAGGGAGATTCAGTATAATTGACACCAATGTTTTCTTTCTTTCTTAAAAAGAGCTTTTTTTATTCACTTCTAAATTCTAGTCCCACAAGTTTAATGTATCAATACAGAAAACAGTACAACAAACTTCTAATTCCTCATCTAGATAACTAAGGAAAATAGATTTAATCTTACTTATATAATGCTTGTGGTATGTACAGCAGAAGCGCATTAATTAAGAGATACTGGTGTCTAAATTGCAGTTGGGAGAACTGAAGTGTACTTTAAAATGTCTATTACATCCTGTATTATTCTATTTCTGTAGCATTCTGGAAAAGGCAAAACTA
>NW_011889135.1:918167-928513 GCF_000151845.1 Pteropus vampyrus | reverse complement strand
CTATTCAGATTGCCTTGGCTTAAATATCAGAGAAGACAAAGACAAAAAGTGAGGAGCCTCTGGAAATATACGGACCATGAAAAAGAAATCCTGCCTGCAGTAAAAGAAAGCATACAAAAAAGAATGGATCCACACCCTTCCAACTAAGGTTTGTCAGGTTTCCAGACCGAAAGTGCCTAAGGAAACCAAGTCTGAGTACATCCATTTGCCCTCCAGAATTTAAGGGATTAATGTCACCTGTTTCTGTAATGAATTGTTGATATTAATATTCTTTCAAATGCTGTTTAGCCTGACCATAACTTCTAAACATGTATTTTTAGATATGCAGGATGATTTGATTTTTTTTTTTTTTTTTCTTAGTGAGGACAAGAACAGGGTGCATTTATCTGAAACAGATTTGTGTGGTGGAAACATTTCCAGCTGAACTAGTGCTGTAACATCTATACCCAAATTAGCTCATGAGTCAACATATCTCGTTTGGTTATTACATTTATTGCATCAATTATCTACAAATGAAATACAGCTGCGTTGTCAGTATTCCACAGTCAAGCATCTGCTTAATGAGCTTGCAAGGTAGGAAAGATCAGGAGTACTTGCTGACAACAAACAAGGAGGAAACCCAATCCTCGCCCCAGACAGACATTGCCCAGCTGAAATTCCTTTCCTTTATGGGCAATAGTAGTCATATTTTAAGAGACTCTAATCAGGTATTTATCCCAAACACGAGCAGCAGTACATTCAATTTATTTGCTAAATAGAAATTGGGTAAATCTGGCATCCAAATCACAGTCACAGCTTTGCCTGTACAGCCCAAGGTCACCTGGGTCTTCCTGATGAGGGGGAGAGGGGACAAGGCAGGGGACAAGAGCTACTTTTTCAGCAACACAATGCCCAGCCTGACGTTTTGACAGAGGCTCTCTAATCTTTTTCACATTTCTTTCTAAAGAACAGGATGGTGGAACCATATGCTCCCAGTTTCCCGGAGAGTTTTGGGGAATTTTTTTTTTTTTTTCAAGAGAGATGGGACTGAAGGCCTGGATCCAGGCAGAGTCAAAGTTGGGAATTGTCTCCATATTTCTACCAGTTGAAAGAATCTCCAAGGATCTCCCCTATTGCCAGTTTATATTTTATAGGCACTGGGTAGACACCTGTTTTCAATCGTACCTTCAGATCAGAGGAACCCTATAGGAGTGGCCTGCGAGCACAGGCCCAGCCCAGGGAGAAAGGAAGAATTGCCTGCCCAGGGCTGTCTTTTCTGTTTGCTTTGTAAATGATTTCTGAGCCACGTGTGGGAGAAAGTCCTGCCCCAGCTCTCGCTTACATCATGCATATGGAACTCAAGTCTCGCCATAGGAATGCTATAGAGGCGGACATTTGTTTAAGCCGCTGGTCAGCCAGGGTCTTCCTCATTGCAAATGGATTTGGGCTCGTAAACTATGGAAGATTAGTTTTAAGCCCTCACAGTAGACCTTGCTGAGCAGACTCCAGGTGACATAAAAGGCAGAGGAGGGGCAGCGGCCCAGCCCTGTGCCCCCTTCCAGATGTCTGGACTCAGAACCCAGAGTGTGGAGATGGATGTCCCAGGCAGCTGGATCACGAAGATGTAGCCAGGGCAGGTTCCATCTAACAGCAGCCACATGTAACACCTCTCTCCCCCGCCAAAAAAAAAAAATTCATTGGAAACAAAAACCTTTCATCTCTAGGTACAGATGGGATTGTCAGGTCACCTCCTTTCAAAGGGTGCAAACTCTATAGATTACATTGAAAAACTCCTTAGCCACCAAGTCCCTTAGGACCAAAGAATAGGATTTAGGATACCTCTTCCCCAATTTAGAGAAACCTGGGGTCAAATATCATCTTGACCACTTTCTAGGTCTGTGACCAAGGACAAACCAATTTCATGATCCCTAAACCAGTACACAAATGCTAATGCAGACATTCCATAAACATGGAATCCTAGGGTACAGCCAGAGCCATCGGGTTCCCTTACTCTGACCAGATCCCAGCAAAAGTTGGATTTCCATATCCTCCCATGATGTAACATCTTGTAGGGTTAACCTTTCCTTTTTCCCGCCTGTCAAGCTTTCCTGCTGCCAAATCCTGGATTTGACTCTCCCTGCTCCCAACAGCCAAACTCAGCTTCTTACTCTCAGTTAGGTGCCAGATTGGAAACACCTGGATAAACTAATTCTGTACATGTCTGAGAATAGCTGAACAGGACATTTGTAATAGACCAAGAGAACACCTTAAACTCACATGAACACAAGTAGTTTCAGTCTTCAACCAAAGGTGGATGAGGACATTGCAAGGGGACACCAAGGCCTTCTCAATGACCTTCTGCAGGTCCTGCTTTGTCATTTTTAGAGAAGTCAAGGACAAAACATCATCAGGAAATAAATTTGATTGTGGTCAAGGCAGGCAGATGTTAATGCTAAAACCCCTGCAGCAGACCATCTTGACCACCTCCAAGACCTTCCTCTGATAATCAATCCTTCCAGGATCAAGAGGAGGACGATACAGTCGCTCAACGGCAGTATCAGGAAAGGCAACGGCAGAGATGGCTGCTACCCTGACACTGCAATTCTTGATGTCATAGCAGCAATGACTGCTTCTGTCACCTCACTTTGTCCCGCTCTTCAAGGTGCTTCAGAACACTTCAGGTTTTTGGATGTTTTAAGCAAATTTTTCCTTTGCTATCCTCACTCCTTTTTTCTCCTCCTACTCCCCACCAAGGAAGATGAGGACCAGAGTTTGAGATGTGCCATAGACTGAATGATTGTGTCTCCCTTTTCCAAAATTGATATGTTGAAACTCACCCCCTAATGTGTTGGTATTTGGAGGTAGGGCCTTTGAAATGTGATTAAGTCATGAAGATAGAGCTCTCATGAATAGGATTAGTACCCTTAAAAAGAAGAGCCATAGGATCACAGCAAAAAGATAGCTGTCTACAAACCAGAAAGTAGGGCCTCACCAGACACTGAATCTGCCAGCATCTTGACCTTGAACTTCTCCTTCAAAAATGTGAGAAATAAATTCCTGTTGTTTATAAGCCACCTAGTCTATGGTATTTTTATTATAGCATCCTGAAAGCACAAAGACAGGATGCAATTAGTAAACTCGATAGTTACTGGGCCACTAGCATCAGTATCTGCCACTTCTGCCTGAGCTTCCCCCATATTCTTCTTGGCAATATTTCATTTTGTTTTTGCAAAAGAAAGAATAAGCTCCACGCCCGGAGCTTCAGTCAACTTGAGGGGCCCTGGCTCAGAGTGAGATGTACAATTTGGTTTTCACTGACGCCCATGTTAAAGTGTTGGGTAATGACAGCAAAACACCCACATGGTTTACATTCCTGTTCACAAAGGGTTTCACACATGAGACTCCGGTGTTTTCCTTCCCATTATCATCATTTCATAGCATGTAATCCCATTCAGGTTTTTTTTTTTTTTTTAAAGTTATTTTGCCTTCATTTGATCTGTCATCATGAGGTTTTATTCCATGGGGTTGTTTTTCTTCTCTCTCTCACACCAAAGCCTACCATGTCTGTCTGTCTGTCTGTCTGTCTGTCTGTCTGTCTATCTCTCTCTCTCTACACACACACACACACACACACACATTGCAATGTGGGCCTGCCCTTCAAAAGGCAAAAACAACAAGATCAAAAAGTCATAAGTGGAGCAGATGTCAAGTGGTCCCCCTGGACTCCTACTTAACCCTACCCAGAGATCTGGCTGGACCCTGACAAGGGACTGAGTTGGTGAGAAAAGCAGAACTCTTGGTAAACATGGCCCCACTTCTCCTTATAAATCTCTAAATTAAAGGACACTGAAGTGACTACATAGTTACCATCTGCTACCAGGGAAATGTACAAACAACTGCTTTCCAAAAGGAAACTTTACTGTGAACATGCTTTGTTAATTGGGGTTGTTTATGACCCAATGTAATAAAATTGGATGTTGCAAATTTGACCCATTTTGGGGAGGGGGGGTTGTTTCCTTAGACCTTCCTCTCCCCTGCTCTAGAACTGTTACCTAAAACCAGGTGTGTGAAATGTCTGAGCAGAAGTTAAGTAATCCGGGCCTTTTATCTACCTGACAAAGATATATGGGGAATTTTAAGACCTAATGATTACAAATGGGCAGGAAATTAGCATGAAGGAACTTTTCCATCTCTTACCTCTAAACACAGTAGGCATCGCTAATTTATCATATTAGACTGGGGCCACATTGGGATGGCTTGCAACTCTTTAACACAGTGAAAAAAAAGTACAAATCATTTTGAAAGAACTCAAAGCCATCTTCTCAAATTGCAGCTCTTTCCAAAACTGGAGGAATATTACACAAGATGTATATACACAATAAGATGAGAACATGGAAATTTTCTGAGGGTGCTTGGTTGGAACAAGCTCACTAAATATTGACAGTAACCAGAACGATCAAGTTCTTCTCCTGTAATCAGATAACTTTGACTTCAGTTGTGTGGCCACTTGCTGAAGGAGCAACTATGTTTGTAAATCAAATACAGATTGTGACGTAGCACTGGGCAAATTCCCAACTCCCTGAACCAAAGTTCTATGGTCATTAAAATAGAGCTCAAAGATGTAAGCGACTTCCTTGCCTTAAAAATAAATAAATAAAAAGAAAACATTAGAGAAAGTCACCTTCCATGTGGCTTTAGATTCATGCTTTTTAATCAAAAGCATTGGATGGTCATTAGTTACATATTTGTCAGAAATTCTAGGCTGTTTCAAACATTGTCTTTGAACTGGGGTATCACGTTCAAGTGCACTGCCAGTCGACAGTGGGTTTTATTGCACTTTTACTTCACCTTTTCCCCAGTGTCAAGCGATTCAGGTTGCATATGAGCTGACAAGCATCAGCGATGGAGAGTCTATGGGGGATGATAGACAATGGGGTTTGTAACTTTCAAAGATGTGGGCTGCCATACTTCAGGGGGCACGCCCCAGTGACGGGTCTGCTTTCATTTATTTGTGTGTGAATGCTTTGGTCCCAGGGCTCGGTTATGAAGTTTGACATCTCCCAAGGTGCTCCAGAGAGCCACATCCAAGCAAAAATGTGCCCAATAACAACTTAATCATAACCAGGAGATGCAGCATTTCACAGTTGGTCACTGTGGGCACCCTATTCCTGAAACAGACTGTCCCCACTGTTGTTTGCTGGAGACAGAAAGCCATCTTACAGGAACAGGCATAGCAAAGATCCAGGTTCCAAATGCAATAGGAAGATAAGAACCACCTACACATAAGGAGGAGTACAGGGAATCTATAGCCCTAGGTTTTCTCATAACAAGCCCATTTCAAGTTGGGTCAGTTTCTGCTTTTTCCTTAATCGGATTTGTGAGCACAGTAGGCATGGCCACTGATGATGATGATAACAGCTCCCAGGATCTTCCATCCTTTGTGCCTTTGTCCATGCTCATTTCTCCTCCTGAAATATCCTCCTCTTCTCCCCACAGCTTCCTGCTGAAGTCCAACCCATTTTTCAAGGTTCTAATTCAAATCCTATCTCTCACAAGAGCTTTCTCAGCAGATGTCATCTCAGGGCTCTTTCTCCTCAGAGATGTAAGTAAACCCAGTTTCCAGTTCCATATTCCAGGCTGGCACGGAGGTCTCCCCCTGATATCCATGAGTGCCTGTCACTGATATCCCCCCATTTCACTCTGCTGCCTATACCCTGCATCCAAAGTATCTCCATTCTGCCTCATTAAAGCC
The DNA here is from genome assembly GCF_000151845.1 of Pteropus vampyrus. Lineage (NCBI taxonomy): Eukaryota > Metazoa > Chordata > Mammalia > Chiroptera > Pteropodidae > Pteropus > Pteropus vampyrus. Next base: position 922,782 of record NW_011889135.1, on the reverse strand, counting down.
AGAACACATGACTCAGTCTAGGGACATGTATTTATAGTAAGCATTTAATAATAATCTTTGTAGGCATTATGGAAGATTTGGCATTTCTTAGGAAGAAATTACATTGAGAAGCACGCAAACTTGCATTACCTCCTGGCTCTATGTCAAGCTCTTCCTCCCTCCTTCTTTCTCTCCCTCTTCCTCCTTCCCACAACCAACAAATTTCTTGCTTTGTCCTGAGTAGAGCAATTCATTCAGGACATCTGGCATCTCAGCTTCTACCCACAACGATCTGTCAAGAAATCTCTTTTGAAAAAGTAACAGTACTTACCCCAAACAAAGTACCTCTGAAAACCATTTTTACCAGTTGTGTTGCCTTCAAAACTAATATCCCTCCCAAACTCCCATGTTGTATGCCTGTGTGCCATTGATTCTTATAAATTAGCATATACATATTCTATCGTGTAGCTGAGATTTTTATATATGTGTCTTGTTTTTCCCTTATTTTGAGCATTCTGGATAACATAAGCCATGCATATTAATTTTCGTATTCCTTTAAAGCATCTAGCACAGTGCTTTGCCTACACAGGACTTTCAAGGATTTCTGAAATTATATCAGAATAAGAGTGAAATGGTTCCTCATTCTTCCAAATAACATCCAACTAGTTGAGTTTTCTTGAAGTGGCATTCCTAGAAAGTAAGCTCAAGTACCACCACCACCACTCCTCATAATTAAAGTCCAAGTAAATAGAATAGACACAGTTATGCTTTCTATAAACTAGTCAAATCTGCTATTAAACATATTAATAGAAGTTCTTTTTAAATAATTCATCTTGCAGATTCAATCTAAATCTGACTAATTATTCTTTATAGTTTAATATTTCCTCCACAAATTTTAAAATTTGTCTTTTAATTTTTAAATATGATAAACACTTATATTTTATGCCTATAAATGCCAGTATCTGAAGTCTTTCTAAATCTATTCCTATGACATGTTGTTTCTGTTGGTTCTCATTTATGATGACTTTTTTCCCTAAAATGTTCAGTGAATCATGACAGCAATTTGTCTTTTTTTTTTTTTTAATGGAATGAAAGTGGTTTCCTCCAAAAGGCATTTTCATTTGCTTTTCAGAAGCCTGTGGACAAGGCTTCTCTGCTACCACTTTAAATAAGATCCCTAAGAGAAAACATAGGCATTAAGCTCCCCGACATCAGTCTTGGCAATGATTTTTTTGGATCTGACACCAAAATCAAAGGCAACGAAAGCAAAAACAAACAAGAGGACTGAATCATTTTTTAAAAAGCTTCTGCAGATCAAAAGAAACCATCAGCAAAATAAAAACCTATTGAATGGGAGAAAATATTTTAAAATCATATATCTGATAAGGAGTTAATATCCAAAATATAGAAATAAATTATACAACTCAATAACAAAAACAATCCAATTTTCAAAATGGGCTGAAGATCTGAATAGACATTTTTTTTTTTTCAAAAAAAAAAACATACAGTTGGTCAACAGGTACATGAAAAGATGCTCTACATCACTAATCATCAAGGAAGTATAAATCAAAATGACAATGAGATATCACCTCACATATGTCAGAATGGCTATTATTTAAAAAAAAAGAAAGAAAGAAAGAACAATTGTTGGCAAGGTTGTGGATAAGGGGAACCTTCCTTCTGCACCCTTGATGGGAATGTAAATTGGTGTAGTCACTATGGAAAACAGTATGGTGGTTCTTCAAAAAATTAAAAATATTACTACCATACAATCTAGCAATTCCACTTCTGGGTATTTATCCAAAGAAAACAAAAACACTAACTTGAAAGATATCTGCTCCCCGCCCCCACACTCCCCGCATTCATTAAAACATTGTTTACAATAGCCAAGATATAAAAAAAGTCCTAAGTGTCCATCTATGGATGAATGAATAAAGTAGATGTGAATAAAGTGAATAAAGTATATATATATATATATATATAAAACAAACTATTATTCAGCTATAAAAAGAAAATTTTGCCATTTGCAACAATATGAACAGACCTTGAGAGCAATATACTAAGTAAAATAAGTCAGGCAGAGAAAGACAAATGCTGTATGATCTCTCCTGTGTGTGAAAACTTAAAAAAAAAAAAAAAAAAGGCTCATAGGTATAGAACAGACTGGTGGTTGCCAGAGAAGAGAGGTGAATGAAATGGGTGAAGGGGGTTGGTCAAAAGGTATAAACTACCAGTTATAAATAAGCCATGGGGATGTCATGTACAGCATGGGGACAATGGTAATACTGTATTACATATTTGAAAGTTTGCTCATAAGCAACTGGAAGATGAACATACTGTGACTACAACATTCAAGAGGAGTCCACTCTTCATCTTATGTTAAGACTTTACGGTGGTGCTAAGAAAAGGAAGAATTCTTACACCATTCCCAAAAAGAATAAGCATAAGAGAAAGAATGGTAAGCTGGCTGTCCTGGATTACAGGGTGGATGACAATATCAGAATCAGTAGCCATTGTTAGAAATGCCATTCAGATAAAAGTTGTGCTAGAGTTTTGGTGGTCAGCCACTTTGAAGGACGTTACTGTGGCAAAGGTTGTCTGACTTATTACTTCGATAAACTGGAAAACAAGTAATAGTATGGGTTAATAAAAGATATGAACTTTAAAAACAGGCAATCCTCCCACTTATCAACACTTTCCTCTGCCTAAATTATAAAATCCAGACTTGACTGTTTAAACTGACCACAATGTGGCTCCAGCCCACATATCCTACTACTCCCTTATGTAAATTCCTTATACCCCCATACAACCTCATCAATGAGCCCCCGGCACATGTTCTTCCCACCTTCATAGTGTTCACTTCTTTCCCATCTGATATGCAATTCTATTTCCTCTTCATCCTTTCTAAGTTCTTCCCATCTATCAAGGTCAAGTTAGAGTTCCATTTCCTCCATGAAACCTTTCCCAATTACACCAGTACAGTTCTCAGTAGCCAGATAAGGAAAGACTAAGGCAAAGACAAAGAGGGAATCTCTAGATCTATGAAAGAAGCAAGGCAACACACACAAAAAAAAGGGGAGGGGGGCCAGGGGAACCTGCCCAATTTAAATTTTCTGGTAAACCTATCTTGCTCCCCAACTTGGCTGTTCATTTTTTTAATCAATTTTCTCCATGGACTGCTCCCTAAATTTTGTCTTGAAATTGCTTACTCTGGTTGTGAATATCCATATTTGCTTTCTGAGGACTCAACTTCTGCCTGCATTCTCTTAATTTCTGCTTTCTGTCTGCCCACTAGGCTAAACATTTGACTTTCACAATTCAATATTATCCATTCAAATAGAACACAAAATTTGGCCCATATGGTGCCACCATATATATTACAGAGAAATCCACAAGCTTAAGCCCTGTCTTACCAACTAGATTATAAATTCTTTGAAGGCAGATCTTTATGTTCTCCACAGTTTTTAGATAGTATAATGATAATTAGGACATTGACAATAGAATATAAAACATTTATTGAATTCTTGCTATGTCCTTGACACAATGCCAAGAGCTTTATAAGCATTATCCACTTAATTCCCACAGCAAACCTTTGTAGAATTATTGTATCTTTTTCTATTTGAGATAAGAGGAAAGCCCAAGAGAAAACAATAATAGTAAGATATTTAAATCTAGTTAATAAACATTTGCAATGAAATAAATATATTTTTTTCAGGTTCTCAAAAACAATATATGCAACCCTTTAACTTTTTTAGCTCCTCTTCTCAATAATTTTATAAAATTATCAGAGTGCCAGAGCAGAAATATTAATCTTACTTAGAAATTTCAAATTTTCTAAAACAGGAAACTTTGCAGAAACATTCTAAACGCTAGAATACAAGAAAAATAAGTCTCTAGCCATATAAAGCTCCTTATAAATAACATATGTATTGTTTAAGATTCTATTACTATAGTAAGAACTTTTTCTTGTCATTGAAAATTTAAAAAGCAAGTGTATGAGAAAGTACATTCTCTTTTCCTAGCTGAGTCTTCTGATTGTTGATCCAAAAAAGTTAGTTTCTAGACCTGTACTTCACCTCACATAAATATTGCACAAGCTAAAATCATAACATTATGATGCCAAAGAAAAACATTGTAAAAGTATGCAACACTTCATTAGGTTGATTTTCTGGCAAAGATAACCAAAATATCTGTTTGATAAGAAAGTGATAGCTTTTAGCAATGAAAATACAATCTGGTCTGTGAAGCTAGATTACTCCTTCCCTAAACAGAACTGGACTGCTTACCTACCTACAATATTCATGTATCTCTGGCAAATCATGGTTGTGTTGTGTTTGGGAAATACCATCCGTTTGGTCCAGCAAGAAGCTTGGAAAAATTGAGGGGTGGGAGACACCTCTATAGTTAATCAGTCCAATGACATCAACAATGGTGACCATCACAGCCCCACAGTGACACTGGTTTTGCACTTGATGTTGATTATATAGTGTTTTTACTGTGGCCAGAGGAGCTATTGTCCCCATATGATTTCACTTAAGATGAAGATTTTTTCCAGGTACTTCTAGAGATAAAGCCAGTAAATTCTGGAAAATATCACTATCAAGTTATTACAGCAGTTAGAAAAACCAATAAAAAA
>NW_011889135.1:903793-918117 GCF_000151845.1 Pteropus vampyrus | reverse complement strand
TCTGCCTGCATTCTCTTAATTTCTGCTTTCTGTCTGCCCACTAGGCTAAACATTTGACTTTCACAATTCAATATTATCCATTCAAATAGAACACAAAATTTGGCCCATATGGTGCCACCATATATATTACAGAGAAATCCACAAGCTTAAGCCCTGTCTTACCAACTAGATTATAAATTCTTTGAAGGCAGATCTTTATGTTCTCCACAGTTTTTAGATAGTATAATGAGAATTAGGACATTGATAATAGAATATAAAACATTTATTGAATTCTTGCTATGTCCTTGACACAATGCCAAGAGCTTTATAAGCATTATCCATTTAATTCCCACAGCAAACCTTTGTAGAATTATTGTATCTTTTTCTATTTGAGATAAGAGGAAAGCCCAAGAGAAAACAATAATAGTAAGATATTTAAATCTAGTTAATAAACATTTGCAATGAAATAAATATATTTTTTTCAGGTTCTCAAAAACAATATATGCAACCCTTTAACTTTTTTAGCTCCTCTTCTCAATAATTTTATAAAATTATCAGAGTGCCAGAGCAGAAATATTAATCTTACTTAGAAATTTCAAATTTTCTAAAACAGGAAACTTTGCAGAAACATTCTAAACGCTAGAATACAAGAAAAATAAGTCTCTAGCCATATAAAGCTCCTTATAAATAACATATGTATTGTTTAAGATTCTATTACTATAGTAAGAACTTTTTCTTGTCATTGAAAATTTAAAAAGCAAGTGTATGAGAAAGTACATTCTCTTTTCCTAGCTGAGTCTTCTGATTGTTGATCCAAAAAAGTTAGTTTCTAGACCTGTACTTCACCTCACATAAATATTGCACAAGCTAAAATCATAACATTATGATGCCAAAGAAAAACATTGTAAAAGTATGCAACACTTCATTAGGTTGATTTTCTGGCAAAGATAACCAAAATATCTGTTTGATAAGAAAGTGATAGCTTTTAGCAATGAAAATACAATCTGGTCTGTGAAGCTAGATTACTCCTTCCCTAAACAGAACTGGACTGCTTACCTACCTACAATATTCATGTATCTCTGGCAAATCATGGTTGTGTTGTGTTTGGGAAATACCATCCGTTTGGTCCAGCAAGAAGCTTGGAAAAATTGAGGAGTGGGAGACACCTCTATAGTTAATCAGTCCAATGACATCAACAATGGTGACCATCACAGCCCCACAGTGACACTGGTTTTGCACTTGATGTTGATTATATAGTGTTTTTACTGCGGCCAGAGGAGCTATTGTCCCCATATGATTTCACTTAAGATGAAGATTTTTTCCAGGTACTTCTAGAGATAAAGCCAGTAAATTCTGGAAAATATCACTATCAAGTTATTACAGCAGTTAGAAAAACCAATAAAAAAAGTTCCAAAATCAAAGGTGAATAGCAATTCCAGAGGACAACTGGCCCTGGCCCATCCAACACATCACCCCGGTGCTCTCCCTTCGAGAACATGTGCTTAGTACTCAGGTGACTGCTGGAGACACCAACTCTTACTTGGAGGAATGAGCTCAGACCTGATCTAGGATATAACTGTAATCCTCTTCATACTCAGGACGAAATGGGGTTGGGGACAGAATGAGTAAAAATCTCAACAAAGTCATATTGAGAAAAACTAACCAGATTTTGTCTGCTAAGTTCTAAGTTAAAACTCACCAAATCAATTTACTAGTAGGCAAATTCAAAACCCAATTTCAGATATAGCATAAGCAATACATAGTGGTTTAGTGTTTACAAATAAAGCCTTATTTCTGGTCTCTCCTCCTTTGAATGAACCTGTATTCATAATAAATAAACCAAATATGCCCCCCAGCAAAGCAAATCAATATTTCAGTCATCTTCCACCAATGCAATAACTCAGTAGTCAAAGGTCTGGACTTAAAGTTACCCAAAGGAACCCAATAACTATGTCACCATTTGTTTATTGCTATAGCCTCCATTTCTTACTACAAAAGAATGACAACATCTACTTCTTTGGGGTGGCAATGAGCTAGTAATGGCAGGGGTACGTAACAAGCATTTCTTTTCTACAATAGTGAGTGTCTCAAAGAAAAAGAAATTATACGAATTGTAGTGTTGGCATCAGTGGGTAAAATTCCCACCTGATCCAGACAGAAAGTTTGGATGCATGTTACTTCAAATTCAGAATTATTATTTCAAAGAACTTCTCCAGGTGGTGTGTTGTGACTAGCACGACCAACTATTTCCAGTTTTTCTGGGACTGCCTTGGTGTTAGCACTGGAAGTCCCACATGCTGGGCCTCTACCTACAATGGCCACTTGACACAGTTTGCCTGAGACTGTCACCTTAAAACTAAAAGTCTCACTTCCTGTAACCCCTCAGTCCTAGGAAAACTGGACAGCTGATCACCTTAGTTGTGACACAGAGAAAATAAATACATGTTATACATCTTCATTTTTTCTATCTTGAAAATCTGTGCTTTCCTGGTAGACTTATATGCATGCATAAATAATGGTATCACTAGGCAAACAGAACATACAACAAACACATTAATATTCATTTCTTTGTGTAATCTTCACACTAAGCCTGTAAAGAAAATTACACACACACACACACACACACACACACACACACACATGAACACATGCACGCAGACGTATTCCTTGTTTTGCAGAGGGGCAGAGAAGTCAATTAACTTCCTCCAAGTCAATTTATTAATTAGAACATAAGTTGTACCAAATAGTATAGTGACACAAAAATAAGATAGTCCTGTTTTCTCTCAGTTAACAGTACAGAGATAGGCAGGGGGGCTAGGATAAGTGAGCAATTCTGTTTTATGCAAATATTCAGAGATCCAGGTTCCTCCTATGCTGTTGCTTGACCATTCTCTACAGTGCAGTTCTCACAGGCCTGGCAGGAGTCAGCTCCTCAGTGCCATAGCAGTGTTTCAACTCATAAAAATAAATATGGATAAGTGGTGAAAGTCTGACACTGTCCTTTAAGAAGGTAATGCTGGTATTTCTCATGGCACTTCCACTCACATGTCATTTGGGAGAACTTAGTCATTTGCCCACAACTAGTTCAAAGAGTCTAGGGAATACAGTTTCAACCTGAAGACTGATGAGTCCCACTCCTCTATTTTCAAAAGAAGAAAGGGGAAGTGAATATTTGGGAATAATTAGTTGTCTCCAGCAATTAAATGGCTGGCATTTGGGATTGCTAGGATCAAAACCCAACTCTGATTCTAAAGACCACACTTCTTCCTCCATGCCTTGCTACGCTACAATTTTGTTTTGTTTTGTTTTGCCAGGAAATATGTCAGCCAATGAAAGTGCTTCTCAGAGTTTATCTTAAGAAAACAAGCTATTCTGAGCACCCAGAGTCTTCCTTTCCTTCCAACTTACTCTGAATAAGGTTTAAACAAGCTGTAACTTTTCACTTAAAATCTGACAGAGCTCTGCCTCTTGAGTGTGAAGTGAAACCCCAGCCTGTCAACTTTAAAGTGTGATGTTCATACAAAGATGTGATCTGCAGAGAGCTCAGAGTGTCTGCTGGAGAAATAGCAAAATACCGTAGGCCGAATCAGCTAGGAATGAGGAGCTAGGCAAGCTGGTGGGTGTACCCACAAAACAAAGCTTAATAGTACCACCCAAAAGGGAACAATTAGGACTTAGCTCTCTCTGGCGACATTACCCGGAAAGAATGTTCCTGATTAGAGAGTGGCTTGGGTTACTTGTCAGCTTTTTCAATTGCTTTTGAAGGTAACATGAGCCTGAAGATGAAATTTCACTTTGAGTTTATCCTAGCTTCTGTTGCTCTGGACAAACCTAATTTACACAAGACAAAGCTATCTGTTGTCACTGTTACTCTCATTCCATTTGGTTTTCTCATTATTCATAGCAGCTTCCAGCTCCTTCACCACACTTTGGGCTCATTACTGAGCCCTTAGAACTGCAGCCTCCGTAACCCTGCTTTGTAGCTTGCCGCAAGGAAGCGAGGACTCAATGAGGATGGTGCTGCAAAAGATTCACTTCTTGAAAAAGGACAGTGAACAGCTTTGTTGCTCGAAAAGGTATAAGGAAAGAATATTATTGGCCTCATTTCTTTCCACTTATCTTTTTCACCAGTCTACTAAAAAGATTAAATTGCTCTACCCATTAAGTGGAAAGAAATGAGGCCAATAATATTCTTTATAGAGTCCCATGGAATAAATGTACATTCTTATACCATTGTATACACACAGCTCACACCAAGCAGATGAGGGTAACACCATAGGGTACTGTAGCTGGAGCAATAGCATAGAGGAAACCTAAGAAGCCAAGTATAAGTCCCCACCCCTCCAACAGCCTAACTTGGGACTGTTATTTGAGAGATAATATGTTTCTTTGTTTATTTTAATAGCAAGAAAAAAGTAGACATTTCTGAACCATTTATTATTATCAATAGTAAAGAACATTTCCATTATTAAAATGTGGCATACATTTTAATAACAAATGTGACTCCCTTTATCAGTGCTCATGCCTGTCAGCATGTGTTTACAGTTCTAGATTATGTCACACATACACAACTCCTCCTCCTTCAGGGCCACACTCAGATTTTTCACACTCGCTCCCAGGACCAATGAGAAGTATCTTTTTCACCAGTCTATTAAAAAGATTAAATTGCTCTACCCATTATCACATTTTATGATGAAGGCATTTGAAGTTGAGAGAAAGAAAAAAAAAAAGAAAGAAAAAGAGAGAGAAGTGTTCTCATGCCTCCTAAGCAAATCTCTAAGGCCCTATATTTTGGGGTTGGAACAATTTGCTTTGCTCTAATGGAGACATTTTAAAATATAAAAATGTCAGCCACAGCTCTTAAGAGAGATACAACTTTTTAATCATTTAAATGCTAGCATCTTAAAATGTGAAACACAGGAGCAAAGGGGCAATTTTCTAATATCTCTTGCTAAAATTAGATCATGGGTTATAAATAAAAGCTGAGCAAGGGGAGCTGCTTGCGACCCTCTGGTTATGCACTGTTTTTCCAACTTTAAAAGGAAAAAGCTGACCAGCTATCTAAGAAAAAAGATTTGTTATCAGACAAATCAACACAAAATCAGCCAGTCACTACAAGCTGAAGGTTTCCTTTCCGTGGGTAGGTCCCAGGATGGGGCAGGTCTCCTGGATTTGAGACCAGGAGAAAGCAAAGCTGCTCACAGCCACCACATGCACCCTGCACACCGTGGATTCACGCACGGTCACATCCCAAGCTTCCCTTCCTGGAAGTTCTATCACTTCCAAGGTCAAGCCTCCTAGAAAGTTCCCCTTCTCTGTCTTTCTGAGCAAGTAATTCTAAGCTAAGCCTTCCTCCCTAGAAGGAAGCCAATGGCAACCATGAACACCTTGTCAGAGTAACTGAAGGATACTTCCCAAGCCAAATAGCCTCGTGCAAAGTCATTATTTATTCTAAGAGGCAGTTTAGCAAAGTCCAGGTATTCATGGCCAAAGGCCTTTCCTTTTTCCTACCTCCCATTTCTCTACACTCCTCCTTCCCATGCATTCCTAGGGAAACTTATTCTGCAAGTTTTCTAGTCATTGACGGTTGACTCGTGTAAGTACCTTTTCACTAGGACTACTGGGTAAGCAGAAAAAACAGATGAAGACTTTTAGTTTCATCCAGAAAATTGGATTTGCCTAAGCTATAGAAAGGTTGTTGAATCTCCCAAGGCATTTCTGTTCCACCTAAAAATTGACTCTCACATACAACCACTTACACATAGTTTAAAAATAATATTCATCTTTATAGTCTAATTGGACACTAACACATTACTATAGGTAGGGACTGCCAATTTTAATCCTAAGATTCCCAAGGCTTGAAGACACAAGAAGACAAACTATGGTCCATGAGCCCAAACTGGCCCCCAGCACCTGTTTTATAAATAAAGATTTATTGAAACACAGCTGTATCCATTCATTTACACATTGTCTATGGCTACTTTTGCTGTGATGCCAGAGGGGAGTAGTTGCAACAGAGACCATATAGTCCAGGGGTCCCCAGCCCCCAGGCCAAAGAGCAGTACCAGTCCATGGCCTGTTAGGAACCAGGCCACACAGCAGAAGGTGAACAGCGGGCACGCAAGCAAAGCTTCATCTGTATTTGCAGCCACTCCCCAGTGCTAGCATCACCTCAGCTCTACCTCAGATCACCAGGCATTAGATACTCATAGGAGCACCAGTCCCTAGTGCCAAAAAGGTTGGGGACCGCTGATATAGTCCACAACGCCAAAAACATTTATTATCTGACCTTTTAAAGTTTGACAACCCTTGCTCGGAGAGATTATCTGATTTTCACAAAATCACATTTCAACAACTTTCCTGATGGCCTCAAGTCTTGTTAATTCCTAGGGGAAGTCAAATAACGTCTCTAGCCCAGAGCATTTGACTCTTTCCACTTTGCCACACTGCCTCCCCACGAGCTTGTCAGTCTCTACAGGGCTTCCTGGCCTGGCCAATAAGAGGACAGGTCAAACCACAATTAGAGAGCACTGTACAGAGGAAGCACCCAGGGCTGTACAGGACAGAGTATACAATGAAGAGAGAATGGCTACCCCCACCTGACTGCAAAGCTCTTCCTTGCAAGTTGTAGCAAAGATGCACGTGTGCACACACACTCACACACGACTCTTCAAAATGGCACCCATGACCGCAGGCTGCAGGACCCAGGGATCTTTGCTTGTGGTTAACTTCTCGAAGGAGAGACTTCTGCAGATGGTCTCAGACACATTACATACTATTCTTAGAACTTTGAGGGTATGGTGCTTTTACTGCTTCTATTGCGGTTTGGTTTGATTTGACTGGGTTGATTTTTGTGGTTTTTAACTCTAGTATGTTGAGTCCTACTAATAGCTGCTTATTTATTACCTGGATGACCTTGAAATGTGGAAAAAGCTCACTAGAATCAAAAACTACCTTTGTAAAAGTCATAGAATGCCTATTATGCATCTAAGAATTTCCAAGTTTAAGAGATAGACTATTCCTTTGTTTGTGGAGTTGTTTTGTTTTTGTTTTTGTTTAAGGGGATTGAAGAGAAGTAAGATATGGGAATAGGGAGTACTATATTGACTAATTTAGAATATATCTACATTCTCCTAAATAGCATCTGACAAAGCCATGTATTCCCCTGTTCCTTAAACACATACACAATGCTGCAAACTACATTGCTCCAGACACTGGAAACACGACTGGAAAAAAATATGTATTCAAGGAAGCACGGTTCTTGAAGGATTTTTTTACTATACCAGACACAAACATATATTCATTGAGCTTATGGTAAAAGAATTCTCATGTTGTAACTGGTTTATAAGACTCCCAGAATGTGTGTGTTGAAGTTTTTGTTTGCTTTTGAGCGGTTTGTCTAGTCAGTTGTTTTCTGTTTGATTTTAATGTAGTTATTTGGTTTTTTATTGGAGTATTTTTGATGGAATGCTCTTTGATAAGTATGGTAACCTGAGAGGGAAGAAAATCACTGCCTTTCCAATCTCCCAAGGTTATGAACTATAACCTAAGGAGGCTGCTTCCTCCAAGAACTGCTTCTCCTCCAAGAGTTTAAAAGTGAAACCTAGAAGCAGGGAATTACCTGGTGAGAGGACCACCAATAAGAGTGTTAGGCAGTGGTTCCATCAGGCCAAGGCTCAGTGCCCTAGGATCCATCTCCTTCTTTCGACTCTCCCAACACATTATCGACACATAGTCAGGGTATCTCATATCTCCAGGTAAATACGAGCTCACAGGTACTGCTACAGAACAAATCTGTAACATACAAATTGAGCAACTCTCACAGGAGACAGGAGGAAAAAATAAAGGGAGAGCATCTCAGGTATGTGGCAGAAGGAAAAACTGCTTGTAACTGGGTAATGGGAATTTCAGAAAGGAAGACAAAAAATAAAGAGAACATATTTGAAGATACAAGGGAGACAAATTTTCTAGAACTAAAGCTAGATAAATGACCTTAAATTTAAAAGGCCCACAGGATGTCAAACAGGATGTAAGGAAAAGTACACCTCTGTCTAGAGATGAAATTTAAGATTCTCGAAACAAAGCGAAAATTCTGAAAGCTTCCAGATAGAAGCAGATCATCTATAAAATAACAAGAATTATATTGAAATTATACCTATCAACTGTAATACTAGGTACAAGAAATCAATGGAGTAGTATTTTTTAAGTACTAAAGAAAGATATATTTAAAACTAGATTTATCTAAGCAACCAAATTGTCATTCAAATGTGAGGATATAATAAAATATTCTTGGTCGCACAAGCTGCAAAAGTTTTGCTACACCCACGTAATAAGGAAAAACATTCAGAAGTACTAAAAATATGAGAAGTAATGGGATATGGAATTTCTTGGTAAGATATATCATTGTCTAAACAATTTTGAAGGCTAAGGAAGAAGAGAAAATTTATTTATAATAAACTGGAAAAATTCTAGACAATATCAATATGATGGAGCTGGTGGGGGAAACAAAAAGTATAGGAGTTAATGTGAGTATATATCTCTCATTACGGGTAGTACAAAAATATTGATATGTTTAAGGAATCGACGGAGGTAAATAAACATGAATCTGAACTAGCCAATGGAAAACAGGAAAATAAGGGAAAAAAAGAAAAAGAAGAATCTGAACCTGTTATTCTGTTCAGTTTACCTATAAAGTAAATCACAATACTCCAAAGTCATGAATACATCCTCCTGATATTAATTTCTAGTAGCTTTTTTTTGCTTTACTTTTCATATTTAGGACTTTAAGGGGGGGGGCGGGGAAACGACAATTATCGAAAAGATTTTGACCCTACTGCTTCAGTGCCACCTTTGTTGTAAATCAAATGACCACATATGTGAGTATTTTCTGGATGTTCTATTCTGTTCCCATGGTATATGTCTATTTTTGCACCAATATCATACTACCTTAGTACTGTAGCTATACAATAAACCTTGATATCTGATAGTAAATCCTCTTAACTTTATTCTTGAAGAGTATCTCGGCTATTCTTGGACCTTTGTATTTCCACTACTTTTTAAAATCAGTTTGCCAATTTCTATGCACACGCAGAGAGAGAGAGAGAGAGAGAGAGAGAGAGAGAGAGAGAGAGAGAGAGAGCGCGAGCGAGCGAGCGAGAGAGAGAGAGAATTGGCATATTGATAGGGATTTCATCTTTACATTGCTGCCTTCTAATCCAGGAACATGGTACAGCTCTCCATTTATTTAGGGCTTCTTAAATTTCTCTTAATATTTTTTGTTTTCAGAGAAGAGAGCTCAAAATTTTTGTTACATATATTTCTAGATAATTGATGGTTTTGAAAACAGAATATTTTTGTTCTCTAATTATTGCTGATATATAGTACATAATTTTGTATATTGACCTAATATTCGGCAAGCTTGCTAAATTCGCTTATTCTTCTAAATAATGTATATAACATTTTTTGGCTTTTCTATGATTAATAAGAGTTTTGTTTCTTCTTTTGCAAGCATTATATTATATATACACTTTTTTGCTTATTGCACTGGCTGGCTAGGCTCTCCAATGTAAATGTTGAATAGAAAATGGGGATAGTAAATATACTTGTCTTGATTCTGATTTCAAAAATGAGGAGCTTTCAATATTGAATAACACTTTCAATAACACTATTGAATATAATGTTTGCTACACACTATTTGTGGATAGTTAATTTTATTAAATGTTCTTTTTGTCTCTATAAGGATAATCTTATGACTTTCCTCTGTTCTTTCATGCAATGAATTATATTGGTTGATATTTAAATATTGAACCAGTCTTACATTTCTGATGCACACATACACACAGTCACATGCACACACACATATACTAATGAAAAAACTTGGTCCTAATACAGTATCCTTTTTATGTATTGCTGGATTCAATTTTCTAATACTACATATTTTGTATTTTTAATCAACATTCATGACTGAGATTGACCTATAATTTTAATTCTCCTTAACATCTATATTATCAAGATTAAGCAGGCTTTATAAACAAATGTGGTCTGTGACAGGGAGAAGGCTTCATGCCCTGTAGAGGAGCCAACAGGTGCCAAGCCAGGGCTGCCTGACAGCCTGAGCAAGGAACACCCAGCTGTGCAGCAAGCTGATTGACCCCATTGATCCAACTAATGGCAGTGAGCAACTGACCTGATAGGTGCTGTGAGCTGGGGCTGTTTGGAGGGGAGTTGGCCAGGGCATGGACGGCTGAGCATGCTCTGTGACATTTTCTCCCTCCTTATCTCTATAGAAAGTACCTCATGCCCTTCAGAGTAACAGCTTTTGCCTGCATATTCCAGGATTTCTTTTGTCATAGAAACCAGCAGAGCTGCAATTCTACACGTGCCAGTCCTGAACTGAATAAGATACTTCTAGCAGATAAGAAAAAAATGACAGACTCCAAAACTTTCCAAGGTTATCTGACAAATTGTCACTGGATTTACTGCTATACCTATTGCAAAGCTCCTTAAGCAAATCATGATATGTTGATCTCCAAGCCCTGTCATGTCAGTCATCATAAAGCCCACTTCTTTAATTCTGGGTTAATGTGGGCTGTGCTTCAGCAGAGGACAGTCCCTGTCCTAGTTAACATGCTGCAGCAGGTTATCTCCTGTGAAAACTGTAAAATCACTCTTAATTGGAAATATGAACCTGCCTTTGAGAACGGTCAATAACATAAGATACAAAAGTTTATTACTGAACTAACTCACATGTTAAAAGACACTAATTGAGAGTGAAAACTTCCCATTCTGTTCGAAAACCATTTTTGTGGAAAAGATTGTAAACAAAATGGAAACAAACAACAAATGAACAAGGCAAACAAACAGAAACTCATGGACGCAGACAACAAATTTAATGGTTACCAGAGAGAAAGAGGGGGAGCAGATAGATAAGGGTAAAGGGGGTCAAATATATGATGACGGAAATAAATTTAACTTTGGGTGGTGAACACACAATGCAATATACATATGATGTAAATAATTAATCAATGTTACCCCCAATAAATTTAATTTTAAATAAGATAGAAACAAAGGAGCTTCCTGGTTGACAATATTTCTTGAACTTTAACCTCACAGAGTTCTTTATGGTTTCTGTGGCCTATTCTTGGATAAATGTTCCTTCATATACATATATCATTTGTGAAGTTATTTCTGATGACCTTTTCCTAATAATCTTTTTCAAAACACCCATGTTTTAGAGAATAAACCAACTGATGCTTCATCTATCAACTAATATCTCCTTTTAATCTATGTTTTTATTGTAGAATTTGGTTATGTATGCATCTACCTAAATATCTTAATTCACGTTCCAAACTTTATTCATGATATCCAAATGGAGAATTTCTAAAAACTATAGAAATGGAGTCTCTTTTATATAAAAATGTCTCACCACCCTCCATAAAACCTGCAAATATCATAAATTAAATGAGTATTCTTCTTGCAAATTAATTACTAAATTTATAGTGCTCATTTAATTATCTTCCAGAAGCTATCACTAAATTTTTACATCAAATCTGTTTTTAACTTTGCTCAAAAATAGAGAAGCTCACAATTTAATACAGGCTATTCATGGAGAAATGTCTCTAATGTTAATATCTTATCTAGTTAAGCAATGAGGTATGTCATCGAAAAGGCAAGAGAACTAGTTGATATAAATTACTGCTTGCCTAGAGGCAGAAAGATACATTCATTATTAAATAAAAATTTGTCTCTTGTTCAGTTATGAACATTAGAAATTGTACCTTTAGTGGTAACAAAAACTGAAACATCGGTGAATTATTTTATGACTGGTTCAATGAAGATAGTTCTTAGTCTACTGTTGATTTACTTGAAGAAAAATAATTACTTTTGCAAATCAAAGGGACTAGACCAAAAAGGAAATTAAATACTTGAAATATCCCAAACATATTAAAAATTTTTCTAGAAGTTTACAATTACAAGACAGGTTTTTAATTTTTAAGTGAATTGACATTTGATTTGCTGGATTGTTTAAGAAGAGAGTTAGGAAGTTTTCCCTCTTTTTCCACTCACTAGAAGATTTATGTAAAAATGATATTGTTTCTTTCTCAAGTAATTGGTAAAACTCATCAGAGAAGCTATCTGAGCCTGAAGTTTTCTTTGAAGATTTTAAATTACAGATACAATTTTTTTTTGATTCTTCTAGAATTCCTCAGATTTTCAAGTTATGTTCTTCTAGTGGTTTTTCCACTTCATCTAAATTTGGTACTTTTAATTTTTTGTCAGTTTCATCTAAATTGTCAGTTTCATCTAAATCATCTAATGTATTGCCATAAACTTGTTCATAACATTATATTTATGCTATTGAATGTCTGTAGGATATACAGTGAAATCTCACTTTTCATCTCTCCCTTTTGTTGCTCAATTTTGCTAATGTATTTATTATCAATTATCTTTTCAAAAAAACTTAGGGCTTCAAAAATCACACATTAGGAAATATTCATTAATATCTGCTTCAATCTTTATTATTTTTCCTCCTTTATTTGTGTTTAATTTGCTGCTCTTTTTCCTAATTTCTTGAGATAGATGCTTATCATTTACTTTTACCATTATCTTTTATATTATCATTTTCTTTTATAATATATGCATTTAAGGACATAAACTTCCCTTCATGCATAGTTTTACCTGAATCCCATAATGAGTCATGAAAATTTCATAATGTCATTTTCATTCAGTTAAAATATCTTCTAATTTGGACTGTGATTTCTTCTTTAACCAATAGACTTTTAGAAGTATATTTCTTAACTTTCATACATTTTGGGGGTTTTCTACTTATTTTTTGTTTATTGATTTCTTTCCACTGGGTTAAATAACATAGTTTGTATAATTTTAATCTTTTGAGATTTCTTGAAAATCATTTATTTTGTGGCACAGCATATGTTCAACTTTGGTGAATTTCAAATGCATTTAGAAAAAAATGTGGATTTTGCAGCCAATGGGTACAATGTAGTCTAGTGTCTATTGAGTCAAGTTTTTTAGTGTTGCTCAAATCTTTATATCTGTATTGATTTTTTTACATTGCTATATTTGTTACTAAGAAAAGGTATGTAAAAAAAACTCTCATTATGATGGTGAATTTGACTATTCCTCTTTTAATTCTGTCAATTTTTTCAATATATATTTTGAAGACCAGTTATTAACTGCATATAAGTCTAGAAGTATTGTATCCTCCCAGTAAATAAGCCTTTTATCATTATTAATGCTCTTCTTTATCTGTAGTAGGCTCTTTCCTTTAAAATAAACTTTTTCTACTTATATTTTATTCATTCTCTGTTTCACGTTCTAGTTTCTATTTTTCTTGCCTTCTATTCGATTAAGTAGTTTATATTTCATTTTCCTTCTTCATTATCTTGCTAAACATTATTTTGCTATTGTTTTCGTGATTACTTTAGATATTACAATGCATCTTTAACTTCTTAAAATCTTTTACCACTTGTCCATAAAAGGACTTTAGAACATTTCAACTCTATTTACTACTCACTTTACATGTATTTTAATTGCATATGTACCCTTATTTTTCCTTCAAATTTAAAAGACATAAATTTTTTAAAGAACAAAATTCTAAGTTGGCAATTACTTTCCTTCAGCACTTTAAAAATAACTTTCCATTCTCCTCTCATTTTAACCATTTCTGTTGAGAAATCAATTGTCAGGATCATCACTGTTCCTTTGATGACAATACAGGTATTTTTTCTTTGTCTTTGGTTTCCAGCAGTTTTTCTCTAATGTGCCAAGACGCAGTTTTCTTTTTATTTATCCTTCTTGGTATTTACAGTATTTCTTAAATCTGTGGTTTCATATCTTTTATCAAATTTGAAAAGTTCACAGCCACCAGCTCTTCAGGTATTGCTCCTGCTGCCTTCACTCTCTTTTCTCCTTTTGAAATTCCAATTTCAGGTATATTTACATCTTTTCATGGTAATCCATATAATTCTTATTCTCTAATCTATCTTCTATCTTTCTGTCTCTGCATGTTTTGTATGGATGACCTTTCTGTCCCATCTTCCAGTTCACTGAAGTTTTTCCTCAGCTAGGTTTAAGCTGCTATTAAATCCAGTCCACTGCATTCTTAATTTCAATTATTATATATTTTTATCCCTAGAGTTTCTATTTGGTTGTTTTTCATCACTTTTAATTTTCTGCTGAAATTTTCAATCCTATCTTTTAATTCCTTAAGCATGGTTATTTTCAAGTCTGGGTCTGATAATTCCATTGTCTGATACCCTAGGAGGCTGTTTTAATCATCTCTCTTGATTTATAGTCAAATCTTGTCTACTTTTATGCCTGGTTAT
>NW_011889135.1:863971-903743 GCF_000151845.1 Pteropus vampyrus | reverse complement strand
GCTATTGTTTTCGTGATTACTTTAGATATTACAATGCATCTTTAACTTCTTAAAATCTTTTACCACTTGTCCATAAAAGGACTTTAGAACATTTCAACTCTATTTACTACTCACTTTACATGTATTTTAATTGCATATGTACCTTTATTTTTCCTTCAAATTTAAAAGACATAAATTTTTTAAAGAACAGAAAATTCTAAGTTGGCAATTACTTTCCTTCAGCACTTTAAAAATAACTTTCCATTCTCCTCTCATTTTAACCATTTCTGTTGAGAAATCAATTGTCAGGATCATCACTGTTCCTTTGATGACAATACAGGTATTTTTTCTTTGTCTTTGGTTTCCAGCAGTTTTTCTCTAATGTGCCAAGACGCAGTTTTCTTTTTATTTATCCTTCTTGGTATTTACAGTATTTCTTAAATCTGTGGTTTCATATCTTTTATCAAATTTGAAAAGTTCACAGCCACCAGCTCTTCAGGTATTGCTCCTGCTGCCTTCACTCTCTTTTCTCCTTTTGAAATTCCAATTTCAGGTATATTTACATCTTTTCATGGTAATCCATATAATTCTTATTCTCTAATCTATCTTCTATCTTTCTGTCTCTGCATGTTTTGTATGGATGACCTTTCTGTCCCATCTTCCAGTTCACTGAAGTTTTTCCTCAGCTAGGTTTAAGCTGCTATTAAATCCAGTCCACTGCATTCTTAATTTCAATTATTATATATTTTTATCCCTAGAGTTTCTATTTGGTTGTTTTTCATCACTTTTAATTTTCTGCTGAAATTTTCAATCCTATCTTTTAATTCCTTAAGCATGGTTATTTTCAAGTCTGGGTCTGATAATTCCATTGTCTGATACCCTAGGAGGCTGTTTTAATCATCTCTCTTGATTTATAGTCAAATCTTGTCTACTTTTATGCCTGGTTATTTTTTGCTTGAATTTTTAATATTATTTAAAAAGAGAAGTGATTCAAACCTTGTGATATGTTAGCTTCCTACGGAAGATTTAACTTTTTTCTGGCAAGCCAGGAGATTGGGTCATTAACAATCCCAGATCACCATAATCCAATCAGGAATTGAAATTATTCAAAGCTGCTTTATTTCTGGTTCACCCTGACTCATATAGTAAAGCTAAGGTCTTTGTGATTTTGACCCAAAGATTGCAGTTTACTTGGGCCCCTTCTCTTTGAAGGGCACTACAATCCAATTTTTGGCATTACAATCCACAAGTCTGTTGAAAGTTCTGTGCAGCTCTTTATCAGCAAGTGAAATAAACAAATGACTCCAGGGTAAAATCAGTCCCAAATGCTGAACTCATCTCCAGTCCTTCTTTACCAGACCCTGGCCCTGGAATATCTCAATGCCTTTCTTATAGATTTACAAGGCCTTTAAAAATATTTCTTTAAGAATGTGTCCAGGTTTGCTAGTTGTCCTAAGTAAGAAAGCAGGTCTAAAGCAGATTGTCATTACCAGAAACAGAGGTCTCCTTACTAACTTCTTAAAGCTCACATCTCTCAATAATATTCTTTTAGATATCACTTATCTTTCAAAAGATTTTATATTTATAATGTCCATTTCTTCACCTCATCCTCACAACTGAACCTACTGTAATCTTTTGCCTCAGTGACCCATCATAAAATATAAGGTTAAAATCTTCAATGACCTCTATTTTGCTAAGCCAATGTGAAGTTTTTCAGTCCTCTTCTCCTTTGCCTTCTCAGCAACATTTACTATTGCTATCTTCCTCTTTTCCCTTTTCGTGAAACATTCCCTTTCCCCTTGTTTCCCGTGTTAAAATTTTCTTTTTTGCTGGTTCATCCTTCTCTGCCTAGGAAAAAAAAAATGTTTTGTTGCTCAAGTGTTGAAATTCATCCCTCTCTTTTTCACACTGGACACTCTCTTAGATGGTCCCCTTTGTCCAAGCAGAATAACTTATCTATTTACAAATAACTCATATTTTATGTCCAACTCAGACCTCTTCTATGTGCTCCAGATCCATAAATCCAAGGAGCTACTTAAAACTTCCTCTTGAGTATCAAAACAGCACTTTAAAATCAAAAGGACCAAAATCAAACTCGTAATTACTCACGCTTAAAAGCAGAGGAGAGAGTTCTCTTCCAAGATTCCCTAGCATAGGAAATGGCACAGTCTTCTACATAGCTGCTCAAGAGTTTATCTTGGATACCTTTATCTCCCTTATCTCATATACCAAATCCATTACCATGCACTAAGAAAATTATTTCCTAAACATTTCTCAACTCCATCCATTTCTCTTTATCTCTACTACCATGAACCTAGTTCAAGCTACCGTGATCTCTCATGTATACTATTGCAGCAGACTTTTAACCAATCTCTTCCCTCGACCATTCCAACTAGTTATCCGCATTGCAGCCAGAGAGATCTATCTTATTAATACATCAATCTGATCTTCTCTCACATACTCTCTCTTAAAATCTTTTAATGACTTCCCATTTCTTTTTAGGAAAAAAACATACCCTAACATGCCTATATGGTCAGCAATTTGCCTACCTCTCCAGCCTCTTTTTCTACCCTGGGCCCCTTCACTATCTGCCCTCCAACCATATTAGCCTCCTTTCAGTCCCTCATATTCCCTTTCCACCAGTGGAACTTTATGTTTTGGCCCTTTGCAATAAATGTTCTTTCTTCCCCTATTCACCTAGTTAACCATTATTCATCCTTCGGATCTCTATTCTATTTCATTTTCCTCATGGAAGCTATCCATGATCTCACTTGCTAAGTCATCATCCTAATACAGCCTCTCTTAGTACTTAGTATTTCTTTCATAGAATTTGTCACAACTGTAATTTGACATTTGTTATAATTTTGTAATTCTCTGTTTCCTAAACCTTTTACGGGCAAGAGACATGTTTGTTTTTACTCATAATTTTATCCCCGCACCCAGATCAGTCCCTGGCACATTGTAGATCCTCAACAGTATTTGTTGGATGATGGATAGATGGATGGATAAACGGACGGACGGACGGGCAGACGAATTTGGTGAGGTCCAAAGGAAGTAGGAGGAGAAAATCTACTAAAACACAAATGCTTACATATGCATAAACTACTTCTGGAAAAAATACATATGAAATAGGTAACATTGTTATACCTGGTGGGGAGAACTGGGTGGCTGACAGAAAGGAGTGAAAAAGAGGCTTTTCACTGTATACCTTTTTATACCTTTCAAATTTTGAATCAAGCGACTGTATTGCATATTCAAAAATAAATACATTCTATAAAAAATAATCTAATTCCATGGTTAGAAGACAATTCTTTTGACTCAAGATTTTGAGCAGTGTGAAATTCAAACACCCCAGGAAAGGTACAGCAGATATATGTGCATTATTGCTTATGCTACTTCAACTTACTTGCTGAAGAGAAACAATTTTTAAAATTCAAGTCTATCTATATCTTCTTTTATTGAGACATTCTAGAATAACAGTGCTATGTGAGATGTGAATCTGCTGTTGCCTCATCTTCTAGTTCCTGTGTGTTTCTCCTTGTGACAGCATACCACTCTGAGTTTAATCCTCATGTTTAAAAATACAACATCTATGCCCTGTGCAAATATCCCTAAAACATAAGCAAACTAATTCATTTTGTCCAAAGAACTGTTCTAATTCAAGTAGAGAAAAAAATATGTCTATGATGGATTTTTTGAGAGGCAGTGTGTCTGTCTGCATTCTTTATAATGCCAATAGTGATTTAAGGAAATTTTGCTCCCTTTAGGACCATACCCCACAATATATAGTATAATCCCACTGTAATACTCAGTTATTATCAATAATTTATACATTCAATTCAACTTAACAAATATCTATTGAGTACTTACTATTTGTTAGGAACTCTTTTTGGTACTAGAGATCCAGGAGCACACATTTGATATGAAGCTTGGGTATAACATAAAAGTTATAAACCAATGTGATCGATGCTACAATGGAAGTCTGTAGAAGGCTTCAGGCAGATACACCCCTGCTGCAGACAGCTTTTTGCTTCCCATTATACTGAAGCAACCCACTGCCTTCAAACGCCAAGAAATCAGTCACAGTTGCCTTCTAAATTTGGAGAAACTCAATGCTGCATTCCAACATCATAGGAGCCATTGAAATGGGAGATTCGCGGAATAGTACCTGGACTCTGTAGCTCTCAAATCACACGCCAAAGAGCTACATTAAATACTCTTCTTGTGTTCTCTTGCCATGTGAGTCTACAGTTCCCAATTTCCTGTTAGAATCCTCCAAGCAAGAGACAGGCCCAGTAGGAAGTCTGACCTATCACAGAAGTCTCATAAATTTCATATTTAATTGCCTCTTTCTCTATATCTGGTAATCTCCAAAAGGCTCTCATGAAGGTACTCTTGTACTGCCCCTCTACCTATCTACTATCAAAGAAAGAATATTAAGGACTCCTGGGGATAGGGACATAAAGGCAGAAGGTACTTCCAAGGGTAATTTCTGCCCTCGCACCTTCAATGAGTGAGTCCCTAATGCTGGCAGATTTAAACAGACCCAAGTTAACTGGCTCAGATTCTCCATGAAGGAGGCACAGAGAAGAAAGACGTAACTAAATCTCTGGGAGGCACAGGGAGAATTGAAGGCTGTGAGAGAGAGCCTGTCTCAGATAGATGTTAAAGATAAGTTGGAGTTCACAAGATAGATAAAAGTTGGGGAGAGAATATTTCAGGCAAAGGATAGTCATGGACAAGGAATGGAAGAATGTTCTAAATGAAGAATACAAGCAAATTTTTATATTTTTATATTTATATTATTATATGTTATTTTTATTGTGAGCTAAGACAAGGTAGCGGGGAGACAGGTGACTGGATTCTTTAGGGAAAAAGATACTGGACAGGGATACCAGTGTTCGTTTCACTCATTTTCCATTTTCCCAAGAATTTGCCAGTTCTCTACCCAGGAAGCTCAGCAACTTTCTCAGCCTTCCCCCAGGACTGAGGGATTTCCTGGATGTAGGACTATAAATGTAAAAACTGGGACAGTCCTGGGAAAATCAGGACAGCTGGTCACCCAACCATCTAACCAAAGCCCAAGAAGGTATGACTTCCCAATTCTATTAAAACCTCAATATAAACTTCCAGTTTTAAAATAAATAAGCCACAGGTGTATAATGTACAAAATGGGGAATAGAGTCAATAATATAACTTTGTATAGTGACAGATGATCACTAGACTTATCATGGAGATTACAACATAAGGTACATAAATGTCAAATCATTATGTTATATTCCTGAAACAACACTGTATGCCAACTATACTTCAAAAATTAAAAAAGACTCAGCCATAAGAAGAAATGAAATACTGCCATTTGCTACAACACGGATGGACCTCAAGATAATCATGCTAAGCGAAATAAGCCAGACAAAAAAAGTTGAAAACCACATGATATCACTTATATGTGTCACTTATATTAGGTTTAGATATAAACCTAAAAGCACCGAATGAACAGGACAAACAAACAGAGACTCATGGACATAGACAATAGACTAGTGGTTACCAGAGGGGAAGGGGGAGGTAGATGGGGTAAAAGGGGTCAAATATGTAGTGACGGAAAGAATTCTAACTATGGGAGGTGAACACACAGTGTAAATATATATGTGCCTTATTGTTAAAGTATACAGCTGAAACTTATTGGATTTCGTTAACCAATGTCACCAAAAAACATAAATAAATATTTTTTAAAAAAAAAATTTAAAAAGAAAGCTTCAGAACAACAAAGATGGTCAAAATTGTGCTAGCAAAAGTTGAGTGAATTTCCCCATCACGACTGCCATCAATTTTTTCAAGTACCTCAGCAATCCTTCTAGCAGCAGATTTAAGAAAAAAAGAAGCAAACTGGGACAAAGCACTATGTCTACCAGAACATAAGTAGAGGGAGGCATCAAATATCTTCTAGGCTAAGTTTTTCCTGGGTTACTTTCATTAACAGCAGGTCCCATCAATTATTTCAAGTGCTTCCATGTTCTTTCTGATCCCTGCTTGAGGAAGTAGAAATAATTATTATATCTGCCTATTAAAAAGTTGTTATGAACCAACAGATTAGTAATATACCACTCATGTTTTTGGTATTCATAATGCCCCCACGATTTGCTATTTGGACTGTCTATTCTGACACAGGGCCCTCCATTTCTTATTCACTGGTGTCTCTTTTCAGTCAAATATCTTTAAAGGAGATAAGAATGTACTGGTGCATTACCAGCAATGCTCCGGAAAAACAAATTATACAGCTCGTACTCTCAAGTTTTGGTCTCATTAAGAAAGCATGACAAAAATCTCTGCAAGGTTTGAACAAGGCAGCATAAACACAAACACATAGTTTTTTGCCTTACTATTTAACAGTTAGCTTCATGTAGTCTTGTCTAAACTGGTTTGCACTGTGCCATAGATAATACTTGTGACTTTTTATTTTAAAAAAGCTTTTACTAAGAAACTATTTTTAAATGAACTTGAGTTCTACTCTATCAGTTTGCTGGAAATGGAGGATGACAATTACCTACAACCATGGATATCTGAAGATAAATTTCAAATCTATCAGGAAAATAAAGGAATCTAATCTATCACTTTGTAGAACTCAGTTGGGCATGAAGAGTTAATTGCAGCAGCCCGGAACAAAGAAAAAAATATTTTAGAGGAAAAAAAATGTCTATGTATGGGAGCACACCTAGTTTCAGAAAGGTCAGCATGGTAACTAAAATATAGTAAGCTCTGAATCTGACAGGTAAGTAATTACAGGTTAGCTAGCAGGTTAAACATAGAAGAGGAACTACTGTCCTCGCTCTATGAAGATCTAGGTAAGTAGGCAGGTAAGCAAGTAGGTTCTGGAAGCAGATGAAGGACCTAGGCACTAAAGTTTGGCTAAGTGACAGAACTCCAGGTTTGGGGTGGGGTGTAGTAAAAATATGTAGGTCTCATTTCATTCATTCATTCAAAATATTTATGGAGCCAATTCTGAACTAGAACCTGATGTACTACAATAAACAAAACAAGCATGATTCCTAATTTATTCTAATTAGGAGAAAGAAAATAAAGAGATAAAATAATTCTAAATTGTCATTGGTGTTATGAAAAAATAACAAGTCATTGAGATAGAGAATATGGGGGAAAGAAATATACTTTTGAAATGGAGATCAGGGCATGGTCTCTGGGGTAGTGTCATTTAAGCTGCACTGCAAAGGATGAGAAAGAGCTGGCCCTGTGAAGGGAAGGCATTCCAGACTAACTGCAGCAAATGCAAAGGCCCTGGGGTAGGAAAGCAGTTCATGTGTTCAAAGAGCTAAGACAAGATCAATATGGGTAGGGTAAAGTGAACACTGGAAGAGTGGCTTGAAGAGTTCAGCAGAAGCCAGCTCATGAAGAGTCTTGAAGAGCATGGTGAGAAGCTTAGATTTGATTCCAAACTCAATGAATGAGTAGCCAAGAAAGAATTTTATACAAAAGAGGGACAAAATTTTAACCATGATGCGAGAATATCACTTTAGCTGTTTCAGGGAGAGAATTGATTGGAGAAGGGCAAGAAGTGGGAAAACAAATTAGGAGAAAGATGGTGGGATATTGGACTCAGTGAAATGGTGAAGATAGAGATAAAGGGATGGATTTAAGGCATCTTTTGGAGTCTAAATTGAGAACTTGCTGCTGGATGGAAGATGAGAGCTTAGAAAAGCAGAGAATTAAGGATGACTTCTGGATTTCAGGCCACAACAACTGAATAATTGTTACCATCAATTTCCATGTTGGAGGACACTAGAAGGATGAGAGAGATTTGAAGAGCAAAATATATATGCTACTTTTGAGATATCTGTAAGACCTCCAACAGAGATACCAAATGCACAGATTTGTAAATCTGGAGCTCAGATGTCTGGCTAGTAATGTAAATTCGAGGGTAAGTAGTCTAAAATAGTATAGACAAGATCACAATGGTGAGAGAACTGAGGAAATGGATCAAATCCTGAGGAATTCCATAAGGTAAAGCAAAGCTCTTCACCTGGCTTTACGTTATAATCGCATGGGAATGCCTGTGCGATGATCCTGTGGCAGACAATCAGTGGCCTCTTTTGATAACACCCAGTCCTTACTGTATAACTCTGAAGTCCTATGAATCCAGTAAGATCTCAGTAAATTGGACTAAAAAAATGAAGTCAGAAAAATGGTTTATTAAATTTGGAACCATAAATGTTTACAGTAATTTTTGCAAGAAGAATTTCAGTCCCTAGCTTTAGAGAATCTGGGATGTTGGGCAGGTTGAGAGATCATCTTAATTAACCTAGTTGGGCTGCAAGCCTGATTTAGTGCCAAGACTTCTGTAATCCTGATAGCTCTTTAAACTCACTAATCATAACCGGGCTCAGGATCTGAGTCTGCAAGCTGGGGAGCAGCCTCAAATATGAGAGAAGGAAGACTACAAGGACCAAGAACTACAAGAGTCAACAGGCTCAGAAAAAAAGAATACATGTGCAAACTGATATTAATGGTCAATTTTCCACAAGAATGAAATTGAGGCACAGATGAGACAAAATTATTCAATCCAAAATGGGATTTATGGATTATTTCAACAAATATTTCAAGTCCTGAATATGTGGTAGAATAGAATAGAGTCAGGTTACCAGATTTAGCAAATAAAATAGATGATATCTAGTTAAATTTGAATTTCAGATAAATAAGGAATAATTTTTAGTATTTGGAACATACTTACACTAAAAAATTTTTCACTGTTAATCTGACATTCAAATTTAACTGGGCAGCCCTAGAGATGGTAAAAAGCTCACCAGGAAGCACATCTTTCATATTCGGACCAACCAATCCAAAGCCCAAACCCAACCAACTCCTTTATGGGTTCTCACAGCTGAGCCACTATCCACCTGCCCTAAGCACCCAAGCACCAGATATCAGACAACAAGGGATGGCTTCTCTGCCCCAGAGACTACTAAAATTATTCAAACTAGCCAATCCTAAACCTGCTTACCCTGCCTTGACTTTCCCATGGAAACCACAGTCAAGACTGTTGTCCATGGTCTCCCCTGCCCCTTCTGCCTCCTAGCCAACCCTGGTGCTTCCCCATGTGGCCCTGCATGGAGTGGCGTGCCCCCTCTTCTTAGACACTGTAACTGTCTTTTGAATTGTCTCCTGATCTGTTGGCTTCATGATACATGAATAATGATAAAACCTACATTTTGAAACTTCTTTTAAGAGTGTTTGGAAACTGCCCTAGTTAAAAAGAAGAACAGTAAAATGTTTTTTCTTGTGTAAAATGGCCAACAAGTTAGAAAATTTTAAAAAATCAGTTAAACTTAGAAAAGCAGTTCCTTGGACTCTGAGAAGATAAACAGAAAGCAACGGATTCTCAACAGAATGATTCAGAAAAATAGAGAACCAATACAAACCTGCCCCCAAATATGAATTTAGGGTTTTAGGAAGATTTGCAGGCATGGCCCCTCAAGATGTCAGTGGTCCTGTGGCTCCACAGCAATGTATTTGGGATGAAAAGGTTTTAAAGGAGTAGATTTCCCAATCACATTGATATATATGGCTAAATCCCAATCAATTTGAAGGAGTAAGTTTGCCTACACCAGTATAAGCATTCAGCTAAAATTTAAGGCATAAAATCCCCCAGGTCATTACTGCACAGAAAAATCTAGCACCTGTGTGAGAATAACATCTAATAATCTAATATCAGCCAAGTGTTTATCATGTGGCAGCCTTCTTACTAGGTGCTTTACATACATTAACTCATCTAATCCTTATAAGTACCTTTGACACAGAAACTATTATAGATCACATTTTACAAATGGAGAAAGATACAGAGGGGTCAAGTTACATTGCCAAGTTCACATAGATAGTGAGAGTCAGAATCGAGATCCAACCCCAGGCTGTCTGAACCTGTTCATTCAACCATGAACATTCCTGCCTCTGTTTCTGGAATAAGGAAGACACTGAGTTGACCACCTACGATCCTCACAGCACATCATTTAAAGTTGACTCTGATGAGCACCAGACTATCAACTTTCTAAAACTATCATCTTTCTCTTTGAAACAGCTTGCCATAAGGCTGTGGTTCTCAAAGTGTGGTCCCCAGACCAGCAACATTAGCCCCTTTCTAGAAATTGTTAGAAATGCAAATTCTCCATCCCACCCTAGACCTAGTGAAGCAGAAACAGGGGGCTGGGGCCCAGCAATCAAAATCGGTTCTCCAGGTGATTCTGATGCATGATGCAGTTTGAGAACAGCTGCTTTAAGTATGCTTAGCTCATATTAGGGATGTCTACACTTATACTCTTATCCCACTATTTCTGGAAAATTTTTAACTGACTCCTCATATTCAGTTTAAGAGAGATTTTCTAGAGAAATCTGAGGGATAGTAGTAGAAAGGAAGTTATATTTTCCAGAATGCTTGTAACTGAAGCTCAGTACTCATCAGTGTTCCTTATATGGTGCCTGGAGTTCAAATCAATAAAATCTCACAAAAGGAAGAAAATATCAACATCATTCTAGCATTTTAATTGGAGAAAGCTATGAAATATTCAAAATTTTAATATCAAATTTTTATACTTAACCAGGTGGATTTCCCCCTTAAAAGCCCACTCATTGCCACCCCTCTGATTTGACCCAAATATGGCTTCTTTCTCTCAAGACTTTGAGCTCCCTGAGAACTGCAACCAGGACTTGTTTTTCTCTGTATCTACACCAAAAAGGAGCCTGGCTCATAGTAGGTGCTAAGTGACTCTCAAACGTAATTGTACCCTCAGTCACAAGTTCACACAGATGTTCCACAGCTGGTTATAAATCAAGCCATGAAATTAGCATTTTTAAAACCCACATTTACCTTTCTGTCCCTGGGAAAAGGAGTTACTGTAGAATTCACAGTATAACTTGGGGAGGAGACTGTTTCTTCACAGGACACAAGTTCTGGCCAAAGATCTTGATTTATTGGGCACTGGGAGAATCTGATCACTACATATTTATAGCAGTAGCTAGAGATAAGTGCATTCAGAAAAGTGCTACTGAAATGCATTTCCTTCATTTCCTTGACAGCAAAAGGAAGCAATGAATGCTTTAAATCACAGGAAATATTTAGAATATGAAAGACAAATGGAAGTCACAACTTTCTTAACCTGCAGAATAGCCAATATTTTACAAGGTTCACCAAGAGTTTGTGGGAAAGTTTGATCCCTCTTCCTTCTGCTTCTAGACGAATCCATGAAGCCCCTGTTTGTTTGCTAGGCTCTGGCAAGTTGTTACCAGAGAGGCAAATATGATATCAAATGAATGGTCAGTGCTCAGAAACAGGTTTTTTTCTTTATATCTCTCTCATTATTCAAGGTCATAAAAGATATTTAAAAGAAACTAGCTGTGTGTTTAAGTCTTGAAGTGAGGGGAAATCTCCACCCCAATCCTTAAATCACAAATGTTAGAATAAAACAGGACTTGATTCTGAGTTCCATTTTCAATATTTTTATGACAAAAAACATCAGACAAAATAGAAATAGCTAAGAAAAAATGTTTGAGCTTTGTTACTCTTGACTCAAACTCAGAATAACCACTATAAACAGTTTACAATACGATCTTCCAAAATTTTTCTACATACATACCTGTGTGTGCATGTATACATTTTCATATGCACATTTATTTTTCAAATATTATACTTGTCATTTCTATCGTGCTTTTTATCACAAATTTAAATCTTTTTCTCTTATTTTAGAAGTTTTTACATTGTGCTTCCCCCCTTTCTTTTCCCAGTTTTATTGAGATGTAATTGACATGTTACATTGTATAGGTGTAAGGTGTACAATGTAATGGCTTGAAACACATGTATATTGCAAAATGATTACCACAACAAATTTAGTTAATATATCCATCACCTCATATAATTATAATTTATTGTGGTGAGAACATTTAAGATCTACTCTTTTAATAATGTTGTATTAAATATTTGAAAATTGCTAACTATAGTCATTGTGCTGTATATTAGATCTCCAGAACTTATTCATCTGATAACTTAAATTTTTACCATTTGACTAACATCTCCCAATTTCCCCCACCTGTCCTCAGCCCTCTACCCCCAGCAACCACCATTCTACTCAGTTCATATGAGTTTTGGGTTTTGTTTTGAGATTCCACACAAAAGTGAATATCTCTTGTATTTTTCATATTAGCCATTCCAAGGTGTGAGAAAGACATCATACAGTGTCTTTCTCCGATTTATTTCACTTAGCATAATGCCCTCAAGGTCCATCCATTTTGTTGTAAAATGGTAGAATTTCCTTTTCCAATGGCTGAATAATATTCCAGTGTGTATAAAATCACATCTTCTTTACCCATTCATCTGTTAGTGGACACTTAGGTTGTATATATGTCTTTGCTATTGTGAATAATGCTGCGATGAATATGAAGGTGCAGATTTCCCTTCCAGATCCTGTTTTCATTTCCTTTGAGTATATTCCCAGAGGTGGGATTGTTGGATCATATGTTAGTTCTATTTTTAATTTCTTGAGGAAACTCCATACTGTTTTCCACAGCGGCTGTACCAATTTACATTCCCACTAACAGTGCACAAGAGTTCCCTAGTCTCCATATCCTCATCAACACTTGTCATCTCTTGTATTTTTCATATTAGCCATTCCAAGGTGTAAGGTAATTTGATTGTGGTTTTGAGATGCATTTCCTTGATGATTAGTGATGCTGAGCCTCTTTTCCTGTGTATGTTGTCCAGTCATCTGTATGTCTTCTTTAGGAAAATGTCTATTCAAATCCTTTGCTGTTTTTTAATCAGATTATTTGGAGAGTATTTGCTATTGAGTTATATGAATTCCTTACATATTTTGGATATTAACCCCTTATCAGATAGATGGTTTGCAAATATTTTCTCCCATTCTGTCGGTTGCCTCTTCGTTTTACTGATTATTTCTTTTGCGATGCAGAAGTTTTCTAGCTTCAGTTAGTCCATTTGTTTATGCTTGATTTTATTGCTTGTGCTTTTGACATCATATCTAAGAAGTCATTGCCTAGACCAATGTCAAGAAGCTTTTTCTCTATGTTTTCTTCTAGGAGTTTTATGGATTCAGGTCTTCCATTTTAGTCTTTAATTAAATTCGAGGTAATTTTCGTGAGTGGTATAAGACAGTGGTGTAAGAATATCTTTCATTTGAATGTGAATATACGGTTTTCCTCACACATTTAAATTTTAATAGCCCCAATCAAGTTAAATTCTAAAAAGGTTATGTACCAATTTACAGTTCCATAATGATTCCCCATTTCTACCCACCCCCAACTGTCGCATTTCTGACATATGTAAATTAAAAGCAACAATGAGGTATCTATCATATCTCCTGAGTTGGTTTCTTTTTAGTTTGTACAAGTTTTTGATTATGTTAGTTTCTTGTGTTACATAAAGGACCCTCTTGGGATCTTTGTTGGGGTTTTAAGCTTACTTTGGACAGAATAAACATCTAAATAGCATTCTCATCTGGAAATGTATGGTTCTTTTACCCAGACCTCTTGTCATGCTAGGAAATTGTATTATTTTATGCACATATGCCTTACATTCCCTCTCCAGTTTATTTCAAGATATTTGAGGGATTTTTTTTTTTTTTTGCTACTTTGAATGGGGTTTTTTTTACTCTTTTTTCTAGCTAGTTATTGTTAAAATGCAAGAATGTTATCAGTTTATAATATTAATCTCATTTCTGGATATTTTCCTGAACTCCTTTTAATTAATTCTAATAATTTCTAATTGACTGTCTAGGATTTTCTTGCTATACAATTAACTGATGTTTAAAGGTAGTTTTCTCTCTTACATTATTACTTTTTCCCCCAGTTACTTCATTGACTGGTACCTCTAGAAAAATGTTGAATCTTTGCCTTACTCTTGACTTTAATGGGAATATTTCTAATATTTTATTAAGTAGGTTCTGACTATAGGTTTCATGTACATTCTTTTTTTTCAAGTTAAGAAACCTTCTCTTAGATTACTGAGTGTTTGTTTTAATGGGAATGGGTATTAACTTTTAACAAACACTTATTTTATGTCTATTGAGATGGGAGGAAACACAGTGAATCACACCAAGAGATTTCCTAATGAAACCTCCCTGCATTCCTGCAGTATGTTTGCATTGGCTTTTGACTGAATGTAGATGTCAGTAAAGGGTAGACTTGAAAAGAGAGGCAAAACGGAGAAAATTCTGCTCCTCCCCATGTTTGGGGAGATGCATTCCTCAAGACACAAAAAAAGATCAGAGTCTTCAATTACTTTGCCTGACTTAAAGATTTCTGTTATACTGACACTCCCTGCTCCAAGTCCTGGAGTTAACCTGAATAATATAATAGGTCATGGGCCTAGTTTACATTAAATGGTGTTATCTTGGAGAAAACAAAGGAGAAAAATAAATCCAGTGAAAAACTTAAACCAACAGAAATCATACCCTCATATCCAGGAAAAGAAACCACCTAACTTAGAAAACTGGTCACACAGCTGTTCTCAGTACTGAGACTAGTACCTGTGAAATTCTATACCCAGAAACATTCTACCCCATCTTACTCCCAGTCTGATCTCTTCTCAGTACTAAGCTCCCAATGGATTTAGATCAAATCCTAACTATAAGAAATCAAATGTAGACTACTGACAAAGAATGCTTTTAATTTCAAGATATAATGGATCAGAAAAATAGCAGCAGAAAAATGACCCTAGCATACTTTTCAAAGCCAAAGAGATGAAACAATCATAGGATAGAGAACCCTGGGATGCTTGGGCTATACCTGACATATTTAGCAAATCAAAAACACAGGACACTTGGTTAAATTTGAATTGCCCCATGCAATATTCGGACAGACTACTAGTACTAAAAGAGAATGTTTTGCTCATCTGAAATTCAAATTCAGCATATTGAAAACAATAAATGGCAGACACGCCTTAGGATTTAAGTAATGATTACACTAGGGAGTTCAGGGTATAGAGGAAAGAGTACTAAACCAGGAGTTAGGAGATGTATGTTTTAGTCCTACGTTTCAAATTAGTTGTGTGCCCTTAAGTCCCTTAACTTTCCTGGGTCCCAATTTTCTTATATATAAAATGATAAGGCTGAATTAAATAGCCTCTTCCCACTCTAAGAGTCTCTGATTCCTAGACCCATATTGCTTGGACTTTGGAGAAATATATCAAAGTGTTGTCAATTCCCCTTAAATGAATTTTTTCCATGAAGCAGTATATGATTAATATCTTTTGAATACTACTGAGAGTAAAAGTATGCTGAGTTGAGATTTTAGTAACATTCGCTTTGAGGAATATAGGTGCAATTGGTCATACTTATTCTCAGACAACAGTTCGTGTGGTTTCATGGTTTCACCTCAAGTTATAAATCAATTCCTGAGCCTAAGCTGAATCCAACACCCCGAACACAAGTTGTAGGAGCTACAGCTTTTACACAATAAGTAATACAGTATCTTGGTTGTCACTGTACAGTGGTTTATGGCAGACAGAGGAATAAGTTGTAGGATTTCCAAATAAGTAGACACATGTACTTTTTAAACTAAACAAATGCTATCCTCGAATTTCATTTTAATTTACTTGAGGATTAATTTGGATTTTTTTTCTCTATAAACCACTAAAAAGCTTTTGATTTTCATGGTGGTATTGTCACTGTTGTTCAATAGGCCAAGAAGAAATTATTAGTCTATACTCCTGGAAAGTCATTTAAATCCATGTGCTTCAGTTTTTCAACACTAAAAAACTGCTTTCCTATCTATTATATCTACAAAACAAGCCAAAGACATACACATGCACATATAATGTTTCAATCAAAATTCTTATTATTGAAAAGTCTATTGTTTGTTTGGGGTTTTTTGTTTGTAGGTTTGTTTGTTTGTCTGTTTTGCTTGTTTGTTTTTGATCATGTAATGTTAGCATGGGAAAAAACTCAATGATCTAATCTGACTTTTTTTATAGATAAGGAGGCTCACATTCAGAAGAGTTAAATGAATTTTCCAAGATGAAAAACAGCAAGGCCATCTTTTCTCTGATGTTCTCTTTACTCTGATGCACTCTGATCAATAGCATATTCTCCGATCAACAGCATTTAAGTAGTTAGTAAAAATATGATAGATAAGAGTTTCTCTTGACCCATTCCAGAAATCCATGAACCCTCTAAGTAGCTACTTTATGGTAGGCACTGAGATGTTAATAAATAACACAAGGTCCCACCCTCGAGAAGATCCATCTTCATCCTGTTCACTGAAGAATCAATAAGCCAAGCCACCTATCTATTTCACATCCACAGCAACCCCATGACCTGGATCCAAAGGGTAGTCTGGCTGTCAGGTACCAGAGTTCATGAGAAACCATTAGAAACAGCCTTTCAAAGCATTATTTAAAATCCTATTCCTGAAAGTCAAGTTCACTATTTCAAGAGTTTCTCCTGAAATTATTATTATATTATAGGCATGTGTCCAGGTAGCATGGTATAGAGGAAAGAAAAATGGGTTCTACTCCCAAACCTACCACTGACAAACTAGGTCACTTGGAATAAACTTCTCTGGTCCCCAGTTTTCCCATCTATAAAATGAGAAACTTGATCAGCAGCACCCAAAGTCTCCATGTTCTAGCACTCAAAGATTCTATCTAGGATATAATACATATAGTCAGCAGAAGGCATTAAATGATGGAGAGGGATGAGAGGACTGTTAAGTGGGGCTAAGAATGGAACCAGCCAACCCCAAAACTCCAAGGGATACTGAGGTTATGACACATAATTCCTTCCAAGTTTCATCCCAGAAATGAGTCCAATGACAAAAGAGTATTCTTGGACCTAAGTAAGTGTCTCCACCTCATCAGGATCCCAGAAGTAGATAGAGACTTATTAACTGGCACAGCTGACAGAGAATCAACAACTCTTCGGGAGAAATAACCCACTCTCCTTCACATCTCACTTTAGTTCCTAGCCAAGTATGCTGAGCCACTGTATCATCCATCCACTCTCTTTTGTTGGGATTTCTCAGGCTGTTCTCACAGTTCCAAGGATTTATTTTGACCTAATGGGGGACAACGCTGGCGCTAGACAGCAAGCAAAACCATACCAGATTATATTAAATATACCACTTTAGGAGGGAAAAATTGGGGAGGAAATTATTATTGTAGGAAGGTATGTGATTTCCTCAGCACTAGCTTGGCCCATACCAGCAAGTCCTTTACATTCTACTTCAAACAACCAGCTGAGCTCATTCAATGTATTTCTGCCTCTACAGGTCTGAGACAGTTGCTCTTCGAGATGAGGAGGCTGTATTTCTTATTGGTTATGTTCAGATCCAAGCTAGAAAACTCTGCTAGTAGGGGCAAATTTTGTATGTTTTGTGTTAAATTTCATTCTCAAAAAAAACATTAGTCTGCATAGATACTAGGCCACTGAAGTTTCTTGTTCAGACGGAAAAAGAAAAAACATCATTCTGAAGTTATAAATATAAAGTGCTATACAAATGTCAAGGGAATTCTTTGCCCCAAGATTTATGGTCACTTTTATTAGTTATTGGGCTCAGAGGCAGGAGAGTTCAAAAAGCATTGGCCTTGAGGTCAGAAAACCTAGTCAAGTCCAGTTCTTAAAGCAAGTAACTGTGTGACTTTGGGTGACTCACATCACCTCTTGGGTCAATTTCATTGTCTGTTAAGAGTTGGGCCATATAATCTCAGACTCCCCCACCACTACCATCCCCAGCGCTAGTGTATCTTGATATTATATTCTTTTCTTTCAATTGCTAGTCAGGAAATTGTCTGCTTTAGAAGATGCATCAACTCTCTTAGGCCACTAGAGTACAATTTAACACATTTCTGATGCAACCAATCTACAGTCCTCCTTCCCCTTTGCGTTAACCTCATTTATAAAACACAAATTGAAAGGCAAGATTACTAAGAATATTCAGAAGATGACCACAGAGCATCAAACCCTATGGGCTTCTGCATTGTTTATGAGTCCAAGAAATGAATCTTATTCCTGCCTGGAGAGCCCAAATTCTCCCATATCCGCAAGCTTTTATATATACTGGGCCCTTGGCCTTTCTACCTAAGCAGCCTAACTCCCAATCATCGTTCAAAACCCATGATGGCATCACCTCTCCTGTGAAGTCTTTCCTGTCTGCTCTGTCTTCCTTGTTATCTCAGGCATACTTCTAATACCATATTATCAAACTTTATTTACACTTATTTATTCAGTCTATCTTTCCCATGAACCAAAGAAATGTGAAAGCAAGGCCTATAGTTTAGTTCTTGTTATATCTCAAAGCATAGAAGGTACTCACTCAGCTTTCTGAATCCTTTCTGGACTTAGGATCCTGTGGTGACTTGGTCACCGCTCACCTGTGGGCATCAGCTGATGAAGCCTGTGGCCAATGAGGCTGGGCTCCCTTCTCTCAGCTCTATCAGGCCTGGTGGGTCCTTTCTGCTGAATTAGCCCTCCTTCAGCTCTCGCTAGTACAGTACATTCCTCTGAAGTCTGCGCACAACTCCCACTTGATATCTATTCCAAGAAGTTATCCTGCCTCCCTTAGTTTCTGCTTCATCAAGCCTAGAATACCCATTCTGTTAGTGCTACCTACCAGGCACATTGGCTGCTATCCAAGCACCTTCACAAGGCACAGGAGACTTTCTGGACATTTCCTTACCCCACACAGTAGCCAAAACAGGCTCCCAAAAGCCAATTCAGAGCAGGATCACCACAAAAACCAACTCAAGGGGACAAAGTCTAAATGTATGGTAACCTGTGAAGTTGTGCACTGCACAGCTGTAAGCAGTGACCCTTATTCAAGTCCTATCGAAGTCTAAATGTATGGTAACCTGTGAAGTTGTGCAATGCATGACCTGCATAGCTGTATGCAGTGACCCTTATTCAGGTCTTTTTCTGCCTAATCCCACTACAGTGACAATTTTCTTGGATACAGAGGGCATACTATAAGTCTGTTTCCTACAAAACTCCTTTCTACTTTCCTTTCAATATATCTAATATGTCACTTCTTCAGGATTTTGACCTTGATTGGCAATGGGGGTTAAGTAAAGAGCCATAACTCAAGTGACTAACTGCTTTTCTGCTTTCGCCTACCTCTGTCTCCTTTCTCCTTCCCACAGACCATCACAGAAAAAGAGACAAACTGTGATTTCTTCCCATCTGAATGCACTCCCCCTATATCGCATCCTATTCCTTCATGGACATGTCGGGCCTTAAAAGTGAAGGGACAGTCTTTCAGTGGTAGAAAGGAAATCTCTAGTCACCAGGCTTAGATCTTAATATGTGAGCAAGAAAATTGAGGAATTTCTTTCCTCTCTAAAACTGCTTTGTTTAAGCAGATTGCTTTTCCCTGGACTAATAAAATCTGATACTCTGCCTGTCAAAAACTGACTGCTATGAGGTACCCTAAAAGCATAGAGGTAAAGCAGTAGACTGTATGGCCAGACTGTCTGTATAATTGTACCTAGGTTTGGGGGCTGTTATGGGGATTGAATTAACCTATATAAAGCACAGAGAACAGTACTTACAACTCGTAGACACTATAACAGTGAAAAATGCAATTATTGGCTCTTTCTTTCTCTTAGAATCTCTGCTGTAAATTCTCCACTCTCTCTAAGTCAAATGGATGCCTCTGGCAGAATAGAGAGAAGTCATGCCCAAAACAATGCAAAAAAGAAAATTGGATATTTCAAGTAATATCACTGTTATAAACATTATCTAATTTAATGTGCAAAAGTTTAAAAGCAGTAGTAGAGCAGCTTAGTGGAATGGTCAAAAACAAACACCTAATCCTACAACATAGAGCTATTATGAGAATTAAATGAGATTATATATACAATTGATCTTCATTATTTACAGATCCCATACTTGCTAATTCCCCTACTTCTAAAACTTATTTGTAACCCCAACCAAAGTAAATACTTGCAGCGCTACTGCAGTCATTCAGGGACACATGCAGAGTGGTGAAAAATGTGGCTCATT
Organism: Pteropus vampyrus; assembly: GCF_000151845.1. NCBI lineage: Eukaryota > Metazoa > Chordata > Mammalia > Chiroptera > Pteropodidae > Pteropus > Pteropus vampyrus. The sequence continues at coordinate 883,758 of NW_011889135.1, read as the reverse complement.
CAAAACACAGTCTCAGCTGAGATCAAACAAGGCCATACTCTGCCTTCTTGTTTCAGCTCTTATATTTTTTTTAAAAAAAGGTGTCTTTCATGGTATATTTAGTGCCTTTTTTTTTCTTCTTTTTCTTGGTGATTTTTCTTTTTAAAATGGCTCCCCAAACATGGCGCTTCAGTGCAGTCCAGTGCTCCTAAGCACGAGCTTAGGAGCACTAGACTGTGATGTGCCTTACGGAGAAAATACGTGCGTTAGATAAGCTTCACTCAGGCACTAGTCATTGTGCTATCGGGTGGCTGTGTGTCAGTGTTAATGAATACACTGAAGGTGTCTTTAAACAGAAACCACACATTTAAAACCAGGTAATGCATTGATTAGTTGATAAAAAATACTGTGACCAGGGGCTCTCAGGAATCTAACCTTGTATTCCCCTAGAGACAGTGCTTAAATATTTGCAGATTCAGTGTTTTCAGAGACTTTATAGAACATAACTACTGTGAAAAATGAGAATTGGTTGTATATCCAAATACATACAGTGTGTAATTATGTATATTTGTATGCAAATGCCCAGCAAGTAAAAGGCAGATAACAGATTATCAACATTACTATCACTAACCCCATTTAAAGATGAAGAAACTGAGCTTTAATATTAAATATCTTATTCAAGGTTGTCCAGGTACCAGTTATAATACTTGTTCTACTTATCTATTGCTGCATAATGCATCTCCCCATACTTAGTGGTATCAAACAACCACCATTTCATTATGTTCCTGGATTCTGCAGGTGAGAACTCTGACAAGGAATGGAGGGGAATGACTTCTCTCTACTCTATGGATGCCTGGTCCCCTCTATTTCCACCAAGAAACATAGGACTATCTGAGAAAATTATTACAGTAAGGGCCATTTTGTTAAGATTTTTATTCTGGTTCAGATTTTTCCATGTGATGGAGATCAAGTTGTGAAACATTACACAAAAGAAAAGCTTTCAAAGACAACAAGGATAACTGGTTCTGAATGAAAGTACAGACACCTCTATAGAAATGTGGTACTGTTTCTTTAATTTCAAGGTTGCCTGCTGTGATCCCTCCTTATAAAGAGACAGTGGCAAGCTGGGACATTCATGTCCCTAGAAAAACTCACTTTGAAACACAGACGCAAATGGATTCTCTTCCCATAAAGCCCAAGGTAAAATGCCTCTTATACCAGGTGATGGATTAGAATATTCCAGCATGGAATTATGTTGTCAGCCCATATCAATACAGCACCAATCAGAAGAGATTAGTCTGGCATTGTCATAGCTTAGAACTTAAATGTGTGCTGTCTCGCTTTATATCAACATCACTGTACAGTAACATTGAATAGAGAATAAATTGCATGCAGAGAATAATTTTTTGACATACAAGTTTAAATATAACAAAGGAAGCCTTTTAAGATGTCAATGCATTCAGATAAGAAAACATGTCTTTTATCACTTTGACCATGCAACATGTGGACTTAAGTACTCAAAAACATCTCCATGGTCTTTGGGGCTTTCTCACTCTTGTTTTTTAAAAAACATTAACTCATGGAGGAGAGAAATTTCACCTTTCAACAACTTAATCCACATGTGCTTCAGAATATTTGATACTTTCATTCACGTTCTTTCTAGCCTCACTTTCACAAAGAGCCAGTAAAATATGTACCTGTACCAACAGAAATTGAGAATCTTGTTTCCTGAAGCTCCTTAATCCCTTGGAGCTTCAGAAGTTTAACTCTGGCTCATAAAGAGGCAGTTTGGAGTCATTTTACAAACCTCTGTCCAGACATAACCCAGAAAAGAACCTCCTTATTCTGGCTACCAGAGCAAAGACACTTTCCTTAGCTGCCAGCATCTTGACCAAAAACCAGCCCTGGAGTTTTGATCTCATCAAATAACATTTATTATTTTAAAATGTCTGTGGTTCCTATTGGCCCACAGGAGAGGCTGTAACCTCCTTAATTTATTCAAGAAGTCCCCTTCCGTCCCTACCTTACTTCTCACTGCTTCCCACACCCATCTCATCAGGAAGCCTGCATTCCGGCCGCAGTGAGTTGGTGGTTATTCTCCAAACATCTCCACTGTCTTTGGTGCTTTCTCACTCTTGTTCTATCTGCCTAGAGTTCCCTTCATTTACTTCTCTAACATGAAGGTTTCCTCCCCTGCGAAGACTTCCCTTAACTGCCCTCCATAGCATGCATGTGCGCATGCGTGTGCGTGTGTGTGCGTGCGCGCACACACGCACACACGCACACACGCACACGCACACACGCACACACGCACACACGCACACAACCTCTCTCATGCAGTGCACTCATGTGTCCCCATTCCCTGTTTTGCCAGTGCTCTTGGCTCAAGTCTCTAATACAAATGTTTCTTGCACTGTATTGTATTTGTCTGGGTCTCTCTGGAATCATAGTTTATCTTTAACCACAGCACCCAAGAGAATACCACTCAGCTGTTCATTCAAAAACATTTACTGAGCATCTATAAAAATGCCCTGCCCAGTTCTCTAGGGTCATGCTGAGGGTTGTAAGGTGTAGAGTGGATCACATGAATCTCTTCTTCTTGACAATGTTTGAAGGAACATCTGCTTAAAATTAACAATAGGGGCAACCTTGTAAAATTTCAGAGCTAAAAGGAATATTAGGAATTATCCAGTATTGTCCAATTCTCATCTGTAAAGATGAGGAAATGGCAGAGAGAGAGGAAGCAACATGCTAAAGATTAACACAGTAAGTTAGTGGCAGTTCAGAGGCTACAACAAGTATCGCCTCACTCCTGCCAGGTTCAGTGGTTGGTTTTTTTTCCCTTTCCACCATAATGCCTCCTCCCAATAGTTGTGAACCAATCTAAACATCAAATTTGCCCTTACAGGATGAAAATACTTGTGAGACTTAATAGATTGTGCCTCCAATTCTACAGTCACTTCCAAACAAGACAAAGAATAATAATATGGTTGTCTATCAATTAGGGTTACTAGTTGTACACAATAGAAACTGACCCAGGGTGATCTAAGCAGAAGAAGAATTGATTAAGAGGATATAGAGTAGCTATATCAAGAAGTCTGGAAAACCAGGCTCAGAAAATAGGTGGGAACAAGGAAGAAATGGAACACCAGAATAGAGCCAAAAATCATAACATGAGAACCATCGGGGAAGGCACTGGTGCCCAGTGCAGCTGACAACATTGTTGCTGTTGCCCTGGGCACTGGATGTTGCTATAGCCACCACTGCTTCTGTAAGTTCCCCACTGGCCTTCCATCTTTACGTCATTTGTTCTAGATTTAAAGTCTTAGAGAAATGCCTGAATGGCCAAGCCTGAGTCCGCTGGGTAAGTCACGTGCCCAGGCCTTACAGCCAGAGCAAGAGGCACTCTTGTTATCAGCTGCTACCTACAAACCAAGCTTAGTGGCCTAAAAAGACTTTATTATTATCTCTCTCAGCTCCAGGGGTTGACTGGGGTCATTAGGGCACTTCTCACTCAGGGCCTCTCATGCACTGCAGAGAGATGTCAGCTGCAGCTACAGTCATTTGAAGAGCTGGCTGGACATCTAAGGTGGCTAACTCACATGCTGGCAGTTAATCCTGGCTGTTGACCAAAACAACTGGTCTCACAACATGGTGGCTAGGTTCTGAGCGGAAACATCCCAAAAGTAAGCTTTCCAAGAGATGGAAGCATTCCTATGCCAGGAGGCATGGTTTATTGGGGTTCATCTTTTTGAGACTAGAGAAAAGGAAGGTCTGGCCCTTACAGCTTTCAGGGGGCGGGGGGCAGGGGTGCTAGGGAATGTTCAGTGCCAGACAATCAAAAACATTTAAAAGCAATTTCATGTTACAGTAAGTATAGAATTTCTCATAGGCATAGGAGTTCCAACATATTTTTTAAAAGATCAGCCATAGAAAGTTACAGCACAGATAAGCACTATAGGTCATTTTGAGAAGAAATTGGAAAAGCCATGTGCACCCCAACACACGCTCCTACTGCTTCCCTGAAGGTTGTCTGTTCCCCAATACCAAAGACCCACACACACAGGTCAGGGCTCTGAACAACTGCCCAATCTGCCCAAGCATATCTAGCCCTCTCTCAAGTCTTATTGCCTTTTCATCTGTTTGTCCTCGGGAATTTGAAAGAGCAATCGGAGAAGACTGTACCATCTGTACATGGAAGGAAAAGAAGAAAAGAAAGAACAAGGAGGAAAAATAGCAAGAAAAGTAGAGAACGAAAACAGAGCAAAAAGAATTTTTCCAGGGCTTAACTAGGAAAGAAAATGAGCCTAGAAAAACCTAATTGTCCCTTTACCTGTCTCAATCAGCCTTTAATTTTCTTGAATTTTCATTTTCAATTAGAGTACAAAATAAGAGCCTCTTCTGATGAAATAATTAAAAACATTATTAATATTGTTTTCTTAGAAAACAACAGGGCTTCAGGTCTTATCTGTAATGTTTTAGTTCATAAAACAAGTGTGAAGCAAATAGTTCAAAATGTTAAGATGGTTAAAGTTGAAGGACGTGTACATTAGGCTTTGTCAGTATGATTTCTCATATCTTCACATATGTTTGAAATATTTTGTAATAAAATATTTTAAAGCAAAAAAAAAAGAAACAGATGTCTCTCACAAATATGTTGCCAAATAAACCAGATGCAATAAAATAAAAAAATAAAATAAAATAAAATCTAGTAGCTTAAACCACAAAAAATATATATATTGCTTTCTTGGAAAAGCATATAACTTTCATAAAAGTCATCAGGCAGTACCTAGAAAAAGTGATATATATTTATTTATATTTACATATTATATTTATATTGTTTTAAAGGCAGTGTATTCCTGTCACCCAGGCATTTTTTCCATTATGTTGCCCACTGCAATGGAAGTTCCTGGCCCGAGTAAAGCTACACTTCCACTTCTCTACAGTGATATGTCTACAGTCATTCATTCAGAGAACATTTACTTGATGAGTGCATTCTGGATTCCCAAAATTCCCAGCACTGTTCTGAGTCTGGGAGGCAAAGACTGCCAAGTCAAATGCCCTTGACAGATTGGTTAGACAAAAGGATATCTATTCCAGTGACACTCCTGACAAAGATTCCTATTGTGCTTGCACAAATGAACAAAAAGAAACACACCAAAATGCCAACAACAGTTATTTAATATGGTAGAATTATTCATGATATTGCCTTTATCTATGTTCAAAGCTTCTGAAATAGATTGTATTTGAAAAGATACTTTTGTTATAGTTGAATTGTGTCCTCTAAAATGTGACTTTATTTGGAAACATGGTCTTTACAGATGATCAAGATAGGATGAGGTTATTAGGGTGGCCTCTAATCCAATATGATTCTGTCTTTTAAAAAGGGGAAATTTGTAGTTGATAGATGATCATGGGGATGAGGAGCACAGCATAGAGAATGCAGTATGCAGTAACGTAATGGCGATGTATAGAGCCAGAGGGAAGATAGAGTAAGAGGGGGATCATCTCATAAACTATATAAATGTCTAACCAATGTACTATGTACTTGAAACTAATAATAAAATTTTTAAAAAATAATAAAAAGGTAAATTTGAACAGAGACACACATAGAGGGGATACAATGTGAAGACATAGGGAGAACATTATCAACAAGCCAAAGAATGCCTGAGCGTACTAGAAGCTAGGAGAGACAGATTCTCCTTCACAACCTTAAGAAACAACTCTGCCCACAGATTGATTTCAGACTTCTAACCCCCAGAACTGTGAAACAAACTTCTGTTGCCCCAAACCATCCAGATTGTAGTACTTTGTTACAGCAGCACTAGGAAACTGTTTCAACTTTCATAATTAAATTTTTAAATCTCGGGGAAATGAGTCCTTGTTTACTTATTCAACAAATAGCTATTAAGAAAGTATTTTGAGAAAACGATGTATATTTTGGCTAGAGATTAGAACAAGAAAGGGATAATGGACAGAGAAAGAATAGAAAGCTTTGTAGTATATATTAGGAGTGTTCTGAAGGCAGAAGAAAACAATTTAAAGATTTTAAGATGAGATATGACCTCATTAGGTTTGTGTATTACAAAACCCATGCAGTCACTGTGCACAATTATTGGATTCAAGAAAAATAAGAATAGAGGCAGGAAGGTCAGTTTTGGAGACTGTTAAAGTAAGCTAAGCAAGCCATGATGATGGCCTGGATTGGATGGAGCCAAAGAAAATAAGAAGTAGATAAATATGAAATGTATTAGAAAGTTGAATTAATAAAACTTAGTGACTAACAGGTCATGAGGATGAGAGTGTTAAAAATGATACCCAACTTTTGGTTTTCACAGATGGTTGGATAGCAAACCTACCTTGTTTATTAATATTTCTGTACAACCAGTATGCTCTCTGGTTCAATGCACATAAGGATATCATCACTATTGCCTGATTTAACCTATCACTCACACAACCAAGGTCTAAATTCCCCTCTCTGGGACAAATCTGAAAAACCTTATCTTTCACTGTCCCTAACAAAACCAGTGTCTGAGTGGGAGGTATTTCTATTAGCTCATCACAGTCAAGGGTCACATTCAGCCAACCTGCCATAGCATGCTAAAGCAGTTTAGGGTACAGATCCTGGAGCCAGAACTCTGACATTTAAATCTTGGCTCTGCCACCATAGGACCTTGGTCAAGTTATCCAACTTCTTTGTGCCTCGTTATTCTCCACTGTAAAATGATAATGATAACCTTACCCACTTCAAAGATTATGTTAGTAAATGAGTCAATACACATTGAGTGCTTAAGAACAATTCCTGGCTCATATGTAATATGCATTAAATAAAATTAGTCATGATTGTTAACGATCATGATGACGACAGTTATAACTTACATAAACCCCAAGTTCCCAAATGCTGATCTGTGATGAAGTTTGTCTATTATAAAATTATTAGTTTAAACTTTCCAGCTATCTTTTCTTCAGGAAAAATTGTTCTGTCTCTGTGATTATAGTCTTCCTATTTGAAAGGGGGCGTTTACAGAGGGGTGGTAAAAAGATCCTTTCCTTTAAAAAATGATGATGGTAGTAAAGGATAGTTGATTGGATTTTTTTTTATATCCTTACTTAAAAAGTAAAAGTTGGCAGGTCAATCTCAAAATAAATTTGAAATCTAATTCTCTAAAAGTCAAAAGTCTGAGAATCCCTGATGAAGATAATAATAGCATGAGGAAGTGAATATCACCAAAGCTGTAATGTAGCAAGGAAATAACATTAACTGGTAACAAATCCAGAGAAAAAAATGCAGAAAACCAGAAATGGTAAATAAAAATTTAAAAAATTAACATAAACTCAAATACACATTTGCTCTCCTGTTTTTCTAAAAGCATAAGATTATATATAAAATAATTTTAACTATCTATCATTGGGTTTATAACATACATAGAAATAATATGTGTAACAATGACAGAATGAATTAAAAGGAGAGGAGGAAAATTAAAATATACAGTAACAAAGTCTCTATACTTTACTGAAATTAAGTTAATATAATGAAGATTTAGGTAATTTAACAGGTATATGGTAAGTTGTAGAGCCACTAATAGGAAAATAATTCAAAAAGCTACAGTTTAGCAAATTAAAGGAATTACAATGTTACACTAAAAAAATCCACTTATTACAGAAGAAGGATATAAAGGTTGGCATGTAGAAAACAAAACAAAAATAGCTGGTGTAAATTTAACCACATTATTAACATAAATGGAATCGGAATAAAAAATCTAATCAAAAGGCAGAAATACCACAGTGAATATTTTTTTAAAAAATCAAGACCAACTATCTGATGTCTACAAGAGACACATTTTACTTTCAAAGATACAAATAGGATGAAAGTAAAATGATGGAAAAATATACACCATGCAAACAAACCATAAGAGGATTAGAGTAGATATAAGATCAGGTGAAGTAGACTTTAAAACAAAAGTTTATGAAGGAATGTTTCATAATTAGAGTTAATCCATCAGGACGATACAACAATTATAAACATATATGCACTTAACAATGGAGATCCAAAAATACATGAAGCAAAAAAAGACAGAAATAAAGGGAAAAATAGACAAACATTAGCAGTTGGAGATCAATACTCCACTTTCAATAACAGATAGAGCAAATATTCAGAAGATTAACGTGGAAATAGAAGATTTGAAGGTCATTATAAAGCAACTACCTCAACAGACATGTAGACATGTCTACAGCACTATACCCAACAACCGAAGAATACACATCCCCAAGTGTACCTGGAACATGTGCTAATTAAATAACCTAATAATCTAATCTAATAATCTAATTTAAAAGATTCAAATGATTCAAAGTATGTACTCCGACCACAATGGAATTAGAAATCAACAAAACGAGATGTTTGAAAAATTCCCAAATGCAGAAATTAAACACATTCCTAAATTACCAGTAGTTCAAAGAAGAAATCATAAGGGAAATTAGAAAATATTTTTTGAGATGAATGAAAACAAAAATACAACATACCGAAATTTATTGGTTACTAGTTAAGCAGTTCTTGGAGGGATAGACTATGTTGAAAAACAAAAAAAGATCTCAAATCAACAATGTAACCTTCTACTTCAAGAAACTGGAAGTAGAGCAAACAAAACTCAAATCCAGTAGAATAAATAAAACAGTAAATATTAGCATAGAAATGAATAAAAGAATTTTTAAAATATTGAGAAATCAGTAACACTAGAAGTTGGTTCTTTGAAAAAAACAAATTTACAAACATTTAGCTAGACTTATGGAGGAATAAAGAATAAAGACTTAAATTACTAAAATTAGGAATTAAAGAGGCAAAACTATTACTTATAGAAATATAAGGGAATATTGTGAACAACCGCATGCCAACAAATTAGACGATTTAAATTAAATGGACAAATTCCTACAAAGATACAACTACTGAAACCTTATCAAGAATTAGAAAATATGAATAAACCCATAATAAGAAAGTGACCTATTAATTTTAAAACTCACAAAAAAAAAAAAAGCCCAGGTCCAGATGCTTTTTCTGATAAATGCAATCAAATATTTAAAGAAGTATTTATACCAATCCTTCATAAACCCTCCCAAAAATATAGATGAGGAGGGAACACTTAACAATTCATTCTATGAGGCCTATATTACCCAGATACAAATACCAGACAAAGAGATCACAGAGAAAAAACTCCAGACCAATATTTCTTATGAATATAGATGTGAAAATCTTCAACAAAATACTATCAAAATGAATCTGGCAACATATAAAAAGGATTATACACAATAAGTGGGATTTATCCTATGAATATAAGGTTAACATCCAAAATCAACCGATGTAATAATCATAATCAATAGAATAGTAAAAGCTGTATGATCTCAACAGATGCAGAAAAAGCATCGACAAAACTCAACATGCTTTCATGGTAAAAACACTCAACGAATTAGAAAAACAGTAGAGGGGAACTTCCTGAATCTGATAAAGGGCATCTACAAAAAACCTATAGCTAAAATAATATTTAATGATGAAAGACTGAATGCTTTCACTCTAAGATTAGGAACAAGACAAAAATAGCAAACAACTTCTATACAACACTGTACTGAAGACTCTAGCCAAGGGCAATTATTCAATAAAGTGAATAAAAGGCATCCATATTTGGAAAAGAAGACATGAAACTATTCACAGAGGACATGATCTTGTCTACAAAAACATCCTGTGTAATCCACTAAAAAGTTATTAGAACAAATGAGTTCAGCAAGATTGTAAGATGCAAGATCAATATATAAAACTTAATTATATTTCTACACAGTAGCAATGAGCAACATAAACATGAAATTAAGAAAACAATTCCATTTACAATAGCATCAAAAAGAGAAAAATATATAAGAAATTTAACATAAGGCATACAAAACTATATTCTGAAAACTTCAGCATTGTTGAAGGAAATTTAAGAAGACAAATAAATGGAAAGACATTTCATGTTCATAGATCAGAAGATATAATTTTAAGATGGCAATACTCCCCAAATTTATGTACAGACTCAACACGACCTCCATCCAAGGCCCAGCTGGCTTCTTTGCAAAAATTGGCAACTGATTCTAAAATTTATATGGAAATGCAAGGGACCCAGAATAGCCAAAACCATCCTGAAGAAGAACAAAGTTGGTAGATACACTTCCCAATTTCAAAACTTACTACCAAGCTATAATAATCAAGAAAGTGTGGTACTGGTGTTAGGATAGACATATAGTTCAATGTAATAGAACTGAGAGGCCAAAAATAAGTGCTTATATTTATAGTCAACTGATCTTAGACAAGGGTGCCAAATCAATTCAATGGGGAAGAGATAATCATTTCAATGGGGAATAGATAACAAGTGGTGCTAACATGGAAAAGAATGAAATTGGACCCTAATCTTGCACCGTATAAATAAAATGTCTATCCAATTTGAAAATGTTTTCATTAGTCATTTTATCAGTACTTAATGGAAATGTAAATCATAACCACTTTCACAATCATTAGAATGGTTAAATAAATCACTAAATAAATCACAGCAACAGTATTTTTGGCAAGGATGAGGATACACTGAAGCTACCATTCATTGTTGGTGGGAAGGTAAAGTGGTATAGAGATAGTCTGGTAGTTCTTTAAATGGCTAAAGAGATAACGACACAGCAATTCCACTCCTAGGTATATATCTAAGAGAAATGAAAACCTATGTCCACACAAAAACTTGTACATGAATATTTATGGCAGTATTTTTCATAATAGTCGAAAGAGAAACAACCCAATTGTCCATTACCTGATGAATAAATATATAAAAAGTGTTATATCTGTACAATGAAATGTTATTTGGCAATAAAAAGGAACATAATGCTAATACATGCTACAATTTGCATGAACCTTGAAAACATTATGCTCAGTGAAAGAAGCCAGTCACAAAAGACCACATATTTCATATAAATGGAATCATACGATGTCATAAATAGGCTAATGTATAGAGAAATTATTTACCAAGATATAGATATATCTAGATATAGCCTACTAATGGATACAGGGTTTCTTTTGGGGTTGATGAAAACATTCTAAATGTAAATTATGGTGATAGTTACGCAATGAATATACTAAAAGACCATTGAATTATACTTAAAATTAGAACTGTATGTATATAAGTGTTATGGACCAAATGTTTGTGCCCCCTCAAAATTCATATGTTGAAGCTCTAACCTGCACTTGGATGGTATTTGGAGGTGAAATCTTTGGGATGGAGGATTAGATTGAGATGAGGTGATGAGGGTGAGGCCTCCACAATGAGATTAGTGTCCTTATAAGAAGAGATACCAGAGCACACACATGCACTCTGCTAGGTAAGGACATAGGAAGAAAGCTGCCTTTTACTGGCCAGGAAGAGCACTCTTACCAGAAACAGAACCCACCAGTACCTTAATCTTGGACTTCACAGCCTCTAAACTGTGAGAAATAAATGTCTGTTGTTTAAGCCACCCAGTCTGTGGTATATTGTTATAGTAGCTCAAGCTGAGACAGGTACGTCAATGAAGATTTTTTTTTTAATGGACAAGAACCACTTGGACAGAGAGAAAGGAGAAGAATGTACCAAGTATAGAGTTTTCAAATAAAGACACGAGGGCATAAATACCTAAAGGGCCCAGGTGACTAGAGTACAGCTATCAAAGAAGACTAGAGAGAGAAAACTCTGAAAATATGACTAAGTGTCAAACTTAAAAGGCCTTATGTGGCAAGCAGAGATGTTTTGTGTTTTCCTGTCAATGAAGAGAGACATGTGGATGTTACATTATCTCTGCAACAATTCTTCTCTCAAATAAATAGAACAGTTTGCATTCGAAGGCAAGTGACCAAGAGCTGTGATTAGGATCACGTTATCTTACAGAAATAGAGGACTTAATAAAACAATCTCCCTACTAATTATATTCCCATAATAGTTTTGAGTTTTTCTCCTTACACAGTTACCTATATTCTTCTAGCCCATACTTTAGCCATACAGATCAAAACTCCTGAACCCTTTGCTTTGAGCACCACAGGTTTTATTTGCACTGAAAATGGCAGAAACAAACTATCTGGGTGAGTGAAAGAAATGTGCTATCTTCACTTCCTTTCCTGTCCCCAGTACTGAGCTAAACTATATTGGCTTCATTTTCTTTTACCTCCCCTAAGAAATACCACCAGTCATAAATATTGTAGCTGTCCCCTAGACTCTGGCTGACATTTCATGCAAAATTCATTTTAGAGGAACATCCACCTTTTAGTGATTTATAATCAAAGTGTTAGGGATTTCAGAAAGCGCAAAATTTGAAATACAACCAAACAAAGACCTCACCTTGTCAGTCACTGCGTGCTCTTTTTCCGGTGGGTGGTTGTGCATTGGAAACTTATTGTTCTGAAATTAGAAACAGAACAGAACAAAACCTCTTCGTTCTTGAGGAAGGGATTTCATGGTCATTATACAAAAGATATACTGCTGCCTTGCTATCAACCTGAAGGCTGAATATTTCAGTGTGAGAGGGAAACACCAGATCTTAAGAGGAGCCCAATTAGAAGTAGGGATAAGGCATAACTATGGCAAACTTGGTGGCAATTTTTCCAAGAGTTGCTTTAATAGGAGTTCGAGTGGAAAGGTGGAGCTAAAAAATGGAGGTGGGGCCTGGAAATGAAAGTCTAGAACTTCGTGTTTCCAGTTTGGATGCTAAACCAGGTAACTTTTGGCTTATCGTTTAGTTGCACAGGACCAGTCCTCACTTATGGAATGGAGAATATCAAACAAACCTATCTTGTGCTGCATAAAAACTTTTGGAGAAAAAAAGAAAAACATTCAAAAATCTGTAGAAAAGAAGCTATGTCACGTGAGGATGCTTTCGGCGGTGCCAACACACACTTCAAGAATAGTTTGGGGATGTAATGGGAATAACTATTTTCATACACACTTACAACACACACTCCCCCATTACAAAGAACCAAGAGTTTCAATTAGAATGTTCAAAGACCACTGGCTATGAATGTATTCTCACACAACCTTCTTAACCTTGACTTGACTGTCACTTTAAATATTTAGCCATTTTAAAAAGCACTTGAACACCTGCAGTACAGAGAGAACATTTCATTTCCCTACTAGAAAAACCATCAAGCAAATTTAAATAAATCACCTCAATGTATCTCTAGTAATGGCCCAGCTGCCTGGTTATTGTCCCTGACTTGCCCTTAGATTTAACTTATCCCTGCTCAATGGATTTATGTAACAAAAGCACAATACGTTGTCGACATTCTTTGGAATAAGGAGAATATCTGAAAAGCTGTACAAGGACAGAGGGAGAGACTTTGCTATAACTAGGAAGGAATCTGTTTACGCTGCTTCGCCGTTCATCGTCCCCTGCCCCTCCACAACGTCCCAGTTCCTAGTCCCCGTCCCCCTTGCCCCCACGTACTTACAACAGAATGCTGTCATGCAGTGGTTCGGCAAGCTGAGTCCCTGGTTCAGCAACATCAGCATCACCTGGAAACTTGTTGGAAATGCAAATTCTCAGGCCTCGCCCAAGACTTTCTAAACCAAGAACTCCGAGTAGAACTCAGAAACCTGTGGTTTAACGGTCCCTCTGGGCAATTCTGATGAACACGCCAGCTTGGGAACCACCGCCACAGTGAAAGAATAATCATACTTGACTCCAATCATCTTTTCTAAAAGCTCATATAATGAAACTTATTCCAGGACCATCAGATGTCACCTTAGTTTGGAGAATTTTCTCTGCATTTTTAAAGCAGTTACTTAAGTCATTCCGGTTATGCCGGGTCCCTGGTTTTTTCCTGCTTTCATAATTAGACCATCACATAGGCTAAACTGGGATATCAGTATCCCACTCAAAGAAAGGGAGCTGACTGAGATCCATTCATGTCTTCTCTCTAAGCATTAGGCACAGAATAACTTCTTTGAGATCTTGTCACTTCAGCATCTTCTAGACAAGACGTGGGCCTGGGAAGGAAGGAGGCGAGGAAGCCTGTACTCTGGATAGCCTGTTCCATTCACAGGCGTCACCTAGTGGGCATTGTTGAGAGGGAAGTGGCCTTGGAGACGCTCACCCCATGCCTCCCACCTGACTTCTTGTAATCTGGCTGCAACTGCTGAGACCTCACCTTGCAGCAAGATGACTCCAGGCAGGGAGGAGAGGCCAAGCTGGCTACAAAGGGGGACTGGGAATTCTAATCAAATGCTGCTGAGTTGTTCTGCTATAAGCTGGAGAGATGGAAAAGTATTTTTAAAGAACATATTTAAAATACCATATTTAAAAGCAAGATTTGAGAAGTTCGTGACATCTCAATTTTGGGATTTCAGAAGAAAGAACTATTAAAATAAAGACATACATCTCTGGTTTGGCTCTACACACAGACCTGGTTTTCTATAAGTGTTTGTCCTATAAGAACCACTAGATTGGGCTGTCCACTTTGTTCTTGACTTTTTAGGATGCTGTTATCCCCAGGGCACCCTGATGTGAGTATTAATCCTTGACTCCTGGGCCCTTGTGACCCCTAAACCATGGTCTCCACCTTCTCTCTGGTTCTATTCCTGGCTCTAGCTGCTGCCCAGCCCTTTCTTTCTACGTGACTCAGCGTTATAAACTTGGTTTTACAGCACCACTCAGTCATGTGAATGAGGGGGGAACATTCTTGAGTGATACAGCACTGTTTTATAGGAAACTCTGGTGTGACTCTCACTTACATAGGTGAAGAGGGAACTTCTGCATGGCCAGATGCGTGCAATGAACCAGGAGGCTTTGTGTGTGCGCTGCAGCTTGTTTTCATCAGGGATGCTCGTGTGGAATACAAGGGTGACATATCACACGACCAAATTCAGTGCTGCAAAAGTCCCCTCTCTATCCCCCAAATTTGCAGGTTAGAATGTAAACGAATTGATATCTTTATGGTTCGAGAATTTTTTCATATTTAAAAGGAAACCAATAATAAAAAAAAAAACTTTCCTAAAGAGGTAGCTAAATTTCAGAAAGTTAGAATGTTACAGTTGTATAAACCCATTATTGAGAGACAGGGTGATCCACTGTATGGAGAGAAAACTCTATAATGTGACCCAAATGTGACCTGTGACCCAAACTGCCTCACATTTTAGTGAAAGGAGTGCAGAGCTCGACAGAGGGAATGGGGTACAAGTTCCAGTTCTGCACTTAGTTGGGCAAATGACTTCGGCTTCCCTTTCCTTAACTCTGGGAGGGAGGAAAAATTACATTGTAGCACTAATGAGAGGAACAGTAGATGCTTTTTCAATGTCATCTGTTACCCTCTTTAATTGTTAAATACTAAATATTATAGAATAAATATTATTATAAGTATTAAAACAAATGTTTGCATTCACAGCATAAGGAAAGAAATATTAGCAGTACTTTTGAAATGCCCTGTGCACCCTTCTCTGTCCTCCATCTGAAAATCCATTAGCTGTTCTCATGCCCTGAAATCTGCCGCATCAGCCAGATTAACCAGTTTAGCATTTTAAGATCAGCACTTGTTTTATTTACTGGCACAGCAGAAATCAGAGGCTTCCAAGACAGGCCTCACTTCAGTTGTGAGCTCTCCCATTCCTGGACTCCTCGGCACCTGTGTTTTCCCAACCTTTCACCTGGTTTCTCACCTACTGCCTCATTTTGAGCACAAAGGTCAATATGTTCCTTGATTTCTTACCAAAAGCTCTAGGCACCTCCTGGTCCAACCTATGCCTGGATCTGGCTCCTGCCTTCCATCCCAGCCTTGCCCAGTTTTTCCCATGCTGAATCTAGTCACCCACCCCTGCCCAAGATCTCAATAGGATGTGTATCAGAGGTGGGTGATCTCTGCCCTCATGCTAAGTGGACAGGGGACAAAAGGGAACAGAGTAGGAGAAAGAATCCTTGGAGAAAAGATTATGAACCCAGAGACATAGATGATAAATCTCCCCTCTTTAGGGCCTGCTTGGTGTGATAGCAGTGAAACACTAACCTGACTCCAACACCAATAAACAGCATGTTAGGCAGGGAGTCTAACATTTCAGGCTAAAAAACTGTTTTATAAGAAAATGCAAAGCTATGCACAGGCATGTTGACTTTTCAGGACACATTCTCTTGCCCCATCTCTCCCCTCTTTCCATCAACCTCCCTCATATGTCCAATAACTCACTCATATGTCCTTGCTGCTAGGTCTTACACAGTGCCATAGCCACACAGCCCATGAAACCATCTTGTCTACAATAATGAGGGAGGCCTGTCCTAGCATCTAAGACTCCTGGAAGGAAAGAGGAGAGCTAGTATGTGCCTAAGAGATGTTTGCAATGTACCAGAGATAGATAAGCCTAATTAAATATGAGAGAGGACACAAATTATGGAGCTAATACTTCATGAGAGCAATTACAGTTGTGTAGCTAGTAAGCCCTACGGTAACTGTTCTCAAAAATGCAACTCCCAGACCAGCAACATCAGCATCACCTGAGAACGTGTTAGAAATGCAAATCCTCAACCTCCTCCCAAACCTACTAAATTAGAAATTTGATGTGGGTAGGCAGAAATCTTAGTTTAACAAGACTTCCAGGTGGTTCGGGTGACCACTAAAATGGGGAACTCATTGCTCAATAGCAGGGTTTCTCGACCTTGGCACTGACATTTGGGGCCAGATAATTATTGTCATGGGTGCTGTCCTGTGTACTGTGGGATGTTTGGCAACATCCCTGGCTGATCCCCTCTAGATGCCAGTAGCACTCCATCCCCCAGTCATGACAATAAAAAAACTATCTCTAGACACTGTGTAATGTCTCTGGAAGGCAAAATAAACCCAGTAGAGAACCACCGCTTTATGGTAAAGTGTTCCCTGGTGTGATTGGATTATTGTGGTCAATGTGGTTATAGAGTATCAATAATAGTACACAACACAAAGCATACAATTATGTTTTTTTGTAATACAGTTGAGACAAAATTCTGCAAAGTCTCTTAAAGGACATCAAATCAACCCAGGTCCCTGGAAAATCTCTAGTTCCTGGTTATCTTTAAATTATGAGGTTATAGCGGACTATTATTTTATTCTCTGTAAGCTTTTTGTTTGTTTTGCTTTCCAAGTGTTCTTTTCCATATGTGTATTATAATCAGAGCAGAACAGAACACTTACAAGAAATAAAATTAAAATGACTGGGATAAACATTGGCATTTTTTATCCCAATATTTCTTCCTTTACTTCAGTTTAGCAAGGAAAGCACACGTCCAGAATGACACTTGTGCTTTCTTGCCAAATCTGCTCTTATCTGACATCTGAAGAGATGACTAACAATTGTACATTGTCCTTTATAAATTACCTACTGCTTTCACATATATCATCCTGTCTGATTATCACAACAATCTTTTAAAAAGAGCTTGGAGCCCCAACTTCCCTCTAATATTAAATTTCAGGTCTTTAAACTTTAAAGTCAAATGATCATTCTAACCATTTTCTTTTTTTTATTTTATTAGTTTCAAGTATACAGTACATTGGTCAGACATGTATATAGTTTATAAAACGATCCCCCTAATTGCTCCTTCTCTCCTCTGGTTTTCCACCTAGCCAATATATTAATGCTAACTGTATTCCCTATGCCGTGCTCCCCATCCTCATGACCATCTATCAACTACTAATTTGTACTTCTTTAACCTTTCATTCCATTTCAGTCCCTCCAACCATTTTCTGTGCCTAATAGCAGAACCATTTTCTCCATAATAACAACCCAAAAGCTTTGCTGTTCTTGAATGCCCAAACCCTAGCACAGACTTACAGCCTAGACCCTTGCTAAAAAAAGTGTGATCCCCATACCAACAGCATTGGCCTCACCTGAGCAGTAGCGAGCAATGTAGCCTTTCGGGGCCACTTCAGACCTAGTCAACCAAAATTGGCATTTTAGCAAGATCCCCCAAGATGATTTCTATGCACATTAAAGTTTGATGATCCCTGACTCGGGCCACTGGGCTGCTACTAATTTAAAGGCTATGATCAATATTTTATTCATCTTTATATTCCCCAATCCATAGCATCATTTGGTACTTGCTCAACGTACCAAGTCATCATTATTATAAGCAATTACTCCAAGTTTAATGCCTTTAAGAAAAAAAAAAATGTATTGCCTTACAGTTCTGGAGGTCATCCAAAATGGATTGCACTGGGCAACATCAAGGTGTTGTCAGGGCTGCGTCCCTTCTGAAGGCTGCAGGGGAGAAAACATTCCCTTTCCCCTTTGGCTTCCAGAGGCTGCGTGCATTCCTTGGCTTGTGGCCCTCTCTCCAATTTCAAAGCTAACAGTATCTTCAGATATTCCTCTCGCCCTCTCGCCCTCTCGCCCTCTCGCCCTCTCGCCCTCTCGCCCTCTCGCCCTCTCGCCCTCTCGCCCTCTCGCCCTCTCGCCCTCTCCCCATCTCCCCCTCTCGCCCTCTCGCCCTCTCTTAAAACTAAAGAGGTTTTAGTTCAGTCCCTTTTACTTATAAGGGCCCTGTGATTACATTGGACCCACATGAATAATCCAAAATACTCTCCTTATCTCAAGATTAATTTAGTGACATCAGCAAAGTATAAAACAGCGTATTCACAGGTTCTAGGAATTAGAACATGGACAATTTGGGGGGGGTGCGAATTATTCTACCTATGACACTCAATAAATGTTGGCTGAATTGCATTCAAATGGGCTAAACTGACCTATGGTGGCTTACTTCTCCTCGGACTCCTACGTACTCACATCATCATCTCCCTTCCAGGCACTCGGCATGTCCCGTAAGTCAGTCTACCTCCCTATCCTCTTTTCCACTTTCCTGTCTGCACCACAGCATCTAGAGCTGCCCTCCTTCTCCTGCCTGCCATTCACACCTTTCAATTCTTGTCTTTAGCAACTATCAGTGTCAGCATTCATTTCCTCCTACTCCCATCTCACCTGCTCAGGCTTGTTCACTAGCCACTGCCTGTATTTCCTTCTTTTTCTGCCTTTTTTCGACTGTCTTCCCCATGCTGCCTATGTCTGAGGCCACCTGCCTGCCACCAGCCTGTTGGCCCAGCTACCACCCTTTCCTTTTTTCAAATCTCCCTTAATAGTCACTTCTTCGAAAAGACTTAATGATACCTTACTGGTAAAACATTATTTCTTTCTCTACTTACTCTCCACTCAAACTCACAAGAAAAAAATGAAGAAGAGAAACTACAAATAAATATATTTCACGTTTACAAAGCACATTACAAAGGAGAGTCTCAAGAATGTATAAGCTGGACTTCATTAGTATCTCTACATCATGGTGAGTGGATTAGGAGGCTAAGAAAATCATTAACCTCTGGTTGAGAACGCAGACTGAAAAAAATTTTCCATATAGTGACAGCCAAAGTTCGCTTGCAGGTTTAACCTCTAAATGTGTTTTCCCATGAATCAGTCTATCTGATTAGCTTCATCGCCACATAGTTCCCAGAGGCGATGTGACATAAAAAAGGCTAGAATTTTGACTGGGAAATTTGGAAAGCGTGCCATATTCTGGGGAGACCAAAGCATGACAGGCTACAGAAACTTAGAGGTAAAGTGGCAGGATTTGAAGATACAAAGAGAAAAAGGAGCTACTCTTCCTAAGCCTACAAAATAGGACTGAAATGACATCCTAAGGTGACTTGAAGAAACAACTGAGTTAATATGAGTAAAAATGCTCTCAGGCTTCAATTTGTCATACACATTAAAGTACTAATAATGACAATAACAACAACAAAAGAACATTAAGCTATAGAAGAAGAATAAGGGAACTCA
>NW_011889135.1:844427-863186 GCF_000151845.1 Pteropus vampyrus | reverse complement strand
AATGAAAACCATTGCTATAGATATAACTCACATTTTTCAGCATTTTTAACAAAGGGCTATACTTATGCATTTTTATGTAATTTTTTCAATTCTAAAATAATTTCATACTTACTGAAAAGATATAAAAAAATGGTACAAAGAAACTCATTTTCTCTTTACTCAGATTCACTAATTTTTACCATATGTCCACATTTACTATCTCATTCTACCTACATACATTTGATTATTTACTTCTCTCTGGACCCTTTTTCCCTTAATACTTCAGTATATGTTTCTTAAGAACAAGAATATTCTTTTACAGTGCTACAAATTACCCAATTCAAGAAATTTATCACAGATACAATAGTTTTATCTACTGTCACAATTCAGTTTTGTCAATTGTACCAATAATGCCTTATATAACATTTCCTTCTCCAGTACAGGATATAGCCAAGGCTCACGTATTGAATTTTATATTTTATATGTAGTGTCCTTTTAATCTCTTTAATCTGAAACAGTTCCTCAATTTTTCAGTAGAGGTCAACTATTATATAGAATATTCCTCAGCGTCAGTTTGGCTGATATTTCCTTGTGATTAGATTCAGTTATATATGATCAGCCAGAATACTAAAATGATGTTGTATCCTCAAAATATCATATTTAGAGGCACATGAGTCCATCACTGGTGATAATTGTTATTACTAGGTCAAGGTGTTTTCCAGTTTCTTACTGTATATTTACTGCTTTCCTCCCATGCACCTAATAAATGATCTGTGGGGAGACATTTTGAGACCATGCACACATCCTGCTACACATCAAAATTTATACTCTAGATTTAGCGTCCATTGATGATTGAAGCCTAAACCAATCTTTGCTATGATGATTGCAAAACAATAATTTTTCCAATTACACCACTCCCTCCATGTTTATCAGTTGACATTTAAGGAAGAATC
Source organism: Pteropus vampyrus (assembly GCF_000151845.1). Lineage (NCBI taxonomy): Eukaryota > Metazoa > Chordata > Mammalia > Chiroptera > Pteropodidae > Pteropus > Pteropus vampyrus. Next base: position 862,254 of record NW_011889135.1, on the reverse strand, counting down.
ATCTTTTCTCTCCTATTTCATCTATTTATTATCAGTATGGACCTATGGGTTCCTATTTTATTCTGTGGGTGACAATTAATTACTGTTCTTATTTCTTTTCATGCTCAAAATTTTCCAGATTTGGCCAGCAGGAGCCCCTTCAAGCTGGTTCCTACCTCCTTTAACAGGTCTCCATCATTTTTTATGAAGATTTCTTTACTTTCTGGAGTAATAACATGTTCAAGTTCATCTTGTACCTTCACTGTCCCAGTCCTAGAGTCACTCATTTCTCAAAGAAGCTGTAGTTTTTCTTTTTTCCCAAATGTGTAACATATTGAGATGAAATTTTATTGTTTTTGATGGCTGGGTTTCACTTTTGTATCTCTTTCATATTATCATTAGACATCTTTTAGGGAATATAAAATGGTGCGTGGGAAAGACATATATAGCTATCATCAAGAAAACAGGAGACAACAGGTGCTGGTGAGGATGTGGTAAAAAGGGACCCCTTATACACTGGTGGTAGGAATGTAAATTGGTCCAACTACTATAGAAAACAATATGGAGATTCCTCAAAAAATTAAAAATAGATCTACTAAATGATCTAGCAATTTCACTACTGGGTTTATATCCAAAGGAAATGAAAACAGTATTTAGAAGAGATACATTCAATCCCCTGTTTACTGCTGCATTATTCACAATTGCTAAGACATGCCCATCAACAGATAAATGGATAAAAGATGTGGTATATATACAAAATTGAATATTATTCAGCCATGCAAAAGGAGGATATCCTGCCATTTGTGACAACATGGATGAATCTGAGCACATTATGCTAAGAGTTAAGTCAGGCAGAGAAAGACAAATACTGTATGATATCATTCATAGGTGAAATCACTTAAATGTAAAAAAGTCAAACTAGTAGAAAATAGAGTAAAATGGTGGTTAGCAGGGAAGATAAAATTGAAGTTATTTAAGGGCACAAACTAATAATAAGTAGTAAATAAGTTATAGTGATCTAACATATAGTATAATGAATATAGACAATAATATTGTATTATAATTATATAATGTGATAAATATGGCTACAAAGTCAATCATATCACAATATATAAATGTATTAAAGTGACACCTTAAATTTATACATGGTTATGTCAAATATATTCAATCAAAAAAGAAAATATGAAAGAAATATAAACTAAAAGAAACAACAATTTTAAAGAAAATGTACAACAGTATGTTTTTTATTTAGGGGTGGAGAAAAGACTTCTGTAACAAGATGCTAAAAAAACACACATGCTGAGAAAAAAATTGATTTTGATTCTGTCTAAATAAAGAACACCACAAGCAAAGCAACAAATAGATAAGAGTTTGGGGGGGGGCGGAATATTGGTAACATACAAAGCCAGTAAGAACTTCATACTTGGAATATGCAAACAACTCCTAAAAAACAACAAGGAAAAAAGTGGGAAACCAAATTTTAAAATGAGTAAAGTATTAAATAGACAATTCTCAAAAGAGAAGTCCAGGTAACTAATAAGAATATTAAGAAATGCTCAGATTCTTCAGTAAACAAAGAAATTAAAATGAAAATAAGATTATTAGAATGAAAAAAATTAAAGGTAAATAATTTCAGAGATGGCAGGATATAACAAAATGGAAACTCTGGTATACTTTGGGAGAAATTATAAACTGGGCAGTCATTCTAGAAAACAATTTACCCTCTATGGCTCCCAAATCCCCTTCTGGTTCTATATGTCAGAGAAATGCTTCACAGAGGACCTGTATGAGATCATTAGTTGTAGTGTGGCGTGGTCTGTGGTACTAGGACCTGAAAACAACCTAAGTGTCCATCAGTAGGGGAACAATAAAGTACAGTGGATGCAGTGGTGGTTGCCAACTGCTGAGGAGAAGTAGGAATGGAGAATTAGTGTTTAATTATTACAGAGTTTCAGTTTCAGAAAATGAAAAAGTTCTGGAGAAGGATGGTGGTGATGGTTGTAGAACAATGTGAACGTACCTAACGCCAAAGAATTATACACTTAAAAATGGTTAAAATGATAAATTTTGTGTTGTGTACATATCACCACAATTTTTTAAATATTTTAAAGAATACAATGGATGCACATAATGAAATACATTGCAAGATTTAAAAATACTGAACTAACTATAGTTATAGCCACATGATCTTAAAAACAGGTTTAAATGACAAATTAAAAATGCGAACATGTTCTAAACAACACTCCATATTTTACTAGGATATACACTTCTTTAAATATTCATTGTCAACATATTTATTTGGAAACTTTTTGGGAGAGGGAACTAGGCATGGAGGTTGGGGGTTAAGGGAAAAATTAGTAAAATAAGAGGAGTGTTACATGGACCAATGACGAATGACAAAAAGACATTATGAACTGAGAAGTTTGCACTTTCAGTTAAAAAGAAATTACGTCGCACACGTGAAAATCCTTTGGAAGGATATAAAGTTTTACAGTTTATAGTTTATTATTTCCTTCATTTGAAAAGGAGTGAAATGAATCAAAATGGATTTGACTCCTAATTTTTTGGATCATCAGTGAATTCTGAAAAAAATGGTAATTTACACATTGCCTAAGTATCCCACATTGAAGTTCATCTGTATTTTACAAGCATTTAAATGTCTCCAGTAATCTCTCATTACCACAAATTTCTTCTTTCCTCTTTTTTATATTGTATTCCACACTGAGCCAGATTAAGGGGTGGGTCAGACAGGAGTCACCTGGGGTGCTAGTATTTAAGAGGTGCTAAAAATATCGCTAGAATTATAGCAAGGTGGAAAAAATTATTTTCCTAGCACTCCTGCTACAGAGACTACTTTGCAAGGTTAGAAAAAACCCACTTATAAATTGTGTGGGGTGGGGCTGTGTGTGGCGCCTGTCCCAGGGAAATATATGAAGAATAATATAAGTCTAAATAATAAGAGTCATTTAAACTCAGAGCCACAAAGCCACAATGTAGAGTTGTGCATATGTCATTTACATATGACTTGCAAGATTGTCCATGGTGGCCTTGTTTAAACTGCCTCCTTAAAAGGGTTAATTAACTCTTTGGGTGAACAAATACCCCACTCAATCAAAATGTAATGCTTTTGTTTCATGTATTGGATAAGCATGTTTGGGGCTGGAGTTAAACTGTTTAGGAAAAGAAAAGACAAGCTGAGCACTAACAAAGCATCAAGTTGTTATAGACTGCCTGGGGAGCCACCTGCTCTTGGTTGGCTCTACTTCCAGGACAGAATTACAGAAGTTCCTCCATTTAGAATTTTGAAGCCCAACCATTTTTCCCATCATGTGCCAGGTCTTCAGAATCTAACTGTGCCCCCTTCATCTGGCCATCCTTCCTTAAGTGGCAAGAAGAGGAAGGAACAGTAGAAGGCAGATGGCAGAGAATAGTCAAGGGGTCCTCTGTGGATTCCATTTGCTAATGAAGCAAAGCTAGCATGTCTGTGTACAAAACTAGGCCAAGAATCTTGGCCTGACACTACAAAAGGGTATTTTTGAGAAGAGGGACAAGTGTGTTATTCAATCCTAATTCTTAAGGCAAACCCTGCTAATTCCTAAAGGCATTAGGGGAATATCAAGAGAATTGTTTGTTCATTTGTTTGACCATATCACCGTGGGATGTTTTGGCAACCATAATTCTTTCATCTCTATCTCAACTCATTAAACACAACTTAAGCCAAGGTGTAAAGTAGGCATCTAAAAAAGCATTTTTTGACTGCTAAAGAATGAATTAGGGTCTGGAATGTATTTTCATACATCAATTATCAGTTTTCCTTAAACCATCCCAAAATGTTTTTGCTCGGTTCACATATTAAGCTGTTTAATAACTTGTGTCATACATAAAGCAATTCACAATATTATGTTCATTGGCTCCTCAGAAAGATTTAGAAGCTGAAACACAAAGATCTCTTCTGGTGATATTTCTAGCATCCCTAAGTTTCATTTGCCAATGGAACAAATCTTCACTGAGTGCTAGGCGCCACAATATGTGCTGAATACGCCTTTGGGGGCCCTGCCCTGGTGGCATTTAGAGTCCGGCAGTGTGATTTTACAGGACTGGGACATGCACCTTCTCCAGCCTACTCTGCTGGTCATCTGTGGGGAAAGCCGCTGCCCATCTCAAAATGAGGAAGTCAAACCAGACGGCTTTAAAGATACTTTCCAGCTTTTGAATTTGAAAATTTGAATAAAACTTTAATATGTTACCACTTTTTTATGTAATGAGTTCTAATTTAAAAAACAACAACAACAACAACAACAACAACACCTACATTGGAGTATAAGCTAAGCATTTTACACACACTATTTTCGTATTTATCCTCCCAACAGTCCACTGAAGTAGGCACATATATGGCCAGTTTTCAAAGCAGAAAACTCAGTACTTTTTCTAAGGTCCCTTAACTAGCCAGGGCCAGGTGGAACAATCCCCAGGTCTTCTGGGACAGAATTGGAGACCTAGCACTGTCTTTGCCTTTTTAAACTGCCTCTGATGTTTGTCTCCAGCTATCAGCAGTATCTTTTCCATGCCTATGACCAACCAGCTGTCAAATCTTGGTGTTTCAGTTCTGTGCAACTACTTATTTCCTCTCTATGAAAGGAACGGCCTCCATAAGAGGATCCATTAGTCCCATGCGCCAGCCACTGACTTGCCAGCCGGGAGGAGCAGCTATTTCCCAAGACAAGCAGAAGGCTGGGATGACTGACAACAGTGCTGCGCATGCTCCTCGAGCCTCTCCCCACTGAGTGCTCAGAGGCATTCTCATAATTTACATGCTCCACTTGAAATATAGATGCTGAAGCACCAGAATTATACATCTGTTCCCTTGACTTTTTAACCAAAGAGTGCTAGTTTATTGCCGAGCTTAAGGATAAAAGAAGCAAGAAATGAAAGTTGGATTGGGTTTTTTTTTTTAAGTTTCCTCCCCACTAAGTACAATCAGATGTTGGACTCTGAGAGCCGGATGCTGGGTGGATGTTCACTTCACTTTGCCTCTCAGTTTATCAGCTCGTCTTTTTTTTTCCCAGGTAACACTTTCATCACAAAAGAAAACCAAAGGGGCCTATACAAATATGTTGAGTTAAATGCATCAAACAGCCCAAATGTTGTGGTGCCAGAAAAAAAAAATAAAATAAAACAAGAACAGTATAGAAACTGATTTATGAGGCTTTGTAGGGAAACAACTGTCCTTTCATCTCTGGATACTCAGTTTATCTTTGACCTAGGAATACTCTCTGGAATTCTGGGCGAAGGGCACCTATTCAGAAATAATCTATCCAAGACCTGAGGAGCTCCATCATGAACCAGAGATCAAATGCCTTTTATGTTCTTTCTGCTCCAGGATTAAAACAGCAGACCTATTATAATTTAATGCACAAATACAGAATCAACCAGGGGAATCTGCTGCCTCAGCAAACGCTTTCATCCAAAAGAACCAATTATTTGTGATATAAAACCTACTGAGTATCTCTATTGAGTATCTCAAAGATGGAGAGGTAGGCTGTGTCTATTCAAAGGTAGGATAGGAAATGAATGAGTTACTGTTTGACATGTCTTTTCATGCGGAAAAGAAAATGTCAAAGGGCTCATGTTCACCTCTGGCTCTAAGAAATGTGCATTCGTTTAGGATGCAGGCACAAGAAATTTCTCTACACCTTTCCCACACTTTCTCCTTTGTCCAGGAGAATCTGTTCCCTTGGCTCAGAGATTTATAAGTGGTCTCCAAGTGTATCACTCAGAGTTCTTCCAGGTTTCTGCACCTGGAGATCAGCACAGAAGTACATCAGATGCTTGGACAGGAAATGCAGAAACGCCTGGGCACCTGGAGAGACCTAGGACCAGTGCACTGTGGTAAGCACCAAATCTACCTGACTCAGGAGTCTCTTCTCTAGTCTCTGGTAGCCTTGCCTATTCCTGTGTCTTCATCTTCCTCACTAAGGTTGATTTGTCCAGTGATAGTACTTTACCCAGGACTGACTAATCAGAGTTCTTTCTCAGGACTCTTAACTGAGACAAGAGCAGGAATTCAGTATTTTCAGGGGTGAAAGCTATGAAAATATGATGCTTGGGAGGGACCTGGTCTGCAGTGAGAGAGAATTACTTGTCCAAAATGCAGGCTCCTGGACCCTGTCCCAGTCCTGCTGAATCAGAATCTCGGGAGCAGCATTGTAGAAATTGTGTTATGAACACAAACACCAGATGATTTTCATGTACCTAAAAACCCAAACATCTCTACTCTAAGTATTCCAGGAGAGCTTAAGATTGGGGTAGAGGGTTATATTTTCCAACTCTGCCTGCCTTTCCACTGATTTTTGGCTCCTAATCGTTGTTCTTTACTCTTTTCTTTAAGTCCACAAAACCATAGGGACGAAAACCACTCTCTCTTTCATTCCAGCCCAAGCATTATTTGCAAAGATTGCTGTGTCTTTACTTCTTTTAAAGAACTTGGAATAATGAAGATGGAGTAGGGCAATTAAGCACAGTATATAGAAAAAGAAGCAACTTAACTTTAAACATTAGACATCTTACATGGATTGGCTACCAGTGGTAGAATAGATCATTGTTTACCAGATATTTACTTCCTCCCCACTCCTCTTGCCTACCTCCATTAGAGGATTATTCCTACCTGTGACTTTAGACTTGGCCATATGACTTGCCTTAGACTATAAGATCTTATTATACATATTCAAAAATCTCCTAAAATCATCAAGTAGAAAAGAAACCTGGAAAACAAGGAACTTGGACTTTAATTCTAACTCTGCTACTAACCAGCTTTGTGACCTTGAGGGTATAGGTCGAACCACTGACATATTAAAGGTCTCTTCCAGTTATGACATTGTATGAGCCTGTCATGTGCATTACATAATGCATATGACATCACAGAGAATTTCCCATTGGAATAGGAAATGGCATCATCATTGTAACATGAGAACTAACCTGGTTATAGTATGTAGTATAAAACAGGGACACTGTGATCTGCTGCCAGTTTATCTTAAGTCTTTAATTATTTCATAAGGAGTCCAATTCTCCCCTCCACCTTGATGAGAGTGTGCTTCCTGAGCTGCAGTGCTGAGGCAACTCTTCTCTTAGCTCAGAGGAAGAATCAGGACCAACATTTGGGACAGCACCTCTTTCCTCAAATTGGTAGCATGATCTCCACGCCCCAGGTGTCCTGGCTCCCAGACTCCTTACCTCACTTTCTGTCAATACTCTGCTCTAGCACCTTCATTCACTGTAGTCTAAGGTATAAGTGAATCAGAGGTTCAACAGAATAATCTAGGAGTCTTTTCAGAAGCACTGTGTCCCGGGTCCCTGATCTACTGTGTCAGAATCTCCAGGAATAAGTGTCAGGAATATGATTTTTGAAAAGCTTCTTAAGTAATTCTGCTGGTTGGAAAGGTTTAGAGACTGACATTCCTCCCATAGTAGAAATCTCAACCCAGCATGGAACCGTGAGAACTCATCTGGCCAGTCCACTCCACTTTTGGACAATGTCAAGGTCAAAAAGATCTTTCTAAAACTGTGATTATCTGGAACTTCTATCTGCCCCTATGGATTCTATTCTGTGAAAGTATAGAGAGGAAGGTTAATTCTGCTTCCAGAGAAACTCTTCATATATGAGAAAATTGGTATATTCTTGCTCTGTTGCCGCAAGATTTTCAGGTCTTGGCCATAGCTATACTTCTCCTCTGGATATGCCAGTTGATCCATGTCCCTTTAAAGTGTTATACCCAGCACAAATATCTTGAAAAATACAGAATGTGGTGGTAGACTTTCAAGTACTGTCCTTCTTGGGGACACTTACTTTGTATGAAAGCTGGAGGTAGACATTCAGGAATTAGCCGGGAAAAAAGGAAAACTTGAGGATGAGTTTCTCAGTGTTCCCCCAAACCATGCAGTCTTGTCAGGGTAACAATCTACCAGGGCTAAAGTAATTATTCCCCTTCTTGGAGGCCTGCGTCAGCTCTTCTCTGTGTTCATGACAAGAAAAGAAGCACTGAGGCAACTCAGTAGAGGTGCTTTGCTCCTCCTCCAGAACATCTAGAGTGATGCACATCTCTGTAATTCACAAATCATAAGAGGTGGAGAACTCTGCCAAGATACACTCTTTCCTAAACAGAGATGTAAGAGGAAAACAGCAAGATCTTAGGGTCATGAAAGACAAGGAAAAGAGACCGACCTCAACCACTAAAAAACTTATCTTCTGCCCCTCCAATGCAGATATATCTGTCCCCAGCCATGGCAGCACCTGATAGCCTAAGGCAGCTTCATGTTTGTTCTAATTTCCAAACACCTTCCTAGAGAAAGTCCACTAGTCACTATTGTTTGACAATGTCTTCCATTCAAGAGGCAAGGTATCGTGGCAGTAAGTTAAAAACAACCAACCTGACCCTTTAACGCAGATAAGAAATGTAATGATGTTTTCTTCTGATCAGTGCTGCCACAGAGTGAGGATGGCTCAGATGACTGTCCTCCAAGGTCTGAAGAGTGGAGCACTTCCTGGGGAAGGTGGGAAGGTTTCACAACAAGCTAAGAAACCACAATGAAACTGGGTGGCATCTTCCAGGGTTTATAATGAGGAAGTGGGATGCTGGCCAGGTTGGCTGGCAAGTTTGGTCCTTATGGTTGAGAAATCAGTTGGTAGTGTCACATTGAGAACACACCTATATAACTGGGCCTCCACCATGAAACTGTAATGTTCTCACCACATCTGCAGGCAGCTTTGAACCATTTCTCCTAAGGACCAATCTTCCCAGCTATGCTCGCCTCTCCCAACACAACACAATGTGCCTTTCGATCAAAATTCAACAGTCATTTGTTTTATCAGAAGTACTTTATATTTCATTAAAACCTGCTCACCTTACACCATTCTCATCCTTTGCACCCACTTTCCCAATCCTGTCCCTCCCCGCCCAAGAGGGAAAGAGAAAGTAGAGTACAGTGTGTAAGGAGATAGGTTTTGGAGTTGGACAGAACCAGAAACCTTAGGTGAGTTATTTAACTACTTAAGCTTCACTCTCATTTGTAGCTATAGCTCTTGTTATGACTTTTAAATGAAACTTAGCACAAAATAACCAGTAAATAAATGTTAGCTAATTCACTGGCCAATATGCTCACACACATGTGCAAGTGCACACACCTATACTCATACACAGCAGGATGACACGGAAAGCTCAATGGAATGAACATCAAGGGATCTGCAAACCTGAACAATTCACACTCGCCTCCGTGGACTACAGTGTCTACATCTGTGCAATGAAATGTACACTAGGTCATCTCTAGGAACACAGACAAGACAGAGTCCAACAGATAGAATCGACATTAAAACAGCTCTATATGGTCTACGGCCATGCTACCCTGAACAAGACTGATCCTGTTTGATCTTGAAAGCTATGCAAGGTCAGGCCTGGTTAGTACTTGGTTGGGAGACCACTTAGGTAGACCAGATGCTGTAGGCATAAAAAATAAAATAAAAAATAAGGGATTATAAGTCGACAAGGTCCTTGTAATCTGTGAGGTCAACCAAGGGTTGCCTCATCTAAAAAATAAAACAATAAAATAATAATTAAAAAAATACAGCTCTATGTGAACTAGCATAGAGGAATGATCTCCAAGATATGGCACCAAGTGAAAGGGCAAAGGGAAGAACTATACACATATATGTTTCCACTCATGCATGTGTGTTCATAGACTACCTCTGGAAAGATATATAAGGAATTGGCAACAGTAGTTGCTTCTGAAGAGAGGATTTAGAAGACAGAAAGAGGGAAATTTACTTTGTACTGCACAGTAGTCCCCCCCTTATCCGTGGTTTTGCTTTCTAGAATTCAGTTACCCTGCCGTCAACTACAGTCTGAAAATATTACATGGAAAATTACAGAAATGAACAATTCATAAGTTCTAAATTGAGTGTCATTCTGAGTAGCATGATGAATCTCATGCTCTCCCACTCAATCCTACCCAGGACATGAATCGTCCCTTTGTCCAGCTAATCCATGTTGTATACACATGCCGCCCATTAGTCACTTAGTAGCCATGTAGGCTATCAGATCGACTGTTGAGGTATTGCAGTGCTTGTGTTCAAGTAACCCTTACTTTACTTAATAATGGCCCCAAAAGGCAAGACTAGTGATACTGCAATTTGTATATGCCAAAAAAAAAAAAGGTCAAAAAGTGCTTCCTTTAAGAAAGAAGTTACAATGTTCTTCCAAAAGATTTAGCAAAAAAAAAACCTCCACCAACATCATTATGGCTCAATGACTCAGGATCACCTGAAGCAGTTGATCCTCTTTCTGACATATTCAGATCAATAGTAGCCTAATGCTACCTCATATCCATTTGCTTCACTTCATTGCATCATAGGCATTGTATTATTTCACGTCATCACAATAAGATATTTTGAGAGAGAGAAACCATAACTTTTACTACTGTGTATTATTATAATAGTTCTATTTTATTTGTTATTATTATTAATCTCTTATTGTGCCTAATTTATAAATTAAACTTTATTATAGGTATGTATGTATAGAAAAAATATAGTATATATAGAAATAGAATTCAGTATTATTCGTGGTTTCAGGCACCCATGAGGGGTCTTAGAACATATCCCTTGTGGATAAGAGGGGACTACTGTATACCCTTTGTAGTCTTACCTATTTTTTTAGTAATTTAAAACCTGAAAAAGAAGCCCACATTTCAAGTGGGTACAAAATGGCTACTTTTTGTTACATCTCCATCTGCATGTAGTTAGCTTTTATAACAATTGTATACTTGTTACTAAAAAATTAAATGATACAAGCTTCAAGTCTATGGAAACTTATGGCTAAATTTTTCTACCTTACTAATTAGTTCTTAAAACCACTCAATTCTCTTTGTATGCTGTTAGAAGTTACAAGCTCTTGGTGAGAAGGAAGTACCTTCTAGGGAATAGTATGGATCGAAGGTGGAGAAAGTGACTTAATTATGGATCTGGTACTTTATATACATTATCTCATTTAATCCTTATAACAATTCTCTGTATTGTTAATTTCTCCAACACAGAGAAAAAGAAAAGGAAGTTCAAACAGGTGAGATGACTTGCCAAAGAAGAGGTAAGGTTGCCATGCTGCCTCCTGGAAGTAATCTAAGAAAACAGGTTCACATTAAGAATATTAGTCATTTATGTGAATGGGGAAAGGATGGGAAATGCCATATAAAAACTAGTAGACTAGAGCTGACTTAGTTACAATGAGCCATGTCTGTTTCCTGTTGTAAGCTTTTCAGTTTCAGGGTAAGCTTCTTAAACCATATCCTCTGGTTCATGCTTCAGATGTCCCCTTGGACAATTTAGCTCTGTTCTACATAAAGTGGATTTTTTAAAGAGTTTCTTTACAGAAGATTAATGCTATAGATGGAACTCAGGCTGAACAGATTGGCCAGAGCCACCACAACTCATTAGTTCTGTGGGTCTTCCTGCCATGTGACAAGCATGTGACCCAGCCAGGATGTAAACTCAGGCCTTTCAGCAGCCAAGTCTTTAAGGCCCATTTCTCCTACACCCCTCATTTTACAGTTGGAGAAAATCTGAGATCCAAAGAAGCAAAAGGACAGAGAAGAAGCACTTGGGTCAGAACTCAGATCTCCCACCTCTATATCCTGTGTCCTTCCTCCTACACTTAACTACTCGAACTTAACTACTTAACTACACCAAGACGCTGCCAGGAAAATAAGCCCTTTTTCATTTCTGGGAGATGGTGTAAGGCTCTTGTTATGATGGTTAGGAGTACAAACTCCGAAATTCCAGTGACCCAGGATTCTTCTCCACGCATTCATATCTCAGATGTACGACACTGGGCAAGTTGTTTCAATTCTCTAAGCCTATGTCCTTACAGGCAAAATGAGGATAATAATTATACCTAATTCACAAGTTAAACTTTGTGTGGATTAAATGAAATAAGGCATGCAAAGTATCAGACAAAAATAAAGAACACAATAAATTTTAACTATTATTATCATCTTACAGTTGGAAATGGATTTTGCAAAAACAAAAAAAAAGTAAGCATATGGATGCTTCTCCTTCAGTAGCCCCTGAGCTCTTACAATGCAGGGACCATGTCTTATTCATCTTTGAAACTAATTTGGAAGAAGGATTTATTATATTCCAAGATCCACTACATCCAGGCTTCCAATGAGAAGTTCCATATGGGAGATTGTCATGACTTATACAAAATAACTCCAGAGACCAAGCGCAGGCAACTTACCTGTAAGGTTTGGCTGAAAGAAGACAACAGGAATTAACTGAACTCATCAGATCCCACTCTTAGGTTTGAATGAAGTCCTTACAGTATGAGGGAACAATAGGTGGTAGAGAAAGAAGCCAAAAGTGCACACATAGTAACAGTAAAGAGAAGCCATATTGGGAGGAAAATAGAGAAAATAGAGTGGGAATCATAGGGAAAGCAGACAAAGCTGATAGACACTTCATCCAAATAGAAGAGTCCTTCTTTATCAGGAGGAATTACATTCAGCTGTTTGTTACTAAGACTTAAAGAGTTATCATCTCTCATAAAAGATCAAGGAACAGAGGAAAGCAATCCAGAGCTGGTATAGAAGACCCTCAAAGTGAGCAGGCATCTGGGCTCCTTTGATTTCTCTGTTCCAATCTCCTTTGAACATGGCTGCCAAGCCCAGGTCATAAGAGGCCGCTAGAGTTCCAAATTCCAGGAAGAAAGAAGGCAAAAAAGGTACTCTGTTGTTTCATTCCCCTTTAGAGAGATTTCCTAAAGTCCCACCCACATGGCTGTCCACCTGCATCTTGATGACCACACCTAGATGCAAACTAGGCTGGGTAATGCAGTCTTTGCTGGGCGTGTCGCCAGTCCAAATAAAACGAGGACTCTGTTACTAAAGAAGAGGAGAGTGGATATTGATGAGGCAACTAGCAATTCCTGGTACTTTCCCTAGGTCATGCATTTAGCTCCCAAGGGAACAACAAGGAAGTAAGGTTGCTAGACCTGGGCCGAACCACCTTCTAGGGCCCAGACCATGTTCCAGTCTTTGTGAAACCTACTAAGGGTCAATATTTCCACCTTTCTTATTTCCTTATCTCTCCTTAAAATATTTATTTGTAAAAGTAAATAGGCCTTTGGGTTTTTTTTTCCACTTAAAAGAACCTAAATAATACATGGGCCCAGTTACTGGCGTGTGTCTGGCACACAGAAAGTTCTCAGTAAACGTTAGTTAATGTCTTAATTCCATCTGGGGTAAATGAAATCATTTCTCCAGTTTTCTTTTTTGTTCTAAAAAAAGAGGGTGCACATAGTCTTCAGTCTACTTAGCACATATGAAGTAATTACACCATTCTTTGTACACTAGCTTGTATCATCAGCAATGACCTAAATAAACTCTTTTGCAGTCATTAAATCCATGGATATGTGGTCTTTGGATTGATCTCAATTTAAAACAAAGAAATAATATATGTTAAATAAAAAGGCAGACGGAGAAACTTACCTGATTGGTGAGTTTGGAATAGGGAAAGAAGCATGAATAGCTCTGCCTATATCTCTCCCCTTTCTTTCAAGAACCAACCTGCATGCAGAGAATAGAGACACTAAATCACTCTCTGCATATAGAATGGGTGTGGCAGGCCAGTGCTGTTTCTAGGTGGCTATATCTGTTCAATTCTGGGATTCAGTATTAGAGATCAATTCTAGGAATTAGTTTTAGAGCTTAATCCAAGAAGTCCCCTTGTTCCTGAATATGTCCTCCTCCAATATAATCATAATCAGTAATAAAGGTAGGTAAAGTATATTCTAGTCCCCAAATGCCAACTCGTTTGTCTTATTTCTTGATTGAACCCAAGGCATATAATGGAGGTGCTAGTTCTTAGGCTCCTCAAACATCTGTAACAAAATATTTGGATGGGGAGTTCCCCAGCCAAGGATGCCTGTTAGAGGAGTCCCATATCAGGGTTCCATTCTAGTATCCCTGCTCTACATTGTCATTTGCTGGAAGCAGCCTGGGGAAAGTGTGGCATTGGTATAAATACCACAGTGAATCTAAAGGTGTGATAGCTGGGACTATTAGTCAGTTGTCTTTCCCCAGTGAGTTTTCTTCTCATTTTTATCTCAATTGTTCTCATAACTCCATGAGATTGTGTGTGTGTGCTATTTTATGAAGTTAGAATGAATATACAAATGTTTCTATATAAAGACATATCTAGGTCATGCAGGTATGACCATATATATAACATATCCTATATATTATATATAAGCATTTGGTGCACGGATGCACTTAACATTTACATACAAAATCTTAGAGTCAGATTGGCCATATCGAGTCATATATATTGAACAAAATCCTCAAATTCATGTATACTCATGGAGATATGTAGATTCAACTCTTCATATGGCCACTTCCCAATTTTATATAGAACTTATATAAGAAACAAAAAAGATAAATGTGTATGTGCTTTGTAACTTAGCAGGTACTAAACACATGTTAACTATTATGAAACATTTACCATTACACCAGATGCCAACCTGGTGCCTCTGTCCAGCATGCCCTAAATGTGTTTAGATATAACAAGTTAAAAATCAAAATAACTAAGGATATAATAAAAGCTTGGTAGAATCATTAAAATAAATATAAGTGGATGCCACAAACTCAAGTCTATATATTGCAGCATCCAGCCATCTCCGGAACTATCAGCCCTACAAACTGGATACTAAAAGGAAATATGCTTGAGCTTACAGACCAAGAATAGTAACAAAGAAAGTTAATCCAAAAAGGCAGGGGGGTGGGGGGGACCGGGGGGGAGGTGTGGAATAGCGTGGATGATAGAGGCTTTGTTCATTCCTCTTGCGACCAAATCAAAGTTGTGACAGGAACATGGAGCAAACAGCAAGGAAAATCGCCTAGGATCTAGACAAACAGAAGCACTACAACTAGGGAGGAATAATTAATCAACCTGCAATGGTAGAAGGTAGGAGGGGGCGAAGACGCAAGGCTGCCCAGTCCCAAGTGGCTGAGTGGGACAAAGGCCACAGCAGCAGCAGCAGCTACAGACACCTCTTAAAGGAGCCGAGTCCGCGAGCGGCCTTTCGGGTGACAAACCTGCTTGCTTTGAGTATCGGTGCCAGGTCTGCTGCTCAGAGACCACCAAGGACTTACAGGGGAACACTGAGTTGTCAGAGTGAGGGCCAGAGGTGAGGCCTTCTCCAGGACAGAAGTGCTGGTGGTATCCACTGTTCCTCTGTTGAATCCTCCCCCAGCCTCACCTCTAGTGTGCAGACGCAGCACCACCATAGCTGAGACGTCATCAAACTGGATAACAGAGGTCACTCCACCCAGAGGACTCCCTGAAACTCCGCCTCCCCCAGCTGGCAGCCCCACCCAAGCCACTTCCAGGTGTGTCCTCGGGGAGTCAGGTGGTCCTTGCTGAGCAGTGCCAAGACTCACACTGGAGGCAGCTGGCCTTGGTTTCTGCTGTGGGTTCTTGAGGCAACTATAAGCACAGCATCTGTGGATTGTTTGTTGAATCTTAACAGGTGGCCCTGAAGGGGCACAGGCTGGGGCTAAATCTGGCCTGCAGCTGAACTCCTCTCAGGACTGTGCAACTAGACATCTACTACACAAAGCCACACTAATAAGACCAGGAGACATAGGAGCTTTTCTTAGTACATAGGAACAGACACAGAAAGGCAGCCGAAATAGTAAGACAAAGAAGCAGAAACCATATAAGAACAGAACAGAGATCCAGGAATAATGGAGTCAAGCAATCTAACAGATGCAGAGTTCAAAACACTGGTTATAAAGATGCTCAATGAACTTAGGGGAAATGTCGATGAAGTCAGTGAGAACTTTAACAAAGAGATAAGAAATTTAAAAAAAACATGGAAATGGAAATTATAAAAGGGAACCAGTCAGAAATGAAGAACACATTATCTGAAATGAAGAGTAAATTAGATGGAATAAACAAAGTGAATAAAGAAGAGGATTGAACCACCAATATAGAGGATAGGGAAGCCAAGGACACTAAATCGGAATGGCAAGAAAAAAGAAGCCAAGACTACAATGATAATTTGAGGAGTCTATGGGACACTATTAAATGTATAAATATCCATGTCATAGGGGTACCTGAAAGAAAACAAGATGTTGAAGAGCTATTTGAAGAAATAATGATGGAAAACTTCCCTCACTTAGTGAAGGAAACGGATACACAACCCTAGGAAGCTCAGAGAGTCCCAAGAAAGAGGAACCCAAAGAGGCCCATACCAAGACACATCATAATTAAAATGCCAAAGGTTAAATACAAAGAGAGAATCTTAAAAGCAGCAAGAGAAAAGTGGTTAGTTACCTTCAAGGGAGCACTCATAACACTGGCAGCTGATTTCTCAAAAGAAATTATTCAGGACGAAAGGGCTTGGAACAAAATATTCAACGTAATGAAAACCCAGGATCTATAACCAAGAATATTTTATGCAGTAAAGCTATCATTTAGAATCGAAGGACAGATGAAGAGCTTCCCAGACAAAAATAAGCTAAAGGAATTTATCAACACCAAGACAGTATTACAGGAAATGCTGGAGGAATAAAGAATGGTAATAACTACATTCCTATCAACAAGTACCTCAAATGGAAAAGAATTAAGTGTTCCAACCAAGATAGAGTGACTAAATGGATAAGAAAACAAGACTCCTACATACGCTGCCTACAAGAGACTCACTTCAGATTAAAAGACACACACAGACTAAAAGGAAGGGGATGGAAAAAGATATTGCCTTGATAGATCTAGAGAGTATTGCACTGAATGAAATGGGTCAAATAGAGAAAGATAAATATCGCACAATTTCACATACTTGTGGAATCTAAAGAACAAAATAAGATAAACAACCACAACAAAAGCAGAAATAAACTTACAGATACGGAGACTATTTTGAGGGCTACTAGATGGGAGAGGGGTTGAGGGGGATGGCGAAAAAAAGGCAAAGGGATTAAGAGGTACAAATGGATAGTTGCAGAATAGACATGGAAATGTAGAGTGTAGCATGGAGAAGATGGTTAATATTGTAATAAATACGTAAAGGGGAAGAGGTGTACTAGATTTAGTGGGGTGATTGCTTTGAGAGTTATGTGGATCTCTGATCACTATTCTGTACAACTGAAACTGGTATATTATTGTATGCTAACTATAATTGAAAAAATAATAATTGAATTTTAAAAATTGAATAATTGAATAAAAATTGAATAAAATTATTGAATCCAAAAACTAAATAAAATCAGGCGGATCAGTAAGAATTCTAGCCTCAATTAAAAACTCAAACTTAATACTAAGCGATATCTTTTTTGTTCTACAGGGAATTGTGGATTCTCCTCCTGTCTTCATCCTGACCTTCAGCCATTTCTTTGCTCTTTAGCACTACTGAGACTTTGCAGAAGGAATTCCAGAAAGTTTCTTAATACAAGTTAATATAAGTCTTTCATTCCACAATTAGAATTAAGCTTTCAAAAGCAGATAATGTGATAAATATGGGCAATAGACATATGAAAAGATGCTCAATGTCACTAATTATCAGAGAAATGCAAATTAAAATTACAATGAGATATCACCTCATTCCTGTCAGAATGGCCATCATCAAAAAGTCAACAACCAAGTGTTGGCAAAAATGTAGAGAAAAGGAAACCTTCGTGCACTGTTGGTGGGATTAAAAATTGGAACAGCCACTATGGAAAACAGTATGGAGTTTCTTCAAAAAATTAAAAATAGAACTGCTTTGTAGTTTACAAGAGGGACTCCAAACTGCACTTCATAATTTGGTGTCGGTTTACA
>NW_011889135.1:842152-844377 GCF_000151845.1 Pteropus vampyrus | reverse complement strand
AGGCGGATCAGTAAGAATTCTAGCCTCAATTAAAAACTCAAACTTAATACTAAGCGATATCTTTTTTGTTCTACAGGGAATTGTGGATTCTCCTCCTGTCTTCATCCTGACCTTCAGCCATTTCTTTGCTCTTTAGCACTACTGAGACTTTGCAGAAGGAATTCCAGAAAGTTTCTTAATACAAGTTAATATAAGTCTTTCATTCCACAATTAGAATTAAGCTTTCAAAAGCAGATAATGTGATAAATATGGGCAATAGACATATGAAAAGATGCTCAATGTCACTAATTATCAGAGAAATGCAAATTAAAATTACAATGAGATATCACCTCATTCCTGTCAGAATGGCCATCATCAAAAAGTCAACAACCAAGTGTTGGCAAAAATGTAGAGAAAAGGAAACCTTCGTGCACTGTTGGTGGGATTAAAAATTGGAACAGCCACTATGGAAAACAGTATGGAGTTTCTTCAAAAAATTAAAAATAGAACTGCTTTGTAGTTTACAAGAGGGACTCCAAACTGCACTTCATAATTTGGTGTCGGTTTACATGCAAAAAGCACTTGTTTCCTCACTGAACAGGTCCTGAGTCACGGACAGACCCCTTTTAAGAGAGGGACCTGGAGAGAGGAGCTGGATTCCCTGCTCCCTCACCTTTCAGTCCAGCCTATGAGACATGTGGTGGCTGGGCCCTCCTGGAACTGCACGCACTTCCGTCTCTGGGATAAATGAACGTTTATAGAAATCCTATGTGAAGGCTCTCTAACCTCATTATTACTGAGTCTTTATAATGTTGTAATAACTACGTATGGTGTCAGGTGGGTACTAGACTTATCAAGAGGATCACTTCATAAGTTATATAAATGGCTAACCACTATGCTGTATACCTGAAACTAATAGAATATTAAATGTCAACTATAATTGAAAACTAAAAAATAATTTAAAAAAATAAAATATACATATATATTACATATTTTAAAAGCAGACGATGTGATAAGACGCTCACAAAAAATTCACATTAAAAGGTGCACAATATTGGAACCTCTCTGGGCAGAGTGGTTGTTGCCTTGGTGAGGAGTGCTGAGGATCCATATGCCGAGGGAGAGGGGGATAGTGTAGGAGGGATGTATACTTGAGAGAACTGAGTTTAAAGATGGGAAGAAAGTGAAATCAAGAAGTGAGGACTAGGTGAAGAAATATTTGTACACGTATGTTCGCGGCAGCATTATTCACAAAAGCCAAATGGTGGAAGCAACTCATGTGTCCATCATCCAATAAATGGATAAATAAAATGTGGTATATGCATGTAATGGAAGATTATTCAGTTTTTAAAAGGAAGAAAATTCTAACATATGCTACAATATGAATGAACCTTGAATTGTTTATTCTAAGTGAAATAAGACTCTCAAAAGGACAAATATAGTATGATTCCACTTATATGAGGTATCTGGAGTGGTCGAATTTAGAACTTGACTTGGGATCCACAGAAGTAGAATGATGATTGCCAGGGGCTGGGGGGAGGAGGGAGTTATTGTTTAATGAGTACAGAGTTTAGGTTCTGCAAGATGAAAAGCGTTCTTTAGGTGAATGGTTGTGATAGAAGCACAGCAGTGTGGATGCAGTTAATGCTTCTGAACTGTACATTTAAAAATGGTTAAGATGATAAATTTTGTTATTTATATTTTACCACAATTAAAAATATATTTTTTAACCAAATTAAAAGAACTTCTAGTTTCCAAAAAGAGAGAGAGAGTGGAAAAAGAAGAAAGGGAACTTTTTAAATTGACTATTCTTAACTATTAATTACGATTAAGTATTCAGAGCTGCAAATTGAGCAAAAAATAAGTGCTTAATCAGTTGAGATAGAAGGAAAATGTTATTAAAGCTGTATTATTGTATTATGAGTTAAATTGAGGAAAAGATCCATGTTTTACAGTATTCTTTCTGTTCTTAAAAATGATTAAAGCCACATCCATTTATTGCCTTAAACACAGAAAATGCTTAAATTGAACGAACTATAAGTTTGATTTAATATGTTAATGACAATATTCTTTGAAGACTCTATATAGTCAAATAGTAGCTTTTATGGACGTGAAATGGTTAAAAGAAGCGAAGAGCCAAGTACAAAGCTCTCGTAAAGGGGATGATGGTAGATCTGGTAGGTTTGAAGTTCCAAAAAGAACTCACCATTATAGCAGAATTAATGTGTGGTAAAATAACAAATTCA
>NW_011889135.1:830072-841082 GCF_000151845.1 Pteropus vampyrus | reverse complement strand
ATTATTGTATTATGAGTTAAATTGAGGAAAAGATCCATGTTTTACAGTATTCTTTCTGTTCTTAAAAATGATTAAAGCCACATCCATTTATTGCCTTAAACACAGAAAATGCTTAAATTGAACGAACTATAAGTTTGATTTAATATGTTAATGACAATATTCTTTGAAGACTCTATATAGTCAAATAGTAGCTTTTATGGACGTGAAATGGTTAAAAGAAGCGAAGAGCCAAGTACAAAGCTCTCGTAAAGGGGATGATGGTAGATCTGGTAGGTTTGAAGTTCCAAAAAGAACTCACCATTATAGCAGAATTAATGTGTGGTAAAATAACAAATTCATCACAAATGTTGAAGAACAATAAAATTCTGGGCACTGCAATGTGAGGAAAACCACTACTACCCACAGCTAACTTAATGAGATTAAAATGATACAGCAGAAAAGACATCCCGAAACATTCAGTAAATACAAAAAGGACAAAATTGACAAATATACATATTCAAAATACTAAAATAGAGTAACAAAGAGAGAAAATCCATGTGTGGATTTAGAAGGCCTTCTTGAGATTTTTTAATGTGGATTTATTGTTTTCCCCCATTACCTCTCACCGGTTAGATTTCAATGCTAAATTTACCATAAACACTTGACACAAAAAAGAAATTCCTGATAGAAAGATAAAAATTAATAACTGGACAGATAAAGCAAAGATGACTGGGGTGCAAGGGGCAACTGCTGTGAGATTCTGTCTCTGACACCGGGGCATTCATGGCTGGAAAACATTTTCCACTTAATGATAATCTTCAACAGTTATTGGGATCTCTGCCTGCTTTCATTTTCTTTTCCTCTGGCAAACTTCCATTTGCTCTGGCTTTTGCAATAATAAAAATAAGTAAATTTCACTCAACAAAACCAAGTATTATTTTACAAGTACAAACTGAAAATCAGTCTAAGGTTTGGCTTGTTGTTTTTGAAACTGATACTAATTTTAAGGAACAATTCAGAGAACTCTTGGAGGTTTACATGAGCTCATCAGTAGCAAAATCATTTTAAAATAATTTTAAATGTTTTCCAGAGCAAGAAAGAAACTCTTTAAACTGCCACATTTCTTGGCACATTCCACACACCCACTTAATGTTCTTGTTACCCAAACACGAGCAGAGTTGAAAGTAAACTTGCTGTACGGCAAAATGAAAGGTGAAATATTTGGCTCTTGGATTTTCTATGTTGAAATGACTATAACATCTTAGAACTTGACTTGGGATCCACAGATGAGGTCTTCAGAGATAAATTTAATACTCTCATAAATGTCCTACTCTTACTTTATCAATCATATATACAAGAACAGTTAACATTTGTTGGGCAAAACAAGAGGGTAATAATGAACCTAAAATACAGAGGGGAAAAGTTTAAGAATCAAGAAGCTGCCCTCATGGTATGATAAACATCTGCTGGCTTCAGCTGGCAGCTGAAGCAATTTGAATGGTAAATGCTTTTATCTCAGAAAAAACCTACACTGAAAACCTTTGACACCAGTGAAAATATGAGACACATAACGCTGATACTCAGGGACCAGCTGAGAGTCCTGGACCTGCCTCTAAATGCCTGCTGTCACTGGTCCTTAGGAAACAGAGAAGTAACACAAGATCTGAGAGAGGGTTCAACCATGCACCACCATGGTTTAAATTGACTGTACCTTACAAAGGAACCTGCTCTGTGGCCCCTAGCAACCCAAAAATCATAGAATGAAGGTTTAATTGAAAAAGGAAGCTTGAGGCCCCATATACACATCCCCATCAGGGAAGGACACTGGAATCCAGAGTTAATAGATACAATCCAAGAACCCCTGTCATCATATAAACAATACATTAAACTTGATTTCTCTTCAATTAAATTTTGTCCAATCACATAAAATTATGATTCTATAAACATGCAAACCTTCTCTATTTCTCCATAAAGCTATTTTTGCTTCAGTCTTGAATAGCTGTATTTATATGCCCTCCAAATGCAAAAAATAAGGCATTATAAGGGTTTCTCCTGTGGCCCCAACAACCATTGACAGCACTTGAAAATACACAGAATCATAGAAAAATAAAGATCACATTTCATGGACACTAGCTTTTTCACCTAGACAAAGACAACTATTTACTCCAGCAAATACTGAGTCTTTTAGAAGACAGTGTCAATTTTATTGCTTTTTGAAATAATGGGTAAAGCACGGAACTTTACAATTTATGCATGAGCAATTTCCATCTTTAGTTTAAATATATTTATGTGGTGATAAGTGCATGCATATGAATATATAGAATTTTTTAAATTGTCATCATTAACATTAGAAATTTCTTTATACAAACATCTTTAACTTCTTTTAAAAAAAATTAGCAACTGGTAAGAACCCTCTGAGACTGCAGAAAATCCAGCTTTCCATACAAGCAGCCTTTCACTGAGAGACATGAGTGATGGCAGACGAAGGCCTCTTGAGAATAGACTCAACAGAAAATGACAGCGGTTCATTCACCGAGAGTTTTGTTCCAACTTGTTTGGCTACGAAAAGGTCTTTTGCGCATCTATCTATTGTAAATGTGTACTTCTGGTTCTCCTTGACTAAACACTCTCTGTGTTTCTTAGGGGCCTCTTCAAAGGCCTCTTTGACAAATGGTGTTTTCAACTCAGGACTCGATTTGTCATTAAGAGTTTGCTGGAATAATGAGTGGAATGGATTATGTTTAAGTGGCAGAGGGTGCCTGGTGCTTTCTTTGCTGATCTTGGTTAAGACGTGCCCTTGAGCTGCCAGGGAGTCCGTGTCAACAATCGAAGAGAAATTCCGTCGGGGTGGGGAGAATGCAGACCTCTCAGGGACAGCCTGGTGACCCTGAAGGTCACTTCTTGAGGTCTGAACCTCAGGATTGTGAGGCAGCACCAGAGAGCCTTCCAATTTTGGTGGCAACATGTCATGTTCTGCACCGAGCCCATCTTGGACTTGTACTCCCTTCAAGTCCCAGCTGGCCCCAGGTTTCAGGGATTGAACTGAGGTGGTGGCATTTAGCAGGCATTGCTGGTAGAGGAGAGTGTCACTAATGGGGCCGCACTTAGGCCAAACTAAAAATCTTGAGGACAAGGGATACTGTCTGTAAGTTGTGGCCACACTGACATTGGAAGAAATTAGTTCCATATTCCCAGACCCTGAATACTGCATGGTTAGATCAAGGCAGGTGGGCAAAAAATTACAGAAGTCTTTGCTTGGTGGTTCCACTGGGCTGGGGCTATAGGTACTTTTGTAGGAGTTGTATTCAGGTCCATGTACCATGTGGTTGGGCAGGAACAAGGCAGCAGCTTGGGAAGCTTCCAACATCTCCCTCTCTTTATATTCTCGCTCCAGCATAATGTTCTCCAACTCTTTATCAGCAAAGGCCCGCCTTTTTCTCATCCGGTCACTTACTGGGGGAGGTAGAGGTAAACTCCCTCCCACATAAGTCTCTGCTGGAATAGGACGGTAGCCTAAAATAAGCAAGCATTGCACATGAAAGAGATTAACATCTAGGGAAGAAAAATCTGGAAATCTAGAGGCAACAGAAACACTGCAAATTGGCAGAACAAGTACTTACAGTTCTATATCACTAACATTTGTATACAGAAAGCAAAAATATTGGTTCAATTTTAAATTGTTCCCTTTGGGGAAAAGAATATCCGTATTGTAACTTTTTATTATTATTGTTTTGGCAGTTATAGGTTTGTTTATTTACTTTGACAAGCATAGTTTAACAGGTGAAATTTTAATTCTTCCCAGGCTGCTACACAAGGCTCCTGATCTTACTTCAATCGATGGTTTATTACTATCTGTGTCATCTTTTTCCATTATTAAAAAAGATTTCTATACCTAGAGCTGATGTCACTTTTATTTTCTAAGGATGGCTCATTATGTACACATTGTTACAGTTGGAGAATAATCCAAGGAGAACTAGGAAAAAAGAGAAAGTTAAAGCAGATTAGTGAGGAGAAAACAGAAAAGACTTAAGGAAACAGAAATATAGAAAATTGAAAAGAGCTGTTGACTAGTCAAACAGATTTTGCAGTGAACACTGAACTAAGTAAGCCCCTACCCCTGACTACCAGTACAAACAAACAAACAGAAAGGGCGGCAATGTACCGAGATCCCTTGCTATATTGAAAATAACGGCTCTAAAACATTTTACTCAAGTACTAATCATGTTGGCCAAATAGTTGAACAAGCAATCATTAGAACACAGATTAAGTCATCCCACACTTTATGAAGTCAAAAAAGAGATCAGTATAACAACATAAATAGAATTCCTGGCGGCATAAAATACTTTCATCATCCCCAAGCACTCATCACTATCAAATTTGTTTGAAGGATCCATTATAATGTTTGTATTTACATAATGACAAACCCATCATGCTCATTTGCAATTAAAATAAAATTTGAAAATTAATGTTTCTTTTTCTATGGTAAGTTTTTGCCAGGAAGTTATTTACTTGAATTTACTATTCCATTTAGTTCTTTCATTTATCGAATTGCTTTGGCATGTTTTTAATTTATCGGTGTGGTCCCTATAGTTATAAATCTGTTTACCCAATTTGTAATCAAATTCACTTTTAATGCATAAGAACCCATTCTAAGGCCAGAAGTACACAGCACAGGGTAAGACACAAACTTTAAAACCTGTCCAGAACCAACTCAATTCATAAACCACATAAGAAAAAACAGAATTCCAATGTCTACGTTTTTAAATCTGCTTTTCAACCTGAATCATATGAAGTAGCAGTAATTAGATCAAATATAAACTTTTAGTTTGTTTAAACAGTGAAAGGTAGTTAATATATTATTTATCAGGTCAATAAACATATTCCATACCTGGACAGAGATGCTTTGAAAATCATTAAAATTTTAAGAAAAATTAATGTATCTCCAGGCTTTAGAGAAAGTAAGAACATGAAGAGTTAGAGACTTCACACTTCAAATTCAACCTCCACGTCTCTTATTTGATTCTTCAATCTCAACTGTCAAAATGGTAAAATGAAATATGGAATAACTACAATTATAGATAATCTGGGGAGGAAAATGGTAAAATGAAAAAGAGTGGGATTAGAGGTTGAATCATCCAGACTAGAGGTCTTTGTTGGTGTGGGTAGCTGCTAAACATCTCACTTGATTTACTCTATTTAGCTCCAACTACAACTAAGGAATTTTTTTTAATTGATTTCTTTCCAGGACATCTGTTCCGGGATCACTTGGCACTATATCTTTGTACACCCCTCACACTAGGACAAATTTCATACGCACTCCATGTTAACCCATTAACTATTAAGCAGACAACAAAATTATCAGTAACAAAAACCTCAGGAGTTATGTGAGATTTATTTTCCGTGCATCCTGATTTCCTTCCTAGAGCAAAACTTTCTAATAAAAAGTACCTTCCCCTCAGGTTGCTCCTTCACAGGTTAATAAAAATGCCATGTGCCAGAACGATAAGAATCACTCAGAACTTGGTTTTCAAGCCTAAAGGGATAATTCTGCATTGCTTTACCTTCTAAAATACTTTTGGCCAGCAAACTGGGTGCCCTGACTTGCCTCTGATACACGGCTTTGCGCTCGAAATTATTCTGCTTCCCGGAAAGCCCCTTCTTGTCCTGTAAACACAGAAACATATTCAATAATTCTCTGAAAGAAAACGTGGGAAAGAAGTGAGAAGCAAAGTGTGTCAGCAACTATCCCCTGTCTAAATGTATTTTCCCATTCCATGTGAAAATGATTGCAAATGAATTAATATTAGTACTCCTTAATATCAGGGCAACAAGCTAGCTCTGTCTAAAACCATCCAATAGTGAGCAGGGCCCCTCCTTTCCCTAGGGCTGCTTTACTAGAGTCACCCAGACCCGCCCCGCAGCCAGAAATGGGGGGACATCCCTAAGGAAGGTGAAGTCCACAGTTAACAAGGTGCGAAGCCCTCCCTGGAAGACAGCTACTGCCGAGAGCTGGGTCCTCGGTGCCCAAAGGTAGGGCTGTAGGTGCCCAGGGCCTGCCATTGCACAGCACCGTGAGGCTGGTTTCTCCCCACAGTAGGACGGGTGGGATTTGTACAGAGACTTGAAGGAGAGATACCAGGGTCCCTATCAGACTCTCCCTGGTCTGGCCGAAAACTCTGGTTGTTCACTGGGTGACTGAGGTGTAAGAAGGCAAATGCAAAACCCTCGGAGATCGCCAGGGACGCAGGACAAGAAGACTCCCGCCTGGTGGGTTGGGATTCTGGGCCCTTCTACGTCTGCGTCAGGCCCAGCAGACTCTGGGCCCCGGTGAAATACGCGGGAGGCGGCCAAGTCCGGACCGGGGCCACCTCGGGTGTCCAGCGCGCTCTCCTGGGCCCTTAGGAAGCTGTCCATCAGGGTCACTGCCTTCGGTGTACGCGGTGATCCACTCCCCAGCCCCGCCTCTCTAAAAAGTACAATTAAAAATCCTCCCCCACCCTGAGTGTGGGAAGGGGCGGCACACAGCCTCCCTAGCTCGGAGCTCTCCAGATGCAGGAACACAAGAAAACATCGAGTCCAAGGTTCAAGAAGCGCCTCTCTCTTAGAACCCTGGCTCTCCTCACACCTGGGGTTCCACGGTTGGAGATGGCAGAGACCCCTCTACCAGCTATTAGGTAGTTATCGGGGCCAGAAGCTCTGGCTGCACCACCTTGGGCTGCAAGGTCCCTAACTTCCCACTCCACTTCTGGTCTCATCTGTAAAACCGGCGGCACGTAACGCCAATCTTAAATGGCCCGGGACGCCGGCGGAAGCACACGGTGCCGTGCGTGCTTCTTTTCCGCGATCGGCACGAGTACAGCACTAAGCATCGCTATGCACCGCATCAACCACTCTCATCCCCTGCCTCTCAACACCACGAAAATAAAATTTAAAATATGAAAAAGAACGTGCCTAAACACTTTCAAGCTCCCTCTGACCGCTTTTTAACACAAAATCTTTTTTACGAAGTTCCCCAGCGATGTCCAGGACATCCTCCCTCCCGACCAGCGTAGGGAGAGAAGTGTTCTCACCACACTTAAGGAAGTGCCAGATGCTCCCGAGGCCCTAGACCCATGGGTGATGGGAGCAGCCACGTCCCCTCCGGCTCCCGGACCCCCACAGCGGCCCCGGTCGCCTCGGTGAGGCGCGTCCCCGAACCCGGCGGGTACGCACCTCGGTGGCCTGCTGCCTCCGGAGCGCCACCTGGGCGGCCATAACGCGCTGCCGCTCCACCACCAGCAGGCAGTTGGCGCACTGGCAGTCCCGCCAGCGACAGAAGCGCTTGTGGCCCTTGAGGCAGGACACCACGCCGTGGTTGCGGCACCGCGCGCACTTGGGCGTGCGGCTCAGTTTGCGCGGCTCCGCGCCGCCGCCTGCGTTCACGCCGCGCTCCGCTTGCCCCGCGAGGGCCTGAGAGACCTGCAGCGCCTGAGGCGGCCTCGGCGGCAGCCCACCCTGCTGCTCTAGCCGGCCCGACACCCCTGGGGACGCGCCCGCCTCCTCGCCGTCGCCCTCGTCCTCCGCGTCGTCGTCGTCTTCGTCCTCGTCCTCGTCGTCCTCGCCGTCCCCGTCGGCCGGAGGCGGGCTGGGCCCGGGCGGCGTTGGCGGCGGCGCCCCGCGGCCCTCCTCCTCCAACTCCAGGCTCTCCACGTCGATCTCCCAGTCCCCCGCCGCCGGGCCCGCCTGACGGTCGGTCATGGCGCGTAGCGCCTCGCTTGGGCCCACACCGTCGCCTGCACTCTGTGAGACACGAAAAGACCCCAAAAACCCACCGGCCGCTGTGAGACACCGTCCCCAGACCCTGGGCCTAGACCCACCGGTCTGCCCGCCTCTGGACGCTTCAGGAGCCCTGTTCTCCACCCGTCCCTCACATCCAGGCCTATCTTGTATGTTTAGAACAAAACCAACAAGGTTTTTAGTAATTCTAAGCGCCCTGTGAGCACCTGGGCTTTAAACGCAGCCCTCTCTGGCTGTACACCCTCTTCTTGGACAGTCCCTAGGTAATGTACCGATCACACAAACATAAGTACTGTGTCCAACTAGGCCGGCCTAGGCTGCTTGCTAGGCTTCCCTATACCCAACTAGTATGGCCACGATGAAAATTAAAATATCCATGGAAGAATTAATTTTCTTTTGATCACAAGGGGCCCATTGAACATACAGAGGCACCACCCTACGCCTCCCAATTGTCTCTCGTCCACCTACACCGCCACGAGGAGCCCTCCATGGGCTGGGCGAGGTCCTTTCATCCCTCTCCTCACCCCGGCAAATAACTAACTAATAACCAAAGTGCTCTGCTGTCATTACAGCCCCACAGGGATACTGGGCACAGAGCTGCAGATGCCCTTCCAGCATCGACAGTGCTTGGGCCGCTCAAGGCTGAGCCGTGCTGAGCCTCGGGGGCTCTAGGTTCATCTGGCATGGTCTGCACTTTAAGGCAAAATTTCCAAGTAAAATAGAAAAGATAAGGAAAGGTGATTCGCGCCCTTTGCCCTCCCTGACACCCCAGCAACATCACAGCACTCACCAAGACTCTGAGACCCGGGCTAGCAGCCCAGGCAAAAGATATCCAGCCTTGGGACTTGGCTCTTGGACTGCTGGCTGTGCTTGCAAACAGAAATCGGGGTCGCCACACCCTGCCACGAAATCGTGGGCTGACAACTGGAGGCTGGGAGCCCACTGGATGGGGAGTAGGGAATAAGGGGGTTGGAGAAGGTGAGTGAAGTCCTTACGGCCTCGCCCCACACATCCCGGTCTGTGCAAAGTTCTGATCGGTCCTCGGCAGCCTCGGGCGTTTCACCTCTCTGAAGCTACTTTCGGCTTCCTCCGCCCCAAGCTGGGCGGGAAGTATCCGGCTGCCCTGGCCTGGCTCAAACCCTCGGGCTCTCTCGGGGCCGGAGGGCGCACGCAGTTGCGTGCAGCGCCCCTCACTGCAGTCTCCTTCCACAGCTCCCTTTCCTGGTAATATCCGCTCGGGCCCCCGAGCTTCGCGCCCGTTGATTGGCCAGTTGTTAGGCGGTGTGCACGCTGATTGGCCGAAGCGTGCCGGCGCTCTCCCTCTCCTCACGGCCGCCACGCTCCTCCCCTCCGCGCTCCGCCAGAATACTCCAGTGCCGCTTTCGGTGCAGCGGGGTAGCCTGTCCTGATGTTAAACCCGAAGCTTGACAGAGCCTGCAGAGGTGAAGTCTCCATTTATCTTGCGGACTAGGAAACAAGCAGACATACCCTCTTAATGAATCTCGTTGTCTACAAGAGAAGGTAATAGGCGACAAGGCAGAGAGAAAAGGGCTACTGTTGGTCTCTGCGTTATCAGCATCAGCGGTATTTCTGCGACTCAGACATTAACCCAGAGTTGGACACAAAAATAAGGCCTCTTTAATCGGGTACACAGCGGCATCCTACTTTCTCCTGCAAGAGTAAGTTAGTAGTTACCTTAAGCTGCAGAGCCGGGTTAGTGGACAAATGACCTGTAGATATTCTTGTGCTTAGCGCCTCTCATCTTCCAAGTGCAAAGTAGCTCCTCGTTAACCTTCACCTTGCCCGTGAGGCAGGCAAGTCGCAAAATCACCTATGTCACATTTTTCTGCTAGGTCAATTACTATTAAAGTTGATTTGGGGGAGAATGAACATACATGCCATTAAGAGACTTAGGTACAATATATTTATTCTAAGCATGTTTTTAAACGAAGCTTTTTAATAAAAAGGTGAGTGAATGTATTTTTTTTAAAAAAGACTTTCTACTGACTCCTTCAAAAAATCCTTCTATGAATGTTCGATAAGTTAAATTTACAACATGTTGAAAGGAATTAGTCCCCTAATTCAATGCTGCATTCGATTTCTTGAACTAAATTTAAGATCATTTAGTCGCTTTTCTAATTACACCTTTAAACAAACAATAGCTCTCAGGATCGGTATAGGAGACATTAGGAAATTGAGTGCCACTGCACTGAGCACATAGTAGGTCCGCAAAAAATATTTGTTAAAGGAAGGAACTGGATCTACTTTTTCTCACAGCCCATCGGAAAGAAATTAACCAAGCTCCAAGAGGTTGAAACAAAGCATCTTAGGAACTGCGGTGAAAGTAACGCGATCTGCTGAACACGCAGGTATTCTTGAACATTTGACGAGGTTGGAAAGTTCTTTCCTAGTGACCAGACACTGATAATACCCTCTGTGCCGGTGCTTCTCCCCAGAGCCCTTTGTGATGCCCCGAGAAGGAAGTAGAGAAGGTCCTGCTTATTCCTGTGGGCAGCTCTGTCGCTCTGGGAGTCTCGGAGGATAACTTGGGAGCTGTGTGCTCTGACATGGGACAGAGTCAAGCCATTTGTGCCTCTCGCCTGGCATCACCTAACAATAACAGCGAGTTTTATCTTTCGCGTAGCTGTTTATACTCATCAGAGTGCACTTGTTCGCTTGCCTACGTTAGAGGGTTTGGATTCTTAACTGCAACAGAATTATTTCTCCCGTTTTCCAACGATGAAACTGAGGTTCAAAGAAGAGTGCCGGGTTACACAGTGGTCTCAGGAAAGGCAATGGACTGGTGACCACCTTAGGCTATGTCGGTCTCAGAAACTTCTCGGAGCCCTTCGCTCCTAGCCAGGAAAACTCATAATGGGTTCGCATTTGTTTTGTTCCCCATAACCCTTTCTAATTTTAGTGCCTAGCGTTATGAGCAGACCTCCTGTAACAGGACACGCGCGTTTTTATCAACCTATTCTGGTTTTTTCTGTGTCTCCGCCTGCTAACAACATTTCTGCCTTTGCAAACAAGCTCCACGATGTGCATGCAATCTGCAACACCCCCGACCCCTGTGCCTGCTGTGTGTTCCCTCGCGCATTGGCAGGCTGGGCTTTTATTTTATTTATTGCTTGGAGGATAGGGGGAGGACATGAAATAATTAGCCCTTCACTAGTTATTATGAATATTAAGAAACAAAATCAAGAAACTAGATTTGTTAATTTTGGGTAACCAGACTGGGGAGAAAGAGGACCT
>NW_011889135.1:821997-828939 GCF_000151845.1 Pteropus vampyrus | reverse complement strand
CCTCTGACCTGCACCCCTTCCGGTCCCTGCTGCTCAGACCCACCCAATGCAAAGCCTGCCCTTAGCAAGTCAAGCAAGGTAACCTGAACAATAAAGCAGGAAAGGGAGGGGTTTTTTTTCTTCTCTTTCTTGACGAGGGTGACTTTCTTTTTTTCTGCAAATACCCCTCCAAAAAAGGGAGTGCTTCATATTGGCTCCCGCTGCCCCATCCAATTCCTCGCCGCGAATGCCAGCTAGCTCGCCTTTCGCCACGCCGCAGGCGCTGCCTACCTTCCGCATCACCACGTGGTCTATGGTTGGGCTCAAGGGCACTCTGCCTCTACAGCCTGGTCCCGCCACCCCTTGCCGCGTTCACTGAACCCTCTGCCGCGGGAGATGAACGGCGCTGAACGGTTCTCAGGACCTGGCTCTGCGCTGGCAATCCGAATTCGAGGCTGAGCGCGGGGGTTTCGGAGCTGATAGACGGGGTTAAAATGCCAGATCTACTGCTTCTTGGCTGAGGTATAGCTAGGAGGACCCTTAACATCCCTCTGTGCCTCAACGGCAAAGTGGAGTTAACCTTAAAGGAGATGATGCCTGTAGACCCCTAGCACAGTGACCGCCCATACTGAACAGTCAGTACTTGGGAGTTGTTATTTTATTAGTTTTGTTGTTATCATTTTAACTCAGAGAACTGGCCTGCAGAGAGCCCGAGGCTGGAGGAAATTCGAGCGAGGCCTGATTGCCAGTTTCCAAGGCCTGGAGATGAGGCTAGACAGGTTGGAACCCTGTCCACTGTCAGCCCGAGTCGCCTGGGGTGGTGAATGACTTTTGGGAACGTCTAAGCAACGCTACAGAAGTGCTTTGCTCTGGCCGATTATGGCTTTGGTTTCTCCAGAGGTGACCTCGAATCCTCCTCCACTCGAGGAAAGCTAATCTTAACATTATATCCTCTCACAATTTTGACGGGCTGTGGACGCAGCAAAATAAATAATCCCAGATGGGATTGCAGATATGATTTCCCAATTTGCTTTGCGTAATCAAATATACGACCTGTCACAAGCAATGGGGGGCGGGGGGGGGTCAGCTTGTGAGAGATAACTGTTCTCCACACGGCTATTAGAATTCTCCCTTTCCCTGCTCTGCGTGTCCAAAAAAAAAGCGGAAGGAAAGGACAACGTGATCTGGGCTCTCATCCCTCCTTCTTGGGAAACAGGGTTTAAATCAAAGGTTTTTAGGACCGAATGGGATGTACTTAGCGTACACCCCTTGGTTCACAAGTGAAGAGAAAAACTGAGGCTTAGAGTTGTTCATGGGAGTTATTAAGGAGACGCACAGCTAAATAGTGTATGAGAGGGACCAAAGGGGCCACAGTAATGCCCCCTCCAGCTGGATGCGTTCATACAATTTTTTTTTAATGCCCTTTGCTGCAGGATTTGGAGTCAGATGCCCGGACTGTGAAGCAATCATGCTGTGCATATTGAAGGATCTGCCCACCCACCCAACCCCAAGGCAACTTCCATCCTCCATGCTAGGAAACATGGCTCAATTCGCTTGAGGGTCAAGTAGCAGCTAGGAGATGAGGCAACCGCAGGCCTCCTTGACTTCTTAGTACCCATTCCAAATGGTTGTCAGGGGAGGGAGAGACTCAGGGTTGTAGTGGGGCCTAGGTTCCACCCCAGGGGTGGTGTCCTTGCTATGGAAGGCAGCCATCAGAGGGCATGTGGCTTGCTGCCACATCAAGAAGCCAGACACACACATAGGGCTCCTTCTCTGGGCCTCCCTGCAGCCCCTAGAGAACCTCATGACTAACTGAAATAGTAAACCCTTAACCCTGAAAGGGTTAGAGTCCACCCTATACCCATCCCATATTGGGGTTTAACATATTATCCACACTCAAATTACTCTCCATATTTTCTCAACAATCCAACTACCAAATAGAAAGGAATCAAGAGAGGGAGGGAGAAGCAAAGAATAGGGCAGGCACTATGGTAAAAACTTAATTTCATCCATGCATAGGAGCCACTGGGCAAATCTTTTCACCTTCTTGGCCTCGGATTCCCTGACCATAAAGTGAGGAGTAAAATTCAGTGATTTCTAAGTTCTCTCGCAAACATGAAAAACTATAAAAAATTTTAACTCCTGTTTGATGGGCTTATGACTCAGGTAACAAGATCGAAAGCATAAAGAAAGTCCAAGAAGTGGGGGGTGGGAGGAGGGGAGAAGATGATTAGAAATAAACTTTGGTGTTGATTTTGACATATTGGTGACATTTCTGCTCCTCTATACTTCTATGATTGATTTCGTCTAGTCAAAATCCTAGTCAATAATGTGAAAACAAAACCAAAACATCTGTCGACAAGTGAAAGATGGAGATATGGAATAGTTTCACGGAAGATGCAGTTCCCTAAAGCCCAGACCTAATAAGGATTTGTTAAGGTGACAAAGATGGTTCTCACAAGTCACAAATGTCCCATGATCCTGTGGCTTCTAGATTAGGTCCATTCTAGCTAGATTTTAAGCAAAAAAAAAAAAAAAAAAAGAAAAGTTGTCGGGCTGCTTAAACAGGACTCCTTACACCCTGTCCTGAGCGATATGCTCCCTCTGGTATCTGAGTTTGGGCTCTGGGAAGGGCCAAAATATTTCCTTTGCTGTCTCTCTGAAAAGTGTTCTTGCTGGCAGGAGGGATTCATCTCAGATTCTACCAGAAGCATCCATATATGCTCAAGCTTTACCCTAGTCCTGGGAAGATGCCAATAGAGTGACTTGTACGGCACAAATGCCCACATAGTTTCTGTCCTGAGAGATGGAGATGGGGAGGGAGTGGATAAGAAGAGAAGATCAAGCTGTACTTGGCTCAGTCTTTGCTTTCATATGGATAGCAAGCGACTGTCCATATATCCAAGTGACTAAAGTGTGATCCCATGTCTAGCAGCCAATTGGCAAAAACACAGACACCTAAAAGTACTTGACCTGCCTAAAACAGAGTTCTGAGATTCTTTCTGTCTATGAAATAAGTGGTAAGAAAAAAAAAAGTAGTAAGGCTCTAGGGATTCTCCTGTTGTATTCTTGGCTTTGGGAGCTAAAGTAACCCTTGATCTTAAGCCACTTTGCTCACCATCACTCCTTTAGGCTGTGATTGGTTGGCTACTCTGCAAAATTAAAGACTTGAAGTTGAACCAAATCACCTCTAATGTTCTTCCCCATAACTTTTTAAAAAAATACTTCTACATGGGATAAGAAGATGGAAAAGGTTCCTGTGAAGGTTTCTCCAAGGACACGGTGTGTGAGGAGGAGAGAGAGGGGACAGGGAGAGAATACCCAGCTTAAGGGCACGCCCCTTATAACAAAGTGCTACATAAATTTTAAGAGCCCAGAGGAAATATTTTCTCTTTGAAAATGTTGACCCCAGAAAGTAGGCGGGTGTTCTAAAGGAGATGAGCAGGTCGAAGGGGCCAGGCAAGGGGGAGATGTCACTTGTTTCACACTGATTTAACATGGCAGGAGCGCAGATGCAAGAAACTCCCGTCCTTTTCTCCTGGCCAGCAAGCCCACTTAGCCCTCCACTCTTGCCCCTTCTTTCCCAGAAAATTTATTGGCGAGGTGAGGCCAGGCTAACAAAACTGCAACCCTGGGCGCTTCGGCCCCACAAGAATGCTTTGATCCTCCCCCAGTGTCTAGCGATTCCCAGCCAATTGCATTGCCAAACCTGTCGCGGCCGCTGCTGGAGCACCCAGCTTCCCTGAAACCTGGAGTGGGTGCGTCCTCCCTGCAGCAAGAGGCCGCGCGGGGGCGCTGTGAGGCGGGCTCACTGACCTTCACTCAGCAGAGTCTGAGACCCAGCAGCTCGCCTGTGTCCTGAGGTCTCTGGAACCATGCAGCACCAAGCTCGCAGCTTTTAATTTCACCACCTCCTGCCCCCCCATTTCTAGGAGGCGAAGCGAACAGTGATCGATTTGGAAGTTTGGAAAGTCATCGCGGATGAAGGGGAGATTGTAGGAGTCATTTGATTCTCTGTGGGCCTCTGATTCTGCTCCTTTCAGCCTTTAAGCTTCTGCTGAGAAGAATGGATAGTGGCCTTTTTGTGTTGATTCTTGAGATGATCTTGCCAGGAAAGAAAGGAGAAGCAATCACGATTATTGAGGGCCTGCCTTTCGTCAGATTCTATGCCAGACCTTTCCAACTTGGAGTTATTGACTCTTCACAGCTCTTCATTTTGCAGTTAAAGAATCAGGTTCCAAGGGGCTGTGCTGTCCAGGGTACAGGGATAAGACAACAGAACCCAGAACTGAATTTGATCCAGCACATTTCCCACCAGGAGTTAGCTAGAGAGGCCCTAATGAACAGGGACCTAGGTGCCAGTGGCTTCTGTAATAAACCAATCCCCACCCCTCCCAAGCCTCCAGGTCTTTCTTCCAGAAGAAACCAATTTGTTCTCCCTGAACACAACTTCCTGCAGGCTCTCATCTCGGAAATGCCCGCATCCCACATCATACCCTGTTCTCAGTCCATTTCCCCACCCATACTCTCCACTCCTACTTCAGGACACAAGCAAATCTCTCCATGCAGAAACTGCCCTGATGAGCAGAGAGCATTTTCAATGAGGAACAGATTTTCAGAATTTCATTTTGTAGCCAGTGAGAAAGTCTAAAATTTGGTATTAGGAAATGACCCAAGATAAATCCACATAATGTAAAAATTACAAGAAGCTGTGTAGTCCAGCCTGGGCTCTGAAAGCATAAGAGACCTAAAGTCATTTCTGGGGCCCGTGAGACATTTTGAACAAATCACTTCACCTCTCGTTTGCAAAAAGAATAATAAATATTTCCTTGCCTATGTCAATAGTTTCTCAAGTTCAAAATGGAAAAAAAAAAGGAATTTTTTGAAAATCATAATGCATGGTGAACTTAAGGTATTAATGAGGTCCCCCTTGTCATATTTCGTTCACTTTTAAATCAGGAACATCACACCCTGGGTAGCAAGGTGATAAGATCAAAAAAGACATTGGCTGTGAAAGGCCACAGAGGGAAATGCTAGTGCTATTTTACTAAAGATTGATCAAGCAATGCCCTTCTCTCAGATGAAGCTGCCAGTCTATTCCTTCATTGGCCAAATAAAAAACCCAGGGCCTTACCTCCTTTATGCCCTCAGGGAACAACACTATGAAAATGTTTACATAGATTTCTTTATCCCAGTGGAAGAATTGAGAAGGAAATATTCTCACTTTGAAAAGCAGGAGGGATGCAGAAAGGTAATAAAACCTTGATAAATAAGCAGGTTGACTCAAATGCTTTTCATTTCTCTTCCAAAGAAACTCGGTGTTATTGTGCAGGAAAGTACAGGTTCATCTTCAACTCTTTTATCTCAGTCTACTAAGGCTGCTTTCCAGCTGCAACTGTAAGCTGAACTGTTTTTTTTTTTTTTTCCTTTTCTTTTACTCATACTTTTACATACTTTTAATAATGGAAATTTTAAACAATATACAAAAGTAGGTTAAATCGTATAATACCATTAGTCTAATTCAATAGTATAATATCCATGCTATCCATATATCCATATGGATATATAATATCTGTGTATCCATTAGCCAGATTTAACATTTGTCATGGGCCATTCTTTCTGCCCTCCCTGCTTAGAAGAATGCTTCAGAAAGTCCAATGCCTTTCTGTCAATTAAAGCTACAGCTCCATTGACTGAGATGGTAAGATTTAATTATATCAATTGGTTGGAATTTCTTGGGCCTCAGCTCTGATAACTTTCTAGAATTCACAACCTTGGATAAATCACTCCAGCAAAATACCCATTATATGAGCACCTGGCTCGATGCCAATGGACAGGGTACAAAGACACAGGTGGCAGAAGCAAATCACAGCTCTAGATTCTAGAGTCTAAAAACTGAATTCCCTGTAGCCTAATTCTCTAACCAATTTGGGCAACTGCCTCTAAAACACACATTAATTAATTCCTCCCTCAAAAGGTTTAGGATTGTTACACTGGAAAGGCCTGGAATTAATTCCTTTAGCAGAGAGCTTACCTCAGCCCTAGGTTTAGAACTATGAACCAGTTGCCCTGTTCTGCACTCAGAGAATTTTACTCAAAAACACATCTTGAACCCAGTCTAAGACATCTTCACTTGTAATCACATTTACGTTAACAACCTTCCAGGATCTCAAAGAACAGGGTTTTTGTTGTTGCTATTGTTTTCTTTTCTACAGTTTTTCTTCATCCCACTTTGCACAGTTCATGGAGACATCTGCACTCTTAACTTTCATCTACTTAAGAATCACAAAGTCAGTAGACTTCACTTATCTCTTCCAAAAGATCTAGATCTGTCCTCAGTACACAGTCCAATATATGAAAGCACATAATCAAATTCCAGTTATAGCATTCCCTAATAGTATTCCCAGATGCCCTGCGTCATTTGGCAAATCTATATTGTAATAAATATTGATGGTTCCCTTACATGTGGTGTCAATATTTGCTCAGCCAAGTATTTTTTTTCTGCACTCTCTTTTAAAAATATGTCACTAGAGTTGTCCTGAAATTTGTTTGTACTCTGGCAGCTTTATTTAAATGTCAACCAGATGCAGAGTTTCACTGTAATGTTATCTTTTTTTTATTATTTGTCCCTGTGGATTGATGGTGTTTTAAAACATTTTTTTAAAAGTCTTTCTAAGATGTCTGTTTCTGACTGAAGATAAAACATTTTAAAAATCAATGAACTTCCTCACTTAACACATTTTAATTTTCTTTTCTGGCAACAGGATCACAGTTCCTGAATTTCAAATGTTTTTTGAGTCAAGACACAATTAGAGTAACTGCCTAACTGAATGTAGCCTAATGTTACTGTAATGGTGACTTTTGCACCACAGAAGGGACATGTCAATTACAACCATTTTGCATTCCACTTTCAGTTACAAACACACACACACACACACTTTCACTCAAAGCCCTGTTTTCGCT
>NW_011889135.1:808707-821152 GCF_000151845.1 Pteropus vampyrus | reverse complement strand
ATAATTACAATATTCTAACAAAGGAAGCTGGAAGTGCAATTTATCAAGTACACTAGAGTTATTCAGGAATGACAGGCACGGGATTTTTCATATGAGCCATTTGCTTTATGCTGCTGTTATTTGATAAGCATCCTCAGGGACCCAGGTCCCAGTCCTACCTTTATCTGAGTCTCATCCAACCAAGAGGTAATTAGTCTCAATCCAAGTCAGCCATACTAAATTTCAGTCGAATCATGTTGAAATTTTGGGCAGCTGCTCACGAAAGAACCAGAATAAAGGGAGAAGCTACTGATAACACTCTGCTATTCATTGCCTCTGTGAAAACAGATATTAATGGGCTTTAAGAGGCATTTTTATGAATGCATTTTTTTCATTCTTATGTTCTTATCACCCAATCTACTTAATAGTGAAAAACAATGAAAAGGCTTCCATCCTTTGTATGCAATGAGTTTTTCTTTTTTAATTCAACTGTCAATGAAATCATAAGAATTTTACATCCACATTTGATGGCTCTCTAAGATTCCAAGTCGTAACTAGATCATTCTAATATGTTTGAGAAGTTAAATTCACATCCATCACACAGGCTGTTACCAAAAGAACCCCCAAAGGACAGTTGAGACAACAAGCTAAGTAATCAGAGACTCAGACCACTCTTGCTCTATCATTTGATTTTGGGGAGTGGGGAAGCAGGCCCTGTCTCTGAACAGAGAAAGGAACAGACCTGATAGGGACTCAGAGACCAGCAAAACATTTGTTTAACTCCATTGTTCTGCTTTGCTAGTGTAGAAGTGTCTAAGCAAAACACACTTATGAGCACTGCAGTGGACAGGTAAAACTGTTTGCAGGAGGAAACCCACATTTCCATCTCTGGGCACTTGGAGGTGGGCAGGTGAAGTGAACTAATTTTGCTAAACATGCATCCTGATGTAATTAATGTTTATAAAACATTATGAAACATTAAAATTAATGTTTATAAAACATTATGAAACATTAAAATTTATTTTTTTAATGTTTAGAAAAGCCCTGGACTCAAATCTCCACCCCTCTGTAAACTAATTTTAAAATGAAGGTTAAGGTTTTCAAAGACTAGATTTCACCCTTCTTATCTAGTTAAAGGGGGCCAATGAGCCATGAAATGACCAAAAACCTAAATGTTAATATAAGAAATATAAAAAACAACATTAGGCCTTAATATTCCCAAGCTCTCTAACCAGCTTCTGTGTAATCAGGAGTTTATTTTCAAAGCCAGCCTTCATCTCTGGTGTGTGGCCCAGTCTCCCATGCCCTCAGCCTGGCCTGTCTCCACAGCCTCCTCTGTTGGTAAGTCTCTCCAAACTCAGTTTCCCTACATGTGTCAGCAGAAACGTCATCACATGACATCACTGAGGTCCACTTCCCAGGGCCCCAGTTGAGTGCCACCAGACCTAACTCTTGGCCAGCCTGCAAAGCCATCTACAACCTCAATTCCCACTTCTGCTTCTAAGAATCTACCCACGCTGGGCCAGCCAATGACCTCTACATACCTGCTGACATCTTCTCTATATCCTTCCATGGCTGCCAGCCCCTCAGTTGTTCCATCTCTTAAGGATTTGTTCAGATTCTCTGTTTTATGAAGAACCTTCTCTGCCCCACCCCATCCAAGAAATATCCTTCTCCTTTGACTTCTGATTTATCTCATTGTCTATGTTCTTTATAATCTACCATCTTGTATTTTTAGTTATTTTTATATTATTTTACTTATTTTTTTATCATTTTGGCCTCAGTCATTTTTCCAAATCTAGTCTGTAAGCTCCTTAAGAGTAGGGACTATATTTTAAAAATCTTCATGGTCCCAGTAGCATGTAGAACAATACCTGAAAGAAAATATGTGATCACTGGATATTTGTCGATTAAATGATTAAGTTGTTATTTGTGAGTGGTAGATAAAAGTCATTCATTAATTTAACAAACATTTATTGAGTACTTATTATGTGTTGAGCCCAGTTCTAAGCTCTGAGGACACAGTGTTGAACAAAACTAAGTTTCCTGGCCTCATGGGAGGAAGACAGACAATAACAAATAAACAAGAAAGTATAATATGTCAGATGGTGATAAGCGCCACCAAAAACAAAACAAAACAAAACAAAACAAAAAACAAAACCTAAGTAAGAAGGATAAGGAATGGCTGGAGGGGGTACTATGTTATATAGAGTGGCCTGACAGATAAGGAACATTTGAGCAGAGATCTGAAGGAGGTGTTGCTATCTGATGGAAGAACATTCCAGCCAGAGAAAATGACAAGTGCAAAGGCCCTGAGGTAGAAATGTGCTTGGCATGTTTAAGGAACAAGAAGTAGCAGATGCAGCTATATCAGAATCAGTAACGGGGACATCGATGATGAATGAGTGGTTGAGGAGCAGGGATGGACAGATCATACAGAGAGAGCATAGAGGACCTGGGCCTTTACTCTGTGGTAAATGGGAATTAAGTGAACAAAAGTATAAAGCATAAAGCAGTTTGTATTATTCAGCATGGATGTCAGTGTTTAAGATCAGATCAGCACTCAAGCTATTTGTGTAAAATAAAAACTACTATATTTATAGAGCACCTACCTAGGCCAGATGCATAAATAGATTACCTAATTCATTTCTCAAAACAATGCAGAGACAGCAGTATGTCCATTTTTAGACTTAGTGTTTAAGAAATCTGCCGAAGGTCACACATCTAATTAATCAGAGATGGCCCTAGAATTCAAACCTAGGTAGATCTAGCTGTAGAGTCCATTCCCATAACTATTGTCTGTGAGAATGGCAGAAATCTCAAATATACATTAGAGTACATACACTTGAGTATGGATAACCTGTATATAAAATAGTCAGTGTCATCTGTATGAGTGTACTACCCTTTTATTACCCCAAACATTTGAGAATCTGGACACAGATTGCCAGCAAGTAGCGCTACACAGATAAGTGATAAATAACTGCCATTAATGCGTTATTAGCAATTCTCTCATGGTACTAAGTTGTATGGGAACTGAGAGCAAGAGTCCTATACTTAGAACCCCCAGCATCCTGTTACTGTAGCCTCTCCACTGGCCTACACAACACTCAGAGGGGAGAATACTGTACCTACTCCAAAGGGCAAAGGTTCTCAACTTCTGGAGCAGATGGAAAACACCTATGAGACTTTGGCACCCTTTCCCCTAAAAAAAAAAGTGCCTAGGCCAGCACCCCTGCATATGCTGAATCAGCAGATAGGAAGTGGGAACCAGACACTTTGATGCCAACCGTCTGTTAAGAATCATTGACCTAGGGGCTCAAATAGTCTGTTCGAGCCATCATATCCAAGGAATTTTTCCAGCTCTGACTTAGTAACTCAAAGGCCCACTAGGTAAATTTCTATCCAACGAATTTTTTTTTTTTAATTTTAGAATCATCAAACATTGTGTCAGTCAGATAAACTTCTACACTCAGTGTTTGAATATGGCTATGTAACATGGAGAGCTACTCACAGGTACTCTATGAAGCAAAAAATGAGTAGGAAGTATCACTGCAAAGAGAGGGACCCACTAGCCAACTGGATCCTTGAATCAGAAAGCAGCAATGGTAGAGGCAAGATGACAAATGGGTTTCAGTTTCAGTACCAACTCATATTGCCAGTCTGTGGCTGCCAAGAGCACTGCACCATGAAAAGGATTCTGAGGCTGGGCAGGAAAGAGCGGAGTGATCAATTAGTGATGTCTACCATGGATGTGCAGATAAAACAACATGCTTTGTATGAGAGTTCAGTGGGAGAATATCATGTTAGAGAAGGCATCTTACTTGATCTAAAAAAGAACTGAAATTGCAAGAAACATCTAATTTGATATTTAGCAGGTAAAAATCCTGCGTATTCTCTATCTAACTCTAGGAGTATGCAGACTGAGATCTCAATAGAAAGCTCACATAAAGCTAATATTTATCAGGTTGTTTATCAACTATATCACAGTTAATGAAGCTATATTTTATTGTAATCCCATAGCTGGATCAAAGCCATCAACAATTAGCTAATTATCAAATTGTCCATGTGTCGACTCTGCTATTCGTTATCTAATAGTTTGTATTATTTGACTGCTGGCTACTGTCCCTATTATGAGCTTTTAGCTTCTCCCTCTGATATTTTTTGAGCCCAACAGTGTGACATTATTTATTTGTGGCAGGGGGGTCTTTTTTCCTAGAGTTTATTAATGGTTTGTTTTAATCTTCTCTTGATGATTACTTATTGGACACTTATTGGACAGTTAAATAACCAAATCCATACGCTGAGAATATGTGAAAAAGAAACCATCATCTACCAACGACCTGATCTTTAAAAGTATTTAGGAAGGGAAGGACACAAGCAAATCATTTTGAGGTCATCTTTCTCTCTCCATGCGATACAACTCTTAAAACTAT
Organism: Pteropus vampyrus; assembly: GCF_000151845.1. Taxonomy (NCBI): domain Eukaryota; kingdom Metazoa; phylum Chordata; class Mammalia; order Chiroptera; family Pteropodidae; genus Pteropus; species Pteropus vampyrus. The sequence continues at coordinate 816,740 of NW_011889135.1, read as the reverse complement.
TTAAAATTTTTCTCCTATTTTTATGGAACTATTTGTCATATAAAATTTTTTAATATTATAATATTCTAGATTATGATTAATTATTTTCTATTTCATGTAACTATTAAGTATGTATGGTTTTTTAAAAATATTGCAGTAGCTTGCATTATACATAACTTATTTTTTCTGCATTACATGTCAGGCATACTTAACATGAACGGACATGTCGATTCTGGAAAGATAAAGAACATCTTACATGAGATGTGTACTCATGCAAACATCTAATTATGTTGCAGATTGATAGATACATTAAATTGAGAATTGGGAGAGACCTTAGAGATCATTTTGCTCTAGTGATTTTCAAATCTATTTCAGCCTAAGAACCCTTTCTACAAAAGAAAATATCCTTAGAAGACCAAAGTGAGAAATGGTTCGGTTCTGAGCCACCTGCCTGAAACAGGAGGTGGGGACTCTATGTTTCTGGGCTTCATTTCTCTCAGCCCAGCCCAGTCCGGTGGTCCCTAAATCATGGAAACTGAGGAAAGGGGGACTTAGTTGGATGCTATATTATGTAGGATTTGTTTGCTGAGCATTTCAACACCAGACTACAAACGCTTTATCATGTTTCCCTTGGATAACCCCTTTATGAGAAGCCACTAAATCAGGAAGTTTTAACATTTTGTATACCAACCCCTGCTAGAACATGAGGCTCCACTAGTAATGGGCTTTGAACATGCCCTTCCTTTTATTTTTTTAAATAATTTATTTTATAAGCTTATACTCATAATCATTTAAATCAATGAGAATAATGACATTAGAGAATAATAACCACAAGATTTGACACAAGGTTATGGGTGCCTATTGTCATATTAACCTCAGCATCTGTTTTCTATATCTTGTTTTGACTATAAGACATTTAGAAACTCATGATTCATTCTGATAGGTTACTGTAAAGGGTAATTTTTAAAACTTTTTCATTGAGGGAGAATAAATATACAGTGAAATGCACAGGTATTAAGTATACAAATCAATGATTTCTGATAAACTGGTATGCCCATGTAACCAACACCAATCAAGATAGAGACGCCTTTCTGTTTGGCTGACTTTGGAGTGAGGGATAAATGCTCTTTGCAGTGTGCAGGTAAGCTGGTCATCAGTCTGAAAGAGAGTCTTCCTGAGAGGTCCACTTAAGAGCTGTAATCCAGGCAGGGCCTGAAATCTCAGTCTGATCAGTAACTTGGGGTGTTAAAGAAATACTTGTGATTCCCAGTCAAGCATGGCTAGAGATCCCCACCCCTCCACTCTCTGAACCCTGAAGCCACAATGCCAAGTGGACAGTGGCCACCTCATTTAGGATGAGACACAGAGGCATTTTTTATTTGGTGAGGCAGGCCTCGCCAGGGAGAAGGGGCTGCAACTCCCTTTCCCAACGTGTGCTCGCATTGGGTCAATAGTGAGATTGTTATGAGAGTGTAACCCAAGCCGGGTAATGTGTGTAGGATCTGTGGCTTTATTGTGTCCCTGCTATGTTAATTAGTATTAGGAGCATGATGGATTGGCAACACGTGTGCGCTCTGAGTCTTAAACCAGCCCTGAGAGTTTAGCACTCCATTAGTTACACATCGCAGAAACCCAGGGGATGTTTACTCAAAAAGAGGATCACTTACAAGAGGGAAACATGCTAATTCATTCCTGATACCGGCTGGGGAGAGGGACACCCCATCGGCCAGTGAGTGGTATAACCTGTCATCCAAGACAGAGATGGAATGAGAGGCTGGCAGGAAACTACAGAAAGCCCTGGCCCCCCTGGCCTGGGAACCCTGAAATCTCAAATCCTCAGTTGTTCCTACACGAATCCCTCTGAGACAGAAGGCTCTGTGTTGACATTTCAATTCATGACCCTGCTGCAGAAGCAGAGAACCCTCGACCCCATCTCTGCCACACCCCTGCCAGGCCACAAACAAGGACACTCCCACGCTACTCTCCACCTCAGCAAGTTTTCCACCAGCTGCTGCCCCTCAGGCCCAGACCAGCCATACGCGACCCCACCTCGGCCCAGTGGGTTCCAAAAGGGCCCAGAAATGATGTCTAAAATCCCGCAGCTCCTCTAACACAAGCAATTATTCTGGCCTTTTTTTTAAACTCAGAGAAGTGAAAGATAAACTCCAAGTTCTCTTCTTATTCTAAGATTCTGAGAGTTCTAATGTTGTCAAAGCGATTTTGTAGATGTGAAAAATACAGGTGTAGCTAAAATATTAATGAATCCATAAATCGTGCTTGCTTTGGCCTGTATAACTGGTATATAACATTACTAAGGATATATAATTATTAAGAATACATCCAGGCAGTGATATGCCAGTAAATGTGTAACAACTGGCTGAAGAGTGGGCGGCTGCTTTGATTTGCAGTGCCTAATAGATTCTGTGGTATAAAATATCCCCGCCATGGCCAGTTTCAAGCCAGCAACCTGACATCACTGAACTCAGAGTTGGGAAGAGCAGATGATCACAACTGGTTCTTGCAAGCCCGTGGGAACAGGCTCCAGCACACTGTTACGAGAAGGATAACTACATTTGAATAAAAATCACCCCCGTTCTTTATACTCTGTACAGTTTATCTTCCTCCTCTCTCCTATTATTGTCCACAGAGCTCAGTGTATTGGTTAAGATCTTGGGTCCTAAGTCAGCATATCTGGTTCAAATCCCACCTCTACTGCTATGAAACCTTGGGAGTATTCCTTTATCTCTTCCCTTGTCTACCAAACAGAGACTTTTTAAATAGGTTCTATTTCATAGGGTTGCTGTGGGGATTACATTACTTACTTTTAGCATGCTCTAAAACAGTGATACTCAAACTTCAGCATGTATCAGGCTCACCTGAATGGCTTTCTAAAACGTAGATGGCTGGGCCTCATCCCCAAAGTTTCGAATTCAGTAGGTCTCAGTTGAGTGCTGAGAATGTACATTCTAATAAGTTTCCAGGAGGGGCCTGAGTTTGCATTTTCTAACAAATTCTCAGGTGAAGACGATCTGGTGGGTCTAGAGCACACTTGCAGAACCACCACTCTGAAGTTGCAGTATGGTGCTGAGAATCCATTGCACGTTGGCTCTTACAATGTCAATTCTAAGAGCTCAGAGCCATTGTCTCTAAATAAAGACCATGCCATGAAAAATGCAGGCCCTTCCTAAATGAACATACTCTCCCAGAGGGCACCTCAGGATCTAAGAGAGAACTCAGCTACCCTCGAATGAGGACTAGCAGGAGAGTATCCATTCTTGCCTCACTGCTCCCTCCTCCATCAGTCAGTCAACAAGTCAACCCCCCCCGCCGAGTGTCTACTGTGTGCCAGCCCCCAGAGATGAAGATCAGGTAGGGCTAAAAGTCACATACATTAAAGAGGCAGAATCAATAACAGATTACTTCCTGAGGTCACCAGTCAAAAAGAGGAATCTCTGAAGGGTGGCTGTCCTTTCATCAGGCAAATTTGCCTACTTGCTTGTTTTACAGTAGTTAGGCACATGTATGCCTGCCCAGCACTAATATTTATTGGTGATGACAAGAGATGATAGGAGCCACTCTTAGCATCAGACATGAATGAATCTTGAGTGAAGCACAGAATTCATCTTTTTTGTCACTAATTATTCATAAATCTCCCATTTTGAGTTTTGCACTATGTTTAAACAGTTCAAAATTATGTAACTTTTTATATTTACCACTATTTTATTTACTGAATGCTCTAAGCCCATTGCCTTCACTGCATAACCAAGATAGAAAGTACAATGGTTAAATCTTAATGGTGTTTTAGTTAATTATCAAATAATTGTGTTTTTTTTTTCCTAAAATACATCACATAAGCCACATGCTGCGGTCAGGTCATAGGGTAATAGTAGCTTATGCTTAAAATAACACAAGGGAAAACAGGACTCACCAACTGAGGAAGAGAATGTTTATGCCCTCTTCATTCCCACGTGAACTGACTAGACAGTATTTCCCCGTGGCTGGGGAGAGGTACATATGCTCTGTTTGATTATATAACAACTAGCACCATCCCTGCCCTACACGCGGCCACCATGAGAAACACAGTATATAGTAAAAACCCAGATGGGAAGCCCTGGGAAGCAGACCCTTCAGACCTAACCTTTTCAAGCCTCACTATTCTGATTTTCACATATACCCAGAAGAGGCATGGCCTGACATTTCCACCTTATTTAATGACTAATTATCTTCCCTTTCATGTAATGCAGTTGTACACTGGTGCCAACACAAATATTTCTTCTGTACACAGACCCTCCTAAAAGCCAGCTTTGCCCAAGCCAAGAAACACTGACTCCATCCTTCCTCTTTTCCATATTTTTTACTTAGAAGGTGGTTGGTCCCTCCAAACACATTTCACGATGATAATTGCTTTCCTTCCTCCAACACTCAAGCCATTTGCCTTTCTCCTCTCCTGCCACCTTCATAGTTTCCACAAAGAGAGTGTGGAAGGAGGAAGAAAAGCGAGCTTTCTGCCTCTTCCTAAATCCCATAGAACAAAGGCACAATGCCAACAGTGTTGGAACTATACCATGCCCTTCAAACTATGAATGAATGATACGACTCAGAAATTCTTAAAGTAAGTATGGAATGAGGTGTAAACTAGCCAGCAACACAAAACTAGAGAAGTTTTCCCACCTTATGCATTAGGTGCCTGTGTTTTCCCTCTTAGCAGTATTTACATTCTTATGGCTTATAAGAATAATATCAAAGAAATCAAAGGAAAAGATCAAAATATTTTACTAACTGAACATTCAAACAATAGAAGGAAAAGGAAGGAAGGAGGGAGGGACAGAGAGAAGGGGGAAAAGAGGAAAGGAAAATATAACAGACTAGGAAAAAACATTTGCAGCAAATTGGATAAAGGGTTAATACCTTAATTAGATAAGTGTTATTTAATTGATAATAGAAAACAGGAATGAACAGAATTCAAAAATAAATAAATAACAATAAATCGAACACAGGAAAATAGTCAGCCTTACTGGCTATCTAAGAAATGCAAAATTAAAATATCAAGATACCATTATTCACCTAATAAAATAGCAAAAAAGAATTTTATGTTAACACTCAAAGCCGGTAAGGGTAGTGTGAAACCCGCAACCAAACACTGCTGGAAGCATTTAAGATTGGTACATTTCTTGAGCAAAGAAGTTTAGAAATACATTTCAAATGCCATAAAATTGTTCACACGCTTTGACCCAGAAATCCCACCTCTAAAGGAGGAAAAACTATAAAGATAAAGCTATATACAAATATATTCAAGTAACACTATTTATAATTTTTTTAAAAACGGAATCGACCTAAAAACCCAACAATAGGGAACAGCTAAGGAAACTATGGCACATTATCCTTTCATTTACTCAATAAACATTTATTAATCACCTTCCATGTGCTAGTCACTCCTTACTCATTGTCAAACACTAAGGGTAATCTATAACAGATAAGTGAAGTAAAATACACATTTAGAGTATTTCTTTTTAATCAAGAAATTTCAGCCTTCAGTAGACCACTGACATATATCTATTACTCCCAAATCATTAGGGAATATAATGTCAAGTATACTGTTAGAATGACTATAATAAAAAAGACAAGAGATAACTAGTGTTGGCGAGGATGTGGGAGAAAAGGGAGCTTTTATGCAGTTAGTGGGACCATAAATTGGTGCAGCCACTATGGAAAGAGTATGCAGGTTCCTCAAAAAATTAAAAATAGAACTAACATAATCCAGCAATCCTACTTCTCAGTATATATCCGAAGGAAATGAAAACAGGATCTGCAAGAGAGAGCTCCACTCCTATGGTTACTGCATTAGTCACAACAGCCGAGACATGGAAATGATCTAAGTGTTCATCAATGAATGAATGGATAAACAAGATATGGTACATATATACAATGAAATATTATTTGACCATGAGAAAGAAGGAAATCCTGCCATTTGCAACAACATGGATGAGACTTGAGAACATTATGCTAAGTGAGATAAGTCAGACAGAGAAAGATAAATACTGTATGATATTACTTATGTGTGGAATCTAAAAAAGCCAAACTCATAGAACCAGAGACTAGAATAGTAGTTACTAGGGGCTGGGGTTGGAGGAAATAGGGAGATGTCGATCAAAGGGAACAAATTTCCAGTTATAAGATGAATAAGTTCTGGTGATCTAATGTACAGCATGGTGATTATAGTTAATAATACTGTATTTTATATTTGAAAGTTGCTGAGAGTAGATCTTCGATATTCTCACCACAGAAAAGAAATGGTATTTATGTGACATGATGGAGATGTTATCTACAGTGGTAATCATTTTACAATATGCAAGTGTATCAAATCAACAGGTTGTACGCCTTAAATTCACACAGTGTTATATGTCAATTATATCTCAATAAAAATTTAAAAAAATAAAAATATAATGAAATTTTTAAACAAAATGCCCTGTGGCAATATCAAGGAAATTGACAGCAACTGTCCTGGAAACCCACTTAACTATTTAAGGCATCTCCACGTGAGCCTTGGGAAAATCATGGGAGACAGCTATGCCAGGGGCTCCCAGCAGCCCGGAATTTATAGTTCACTGCTGTAAGGACTTGAACTTAAGTATACTGGAGCCCCCCAGGCCTGAAGAACCACTTGCCTTCAAAGAGCCCTATAAATGTTTACGTGATACCTGGGTCCTGGGGGCAGCAGATGTGACAGGCAAAAGCAGGTGATGAAACAGCTCCGCTCCCCAATGGGACTCCTTTCCTCAAACACATTCCCTTAGCCCTTATATGTGCCAGTCACTGCACCTTCAGCTCTCTTGGAGCTCCCACAGACTGTCTAGGAAGGCAGGGAACTCTGAGCATGGTGGGAGGGGAGCAAGCATGCAGCCAAGGGAGCTGACCAGCCTTCAGACCCTGGGCTTCTCAAGTTCACCTGGCCCAATAGAATTCTTCAAGCTGCACCACTTGCCACTTGCCTCAGAGAGCAGCACCCACCTTCCTGGCAGAGAGGGATGCCCCTGGCACTGACAGTAGACTCCTGCCTCCAGGTATCAGCTAAGATGCCTCCCTCTAAAGAAGCCACTTTCCCGTACTCCCTAAAACGTAAGATGTTTTTCAATTAAGGGCTAACCATTCATTTCACAATTAGAGATAAGGCTGAAAATGGATACTCTCAGCAGAGATGATAATAATAATGAATTGTTAAGTACAATACTTGCTATTTGCCAGATATTATTCTGTTTTACATAGAGTAATTCATTTAATTTTCACAACAAACCTGTGAGGAAAGTACTTTCAACCCCACTTTACACATGAGGTAACTTGAACACAGACATATCAAGTGACTTCTCAAGTTCACACCCCAGTGGGATGCCTTTTAGCCCCAATGATTCCATTTCTGGGAACAAATTAACCCACAGGAATGAAATTCTCTCTATATAAATATACTTGTAGTAGCATTATGTAACACGGGGGGAAATTGGAAGTACTCTAAAAAGATGAACAAGTAGAAAATAGCTAAGTAAACTGCATTCATTTACTGTGGGATTTGGACTCAGGCAGGCTGGCTCTAGCACATTAACCACTATACTACTTCACCACCTTAGAAAAAGAACTACCTACCAAAATTTACGCTATGGGCAAATGGCCAATATACAGAGCACTTCCTAAAGCCATTTAAAAGTGAGGGATAAACTAATGCCTGAAAATGTCCCTCATTTAGGACTCAGAAAAGCAACGGGCCCCATCCCCTCCTCTGGGACCGTGTGAGATCAGCAAAGAAAAGGCAGCCAGACAGAAAAAAGAAAGAAAGAAAGAAAGAAAATGTAAGCTAACCACAAAGACTATCTCCTTGTCTGTGAGAGAAAAGGTTTTCTGAGGTAGCTCAAGGCACAGGTTTGGTGTCAGACATGAGTTATTGTCCCAGCTCTGCCATTATTGGTTATATAATCTCCCTAAGCATCAATTTCCTTATCTGAAATGGGGATAATAAAAGTGCCTTCCTCTTGAGGTTCTTTTGAAGATTCGATGAGAAGATCTGT
>NW_011889135.1:773076-808657 GCF_000151845.1 Pteropus vampyrus | reverse complement strand
TCTCAAGTTCACACCCCAGTGGGATGCCTTTTAGCCCCAATGATTCCATTTCTGGGAACAAATTAACCCACAGGAATGAAATTCTCTCTATATAAATATACTTGTAGTAGCATTATGTAACACGGGGGGAAATTGGAAGTACTCTAAAAAGATGAACAAGTAGAAAATAGCTAAGTAAACTGCATTCATTTACTGTGGGATTTGGACTCAGGCAGGCTGGCTCTAGCACATTAACCACTATACTACTTCACCACCTTAGAAAAAGAACTACCTACCAAAATTTACGCTATGGGCAAATGGCCAATATACAGAGCACTTCCTAAAGCCATTTAAAAGTGAGGGATAAACTAATGCCTGAAAATGTCCCTCATTTAGGACTCAGAAAAGCAACGGGCCCCATCCCCTCCTCTGGGACCGTGTGAGATCAGCAAAGAAAAGGCAGCCAGACAGAAAAAAAAAAAAAGAAAGAAAATGTAAGCTAACCACAAAGACTATCTCCTTGTCTGTGAGAGAAAAGGTTTTCTGAGGTAGCTCAAGGCACAGGTTTGGTGTCAGACATGAGTTATTGTCCCAGCTCTGCCATTATTGGTTATATAATCTCCCTAAGCATCAATTTCCTTATCTGAAATGGGGATAATAAAAGTGCCTTCCTCTTGAGGTTCTTTTGAAGATTCGATGAGAAGATCTGTGTGAACTGTTTAGCACAGTACCTGGCAACTTGTAAGTGCTTGATTCACATTTGACACTATTTCTATTATTTTACTATTTGTTAGAGAATGAAGGAAATTAGAAGTTTCCCGACTGCCTAAACCACCACTTTCTCCTTCAGTTGCTTTTGGTTTAGGTTTTTTTTTTTCCTGATGTAATAAATGCCTCCTGGGTCCTACGCCTGTGGGACTGAAGTGGTCTCCAGTGCCCACCCTCTATGCCTATAAATAGACAGGACCTACCTGCCAGTCTTACTCCTGGAAGAGAATCAAAGAGGCTGGGATGACCCATCTGGTCAGACTGCTCGCTAATAAAAGCCAGGACACTACAGAAGAGAGACAACTTTTCGGAAATGTGATAGACCCCCTCCTGTGATGGACAAAACATCTGTTTGTTCCATCTTGCAGATTTGAGAATGCTGGGTCTGAGAGCTGTTTTTTCTGACAGCATTAGATGGAATGCTGTTTCTATGCTCACACAGGGTGTCTTTTCAACTCTGAATGTAAACATTTAGCTCCAAGAATGCAAGATACCAGGTTGCAGGAGCAAGCAATTACTTGGTGTTTTTTTTTTTTTTAATTGAGGTAAAATTGGCATATAACATTATATTGTTTTCTAAGTTGTGTTTCTTTAAGGGATCCCCTAATTTGGGACTACTTGAAGGCAAATAGACTCTTAATCATTACCTAATATAGCTTGGAAGGAGCAAAGGTGTTAAAAATGAGCTTGGAAGAAAATAATCATAATACATATATTTAACAAAGGACAGGAAATTGACATATATAAAGAATTTTTACAATTCAATAATAAAGACAACCAATCCAATTTTTTTTAAATGGATAAAAGATTTTTAACAAATACTTCATTAAAGAAGATATACGAATTCCTAATAAGCACATGAAAAGATGCTTTACATTAGTCATAAGTGAAATGCAAATTAAAACTATAATGAAATAGAACTATATACCTATTAGAAGAGCTAAATTTTTTTATTTGACAATGCCGAATGTTGGTGATGTAGAGCAACTGGAACTCTCATATATTGCTGGTAAAAATGAAAAATGGTACCACTACTTTGGAAAACATTTTAGAAGTTGCTTATAAAGTAAAACATATACTGGCCATGTGACCTGGCGATCCCACTCCTGTGTATTTACTCAAGAGAAATGAAAACATGTGTCTGCATAAGTACTTCTACATGAATTCTCATAGCAACCATATTCATAAGAGCCCCAAATGGAAATAAAACAAACGCCCAATGACAGGTGAATGAATCAAATTGTGACATGGCAGTGTCTCTGTCATAAAGTACTAGTCAGCAATAAAAGGAAATTAACCCAGCTCTGCTATTATATATACATATATACACAACAACATAGTCGAACCTGAAAGAAACATTCTGCTGAGCAAAGTCAGACACAAAAGTCTACATACTGCAGGTATCTATTTCTGTGACACCCTAGGAAAGACAAATCTAACGTACAGTGATGGAAAGCAGGACTGCTGTTGCGTGGGCCTGGGGTTGGGGGTGGTCGGAAAGGGACATAAGAAAGTCGTTGATTCTCGATCTACCTATCTCTTTGGCTGTAGGAATATGTATTAATACTCCTATCCAAACACTTCTCACCAAGAAAGAAAAAATGTGCTAATGAGAATTTAGTCTAAGAATAGATTTTTCCTATTATCCAAGGTGAAATGATAATAGAGAAAACATATATTCTTACACTGTTTCAGGGCCCTTTCTAGACACATTAAGTATTCGTTCCTCTCAGGAGTGCATGAGGTACACACTGGTATAATCCTCGTAGCTGGTGAAACTGAGGTACAGAGAGGATGTTTCTGGTTACTAAGTATCCCAGCTACAAGTGGCAGAACTAGGGTTTGGAAATAGGCAGTGCGGCTCTAGGAATCTGCTTCCTTAACCACGTTACTATACTGCGTCTCGGAGCAGATAATATGTTTGGTCCCAGAGACTTTAAATTCCCAGAATTAAGATCTATGAGCTAAGAATAGCTCTGGATGGCAGAAGGGGGCACTTCCCAACAGGGATAAATATGTTTTCCTGCTGAGATTTTTTTGAAAGGGAATGGGCAACTCTGCACACAGGCAATTTTTTTTCTGGAGGCAGGAGAATGGATTCAAATAACATCTGAAAGGCTCTCATCATCCCTTGCCTCTGCTAAAGGTTATAAAAAGCTGTATCTGGGTGCTGAGCTAAGGTGACACACACCTGGGCCAAAGTATTGAGTCCTAAAGTAGTTAATCCAAGAAGGGGAGTGAAAAAAAAAACACTCGAGAAAAAACCAGGTCCCCAGGATGAAGAAAATAGCCTCATTTGAGAGAGGTAGACTCTGGTGACCCCTTCATGTGTAGGGGGGACCAAGCTGGAAGACAAGAAAACAAAGTCTCAGTGCCCACCTTTGCAGGAGCGTGCAAAGCTTCTCCTTGGCTAATCCTAAGGATGGTAACCTCGGTGCCAGGCATCATTACTAGTATCCAAAAGAGTCGCCTGACCACAGAAGTCTTCCTAAACCAGCCACACAGGAAGACAAGTCGGGCCCTTCCCAAAGCTAGCTAACAAGTGGAAGGGCCTCTTGAGGACCTCTGTTCCCATGAGTCTTGAGTAAGGACTACCTGATGGCTCTCAACAGCCTCCTTTCCACCTACTGGGGTGGTACCCCTCCTCGTAACAGCGCTTTTACAGTCTTGGGGTACTTTTCAGATTCTGTCTTGTACACATTGTGTATCTTTTATTTCCCACTGGAATGAAAACTCTGTGAAGGCGGGGACTCTACCTAAAGTTCTGTGTATCTTCAGCATCTACAAAACATTAATAATGGAACATATCCGATGGATGGAAAATAGGAAGAAAGGGAAGGATGAAGGGAAGAAGGAAAGGAAGGAGAGAGAAGATGAGTGAATTAATGAGTGAATCCACATTTCCTTAAAATACTAGTAACAGTAACCAGAAGTGACATGAAGCAGCAAACCTCCCCAGCCTGCTCAGGCCTCACGCTTCATGCCGTTAAAATGTCCTCAATGGCTTTATGTCTTCTAGAGCCCCCACTGCTTCAGAACCCAATGACGGCTTCTGTTCCTGCGTTGTTATTCTGCCATCTCACCCCAAGCTAATAGATAACGCTCTGGATTGTCATCAGTGAATAATATTTTCCAGGTGCCAAATGTTGGATAAATACATTTGTCTTACTAGAAAGTTCAGCAGGTTTTTCTTTTTAATGGGAAACTATAAAACTCCAAATGGATTTGCTTCTGCTGGGTCCATCCTCCTCCACCATCCTTCTCCCAGTTTGAGTAACAAGGTCCAGATGAACTGTAACGTTAGTTAATTTCTCTCTGGGCCCTGATTTCCTATGAGAAAGGAAGGTGAATGACATTTCAAAAGAGCTTTCTGAGATTTATGTTATTGTATCCACGGAGGTCTTTCGAGAGCCTGGCATTTTCTCATAACCTATGGAAGCTCCTTTTGTCTGCCTTTGAACCTGTTTATTAGCTGGACAATTTTTTAGGCGAATTGAAAAAAGGAATAGTCTTCAACTAGAAATAGAGAGGGGTTAGAAAAAGTAATAAATCATTTATGGATTTCCGGTGGTAAGAATGGTCTCACTTGAAAAAAATTTATATATATATATGGGGGGGGGGGCAGGCATTTATCCTTTTAGTACACCAAAATAACCCTAGTTTTCTCATACTGTGTTACAGGGAACACAGGTATTCTATTTTTATCTAATGCAATCAAACAAACTTTTGAACTTAAAGTTAGATGAATTCCTACCCGAATCACCATCACAACACACCCTGCCAGGCCCCTGTGATGTGCACAGCACAGTGCCAGCTCTGTGAACTACATAAAGAAACATAAGACCCTGGCCCCGCTTTAAGGCGTTTACTGTCCTCATGGAGACACTCAAGATACGCATATAAAATTGAATCATATCATTCCCCTACTGAAAACCCTAGAATGGTTTCCCACTGTACTTAGGGTAGAAAGTCAAAATATTTAGTACATCCTGCCTAAGCCTCTGAGTCTCATCTCATTGCTCTCTGCATGTTCACCCAGGCACACTGGCCTCTTCAATTCCTCAACTGTACCAAGTTCATTCTGACCCCAGACCTTTGACATCTGTTGTTTCCTCTTCTTAGAACCTTCTTCCTCTCACTATGCCCCCTTCAAGTGTGTCGCATACTCAGTGTAATAATCAAGAGTTCTGCGGAGAGAGAGAGAAGAAGGGAGGGAGGAAAGAGAGAGAGAGAGAGAGATTGATGTATTATAGAAGTTGGCTCATGCAGTTATGGAGGCGAAGAAGTCCCATGACCTGCCGTCTGTCTGCGAGCTGGAGTATCAGAAAAGCCAGTGGTGTAATTCAGTCCTCATAGGAAAGCTTGGGAATGGGGGACTGATGGTGCAAGCCTCAGTTTAAAAGCCCCAAAACCATGAGCACTTCTGTCCCAGGGCTGGAGGAGAGGAGTGTCTCAGATTCAGCAGAGAGTATGAATTTATCCTTCCTCTCAGCCTTTTTGTTCTATTCAGGCCCTTGAGGGACTGAGTGATATGCATTTGTATTAGAGAGGACATTCTGCCCTACTTAATTCAACAATTCAAATGCTAATCTCTTCCAGAACCGCCCTTACAGACACACCCAGAAATAATGTTTTACCAGTTCTCTGGGCATCCTTTACCCCAGTTAAATTGACACATAAAATTAACCATCACAGTCAGAAAATCCTTCCCCTAATTAATCAAGCTCTTTGCTATCAAGACCTTATTATACTCTGAATTTTTTCTTCATTATAGTTATCAGTTTGTAGTTTATCTTTGTCTGTATTTACATTTATGCTTATTTTCAGATTTATATCTATTTCCAGGTTTTCCACACTAACCTATGAAAGCTCTCTGACAGCTGAACTCTTTTGTTCCTTGCTATCTCAAGCACTATCCTGGCACATAGTAGGTGTACAATAAAAATCCATGAATTGAATCAATTAATGAATATGAAACTTCACCGGCAATTCAAGACAAGGTAAAGTGATAAATGCAGAATAATTCCGTGAAAGGTAGTTTTATCAACTTGTTACATGTGATTTATCTAAATTTATTACTTTTCCTTTAGTATTCTTCAGAGACATAGCAACATGGGATACAGGCCCCAGGGCTCTGCTCACACACCTGCTACAGCTGAGCTTTAAAATATCAAAGACCCTGGCCCAGAGAGTCTTCCCTGTGGTCGCTAAACACCCCCCCCCACCCGCCCTGCCCCCAGTGTGGGTTCTGCTTTCTGCTGTTTCAACAAGGGGCGGGGGGGGGGGGGGGGGGGCATAGTAGGAAGGTGGCTGAGGTCCTTCCTAACCATTGAGAGTTTTTGTGAATCTTCCGGAGGAAAAGCCATTTATCAATGTAAGCGGTTGTTGAACCAGGAAAGAAACTGCAGGAACATAGTTCTTCATATACATCAGGCTGTCATCCAGCTATTTCTATACACTTCATGAACAGTGTCAAGATTCGAGGATTCTATCCTAAATTTCAGGAGGGTAGTGGTGTGTTTGTCTTTATGCTTAAGGACGGACACTACGAATCCCCACTTTCCAGAAGGAGAAATAGATGTGTCATGCTCAAAGTTACATGGAAAGATAGAGTATTAAAAAAATAGGCTTCCTGGTGGATGGGCGTTAGACATCCAGGAAATCTTCAGGCCTTTGTTTGCATTCACAATGTTCCTTTTGTGGAATGAAAAAGTCATTCTTGTTTTAACGACCACAATGGCAAGAGTCAGCCTCCCATCAGAACCCACAAAGAGAAGACGGGCTGAGACTTCCGTAGAAAGAGCAGAGTTCCAGGTGCGGAAGCAAAGCTGCCTCCAACTGCCAGAACAAGCACTTTCTTCTGCCACGGGAAATTGGGGGGCTTGTGGGATGGGTCTCTTTTGCAATGTAGTAGCCTGACCAATAACCTCCCCTTTCCTTCCACAAAATTACATATATTCCATGCCAAACTCTTAACACTCCTTACTCTGTACTAAGTCAAGGCCAAGATTCTTGAATGAAGTAATCTCTAATCTACCCGAGGTCCTGGGGAAGAGATGGCTAACAACCAACTGCATCAGGAGGGAAATGTCCCGGGAATCAGCCATCTATGGACAAGCATGAGGCCATGTAGGATGGAGGGTCCTGGAATCACTGAGAAGAATGTGATGAAGGGACTACTTAAAAGATGGGGGACAAATAGTGTTGGGACAGCCGATATCCACATGCAAAAGAATGAAGGTGCACCCCTTCCTTATACCATGCACAAAAATTAACTCCAAATGGACCAGAAACCTAAACGTAGAGCTAAATGTAAGAGCCGAAACTATATAACTCATATGAGAAAACGAGAGTAAACATTTGTGACTAGGCAAAGCCTTCTAAGATACAACACCAAAAGCACAAGCAAGAAAAAAATTAATTGGACTTCAACATTAAAAACTTCTGTGCTGCAAACAATATTATTAAGAAAATGAAAAGACAGCCCAAAGAATGGGAGAAGATATTTGCAAATTGTATATCTTACAATTCAATAATATAAAGACAACACAATTTTAAAACAGACAAAGGACCTGAATAGAAAGTTACCCAAAGAAGATATATAAATAGCTAATAAACACAGGAAAAGATGTGAAACGTCATTAGCCATTAAATAAAATGAAAATCAAAGTCACAAAGAGATACCACTTCACATCCACTAAGAGCTATATTTTTTAACATAGTAATGGAAAGAAAGTGGAGATTTCTGGAGTCAATATCCTAGAAGGAAGAGAGAGGCTCCACTTTTACCCTCAGGCATTTTCCAATACATGACAAAGAGGCTAAGAATAGCAGAGTTTTTGGAGCTGGAAAGACAAAACTGAGGTTTAGGTGGAGAGGCCTTATGAAACGCCCCAGGTTTTGTTGGGACCCCTGAAAGCCTCCACTCTAGGATTAAGGACAATGGAAATAAATCAGCTCTCACAAATAACAGAAACTGAGCTTCTAATTAGCTCAAATCCAGATTGTATAAAGTAATCCACCCTCAGCCCATTTCCTGCCATAATCAGATGACATGGTCGTGGAAGTAAAAACAACAATAACAACAAAAACCCAGAAGACTCAACAGATAAACTATTAGAATTAATAAGCAAATTTAGTAAGATACCTGGATAAAAGGCCAAAGTACAAAAACCAATTGTATTTCTATGTATCAGTAAGAAAATGCTTTTAAATGAAATATTTATAACTGTACCATTTATAATAGCATTAAAATCAAATGTCTGGGAATAAATCCATCAAAAGATATGCAAGACCTCTATACGGAAAACCACAAACTATTACTGAGTGTAAATTAGAGAAGACTTAAATATGAAGAAGTACATCCTGAATTGGAAGACTCAATATCATAAATATATCAGTCACCTCCAACTGGATCTATGGATTCAGCTTATTCCCAATCAAAAGCCCACCAGGCTTTTTCTTTCTCTGAATAAGCTGACAATCTAAATCTAAAATTTGTATGAAAATGCAAATGACCAAGAAAATTCAATAAAATCTTAAAGGGCTTATATGACAAGATATCAAGACTGATTATAAAGCTATAGCCATTTTGACACTGTAATATTGGTAGAGGGGCAGGATGGCCAATGGACCTAAAAATAGTTCAGAAACAAACCTTCATATGGTCAGTTGATTTATGATAGAACTGCAGTGCAGTGGAGGAAGGGTAGTCTTTTTAGTAAGTGGTGCTGGGTCAATTGGAACTATATATGGGGGAAAAAATGAATATTGACTCCTACCTCACCCCATGTCCAAAAAATCAATTCCAGATGGATTGCAAATCTAAATAGAAAATGGAAAACAATAAAGCTCCTAGATGAAACATAGAATACTTTCATAACCTTGGACGGCATTAAAATAAACAACTTCTTAATAGATCCAGTAATAGAACTGAATTCACAATACATAAAAACTTTTACAAATCAATTAGAAAAAGGTAACCCAATTTCGTGGGGAAAATAAATGCGAACAGACACTACATAAAAGAGACCATCTAAATGGTTACTAAACATATCAAAATTTGCTCAACATCATTAGTTGTCAGAGAAGTACACAAAAATTACAGTGAGATAACTGCTAACACTCACAATAGCTAAAACGAAAAAGACTGACAGTACCAACTGCTGGCAAGGAAATGGAACATCTGCAACTCTCATGCGCTGCTGGAGTAAGTATAAATAAATTGCCACAGCTCCTTTGGGTAACTCTAGCAAAATCTCCTTAAACCGAACATGTGTCTACTCTGCCTGAGCAACCACAATTCTACGAATATACATAATAGCTAAATTATGTACACATGTTCACCAAAAGGCATGTGTAAGAAGTTCACAGAAGCACCAGTCCTGGCAGCCAAAACCCAGAAATAGCTTAAATGTCCATTATCGATACAATGGGTAAACTATGGTATATTCATATACTAGGAAACTATGCAAGAATGAAAATAAACTAAAACCACATGCTACAATATGGACGAATGTCACAGATGTAATGTTGAGTCAAAGAAGCCAGTCAAAAAGAGGGCACGCTGTAAAATCAGATTTGGGTTTACATTTGTTGGGGGTTCTGATGATTGGAAGGATGAACAAGAGGTGGCTTTGAGGCAGTGTCTTAAATCTCCATCCAGGTGCTGACTACATGGGTGTGTTCATCCTGTGAAAATTCATTTGGCTATACGGTAATTTGTGCTGTACAGTGATTTCTGTACGTAGGTTATACTCAAAATCTATGTTTAAATTATTGTTGCTAATCTGAATTATACTGGTTTTGTTTATATTTTCTTTGCGTAAGAACAATAAGGATATAAAGATAATATCTAGTTATGTTAGTTATGTTAGTACATATTTAAATTATATGACAGTCAAAAATAACTTACGAAGACATTAGGGGTAGTATTAGTACATTAGAATCATTTTTTTTTTTAGCACCTTGGTTCAATTTCAGATATTGCTAAATGATGCTGGGTAGAAATATTCAGGAAATTAAACATCTTAAACTTCCTTTCACCTCCATTCCCCCGATGTTCTGTTTTTTGTTAATTTGATTTCATTTTCTTATTTTATGATATTTACATCCTATTCAATAATCACAACATCATGGTTATTTTATTCCTACTTTTGATTTGTCTTATTCACGTCACACCATGGATCTCTTTATTTTACTGCAACTTTTTCATTCCTGAATTTGTCTAAGAATAAAACCACCATTCAATATCTGAAATAAAAAGACAAATCTGGAATGTTGCTTTATTAAGAGGGTGTCTCCCAGCAGGGCAGACTATTGATCTCCTTTGAGTTTGGGGGAAGGTTAAGTTTAAAAGTGTAAGTGGATGACGTCATCTGATGAGACTGTTGTTGATTGGTTGGCACTCGGTGGCATGGTTCTTGGAGCGAGTCCCTCCCTGATTGGCTGACTTTCAGAATGGAGCTGCTGGCACTGATTGGTTGGCTTCTGAAAGCATGTTCACTGAATTCCAGGGTTGTTGATCCGTTGACAGGGTTCAAAACCAGGGATATGTTTTGTCTCTTTAAAGTGTAATGGCTCCATTTTCTTGCCATTTGATCATCTCATTTTTGAGTTCTCTTCTCCTTTAAGTATTTTTTCCTTCTAGACTGAGTTGTTCATCCATCTTTGCACGCTGTCTCATTCTTTTTCTTTTCTGTAGTATTTTATATATTTACCATGTCATTCCATCTTTTTCGTGTTTAAAATCAGCAATTTCATCCAAATATTCTACAACAAACAAACTTGCTCCCCATGAAACGAACATGTATTTTGTTTGGTTCACTCGATATTTTCTACAAAATTGCAAATTTGTAACCAATAATTTTAAATGTTTGGAGGTTCCACATAAAATTTCAGAATTACAGCTTCTCTTAAGAAAAATCAGAAGACGTAACATCGGACCTACATTCTTAGACAGCAAGGATCAGCTAGAGACTTTACACACTGGCAGTTCTTAAACTTTAGTGAACATCAGAACCATCTGAGGGGGCTTCTTAAAACAGTTTTTCCTAGGCTCCGCTCACAGAGTTTCTTTAAGAAATTTGCATTTCTAACAAGTTTCCAGGTATTGCTGATGCTGCTGATCTGGGGACCACACTTTAAGAACCACTTCTGGAGATGAAGCTTTGTTATCACTCCCTGTTGTCTTATACCTAACCCGAATCTCTTACTCACAGCACTGGCCTGGATCCTTTGGCAATTATATTTGTAAAGCTTGTGATCTATTTGTTCTGACTTCCCTTGACGACCTGAGACCTGGTCATCCACAGTCTGAACTACTATTGGAAAGTGACACAGTGTGTATTATCCACTTTTCGCAGCCTAAAGTCACAGAGGGCTGCACTTGGTCTGTGTAGGTCCTTGTTGAAGGCCCTGGGCTCCCTTGTCAACAGGAGAGTTTACACATGTCCTGTACTGGGAGATGAATCTCATTCCCAGGAGAGGATACCCTCAGGTGACATTCACCTAGTTCTGGTGAATCACTGGAAAACAGCCAGATCTTGCCTCTGCTAAGGTCTCAAGAACTCAAAACCCTCTTTTCTTGCCCTTTAGGCTGCCTATTTACTCTCTAAGGTTCTTTTTCTTTATACTGGCAGATAATCGTGAGAATTCTCAGGATTTTATCATCAGCCTTCTTTCCTTGAAAAACCTTCTGGTGGGCAGCCTTCTGGTGTAGGTACTTTTCTGTTCCATGCAAGAATCTTCTGTATTTTCTTGGCCCCCGCATTTTAAAGTTTGTAGCAAGAATTTCTACCTCTTAGTTTGTTTACTACTGGAGCATTGTTGCTGGTTTTCGACACCTTTTTTTGTTTGTTTATTCCTTTTGTGAGGTCTTCAGGGAAGGAGAGTCTGTGGTCCAGCTTCCCTGAACCATCATTATGGTGAAGTCAGCTTTAGATAATTATCTATAGCCCCATTCTAAATGGCTGACCTCTTTCTAAATGTGTGTCCCATCCCCCAGAGATTCCAATGAAAGCAGTCTGGGGTGAGGCCTGGGCATCAGGATTTTTAAGAGCTTTCAGGGTTATTTTAATGTGTGACAAAAGTTTGAGAACCACTAACATAGCTCAGTGCTTTTCAAATTTAAAGTGCATACCAATCACTGGGAGTCCACTTAAAATTCAGATTCTGAATCAGAAAGTCTAGGGTGTCACTCAAAAGTCTGTATTACTAACTAGCTGCCAATGGTACTACTGCTACTGCTGGTTCTTAGACCACACCCTGTAGCAAGGTCCTGGAATTAATTTGGTTAATAATCTTGCCTGGATACTCTTGGTCCCTCATTGTCCTCAGACTGATACAACGGCCTTGTGCCATCCCATCAATGCAGCAGACACCCTGCCTGAAGCAGGATGCAGTCATGCATACAGACCTTACTTTTCCCAAAGTGCTCCAGCTTTGTGTGGCAGTGAGTTCTAATTAGAGAGACTGGAAATTCTCAAATTCTTAGGGTTCAAAGAAGGACATGTAAGAGAGAGAAACATCCTTTCAAATCCTACTTCAGAAGGGACTTAAACTGCTTAAATTGCAGGTACCTGGCCTTTGTCATCACTTCTCCCAAGCATAAATAGGGCCACACAAATAGAAATGGTCTTTTTGGCACCAGTGTGCCACAATGAGAAGGCACAAGTGTAAGTGAAGCCAGAAAGAGGTTTGGAAACAGTGAGCAATGTTGCCATCATCTCTGGAGTTAATGGAACCCAGGCACCTGACAGCAATTTCTCTATTAAATGTGAAAGATAAGAAGACATCACCAAAACAGGGATTGTTGGGACCCCTCAGGATAATTCTGAGCAGATACAACATCGGAGACCAGTGCCAAACTGTAATAGCGTAATAATACCACAAGATGGCGCCGTTAGCCCGAGAAACATAAAGTGTTGATAACGGTACGGTGTGGATTTTGTTTCAGCCCTACTTCAAGGAAAAATCCTTAGACAGATGAAATGAAAATGGTAGCAATGAAAAATCAGGGCTTCTAGAAGCTGCTTTTCATTATGACAAGAACCTTGGACATTTAGAACAATCTAGTAATTTCTAAGGGGCATCCACTGTTGGGGGCTTACCAGGTCATTCCTGTTTACATGACAGAAGGATTCCTGGAGGAGTTGTGTGCCCACTGGATTAGCGAAAAGAGAATATTTTCAACAAACACTAGTAGATCCTTTTTAGAAGTGAAAATCTCTTCCATTTTTTGTTTTTAAACTTTTTCAACCTCTTGAGGGCTTATGTGAAAAGTGTTGAGTGCTTTAAATGCATTTTTCACTTAATCTTCATAATAGTCCTTGGGCCTTATTAGAATCCTCATTATGCAGGTGGAGAAACTGAGGGCTGAAGTGATTAAAGCAGCTGGCCCAAATCATGAAGGCAGGACTAGAACCAAGTTCTATCTGTCCCCAAGTCCTGTGAAGTAACTTAACCATTGTGCTATATTACCTCCCAAACAATATTCATTCACAAATGCACATGTCCATACAGTGGCCTTTTTTAGGTATTCTGAGTTGCAGCAAAAACATTTTACGTGATATAGTGTGATAAGGGAAGAACAGATACTCTAGGTGCCCATAACAGGGGCACCTAATAATACATTCCTGAGCAGTAAAAATTTCCTAAAACATCTTTACTTCTTTTCCCCCTCCTTGGTACAATTCTTTATAGCATGAAATGCCTTCAGCTGCTTCTACTACCCAAAATTCAGCCTTCTCACAATCACCTAGGCAGTGCCCTGCACACAGTAACTAAACTCCCTCTGTTCACTGCTTACTTCCCAGGCCTGTTTCTCCCCACCAACTCCCAAACAAATTTATTTTTCCTCAATAAACTAATCTGTGAAATGGCTAGTTCCATAATCTGAACATGATATGGTCCAATCCTTAATTTTTTTTATTTTTCTCAACTGGAAAAGGACAGACTAAGAAGCAAAGAAACCTGAGAAAATCACTGGCCATTTTAAGAATACTATAAACTCTTCCAGGGTGACCAAATAGCCCTGTTTTTCTTTATATTGAAAAAAAACTAGCTAATAGATGTGAATGGGACAATAGAACTAAAAAAAAAAAAATCTCCATTTTTCAAACCCTAATGAAAAAAACTGATTCAGGCAACACGGCTGGTAGATGAAACCATATGTGAAAGGCTGAAGACGGAAGGGGAGACTTACAATGGAGGAGTCCAGCTGACATCACTTGACCCCACTGATCTTGATTAGTGGGAGAAAAGACCCACTATGTGCCTTCCAAACTGATGCAGTAGGAGGTGCCTGGGATTCCTACAAAGTCTCTACAAATGTTTGAACTCATATCAAACAAGCATCTAGAGTTAGCTTCCATTCTACAGGAAATATATGTAGGATACAGGAAAAAATTAAATGACCCCATGAGGAAGCAAATATACAAATTCAGAATGGATGGCAATCTGTCCGATGGATGGCAATGGACTCAGTTTCCTCGCAAACTGGGAGGAAGGTCTACTCTGAAACAGGATACCTGAGAAGCATAAGAACCAAATGCACTGTGTGGACCCTGAATCAAACAAACCAATTGTAAAAGGAGAGAGCGTCTTGAGACAATTGGTGAATTTTTACAAAGACTAGGTATTTGAGGATACCAAGAAATTACTATTAATTTTGTCACATGTCATAATGGCATTCTAGTTATGTATGAATATATCCACTTTTTAGAGATGTTTACTGAAGTATATAAGGGTGAAATGACATTAATTTGCCTTAAAATCTGAATCAAAAGCAAGAAAGAGGAAATGGGATACATGAATCAAGTATGGCATAACCTTGATAATGGCTTAATCTTGGTGACGTGTATATTGGGATTCATTTTACTATTCTTTATAGATGTATTTTTTGTTTCATAATAAAAAGCCTTTTTAATAACCAAAAAGTAAAGATGCATGCCTACTTCTGTGATATTCGGTGGGCCAACGGAAAAATCAGTAGGCCACTGAGAAAATCGTCAGTTTTGATGGGACACATCCACTGCTGATACTGGAGCTCTATCAGTGTTAAGCCAGGACCCAAATGTCTCCCTTATCAAACTACACTGCATTCTGTTCACCCATCTCAGAAAGACAGATGGCGCCATCAGCCTAGTTAGGCTTGGATTCAGGGCTCCAAGCACTTCCAAAGGAACCAACCCGCTACAAACCATTTGCTTCCTTATACATTCATTCACCTGTATGTCCTGGTGGTTGGCTGCGACGGGTTCTGCCAGCTTTGAGCTTGGGTCAGGGACCTGTTGAAAGCCAACTGTTCTTCCAGAACTCCAAGAAATAAATGCTCATTGATGCGGATGGCTCTAAAATGTATGAAGGATGCTCACCCTCATCCATAATAAGAGAATGCAAAGTAAAACATGCTGACATGTTCAGGGGGGTGAAAAACCAGGTGTCATGGATGGGGACATGGATGTTCTCATATTTTATCAGTGGGAATGTAAACTGGAACAATACCTGTGGGAGATAACTTAGCACATCTAGTAAAAGTACAAATGCGTACACCCTTTGGCCCAGGAATTCTTGCATGAATTTATTCAACTTACACTTGCTCCCACCTCAAACCACATTTGTCTAAGGTTATCTATTGCCACATAGCTTGTAATAAGAAATGACTTTAAAACATAAATACCTATTAGAAGGGGACCGCTGAATAAATTATGAGCAGCCACACACAATGAGAATACTAGATAACTTTTTTAAAGGAAGAAATCATTTCTATAATTATATCAAATTATCTCTAAGACATATTGAGTGAGAAAAAAAGGCACGATAAAGCAACTGTGCATATAGTACACAATCATTGGTGTGCAAAAGGAAAAAAGAATACCTCTGCTTGCGTATGCATAAAATATTTCTGGAAGGACACTCAACACACTAAGGATGTTGGTTGCATTCAGGCAGCTGGGAGGAGGGAGGGTTTTCTGTAAATGTGGGACTTGTTCAAAAAGTAAAGATAAAAATAATTTCCTAACAACAAAAAAACAAAAAAGGAGTTGGTCAACTTTCAAACCAAGCTTAAAGGCAAACAGTAGTGATTTGGATTCAGGTTCCGGATGGGGTAGAGAGCTGGAAAATGCGCCTGCTGGGAAGTGGGCCACCATGCAGCAAAAAGAACAAAACGGAGTTTAAGCTCCCCATCAGAGCAAACTACAATCCACTTTAAATCAAATTAAAGCCAAGTTACTGTAGCTGGTCTAACTAATCCCAGGTTCATACTCAGGCTGCAAGACCACTGGAATCCTGAGGAGGGGACCCTGGAGGCTGGCTGAACCTGCTGGAGCCCAAAGCCTGGTGACCCCAGCGTCGGCAATGGCAAAGCTGGCAAGGGCCAAGCTCTGTGAGGCAGGTCTCGGGGAAGGAGGTCCAGTCCCCATCAGCCAGTGGTGCCACATTGAGGAAGGGACTCGGTGACTCTAGGCCTGCTGCTGGGTAAATGCACAAAGAGAGAACGAACCGCTAACAGTACGCAGTGGAATGAAGTTCATTTTCCAAATAGGCCAGTTCAAATACAGACAGTGCCTGTTTTCTAAATCTATAAAATATGTACCTGCAAAAAATAAAATAGTAATCAGGAAAAAAATAGCATCTACCTGGTATGGCTGTTACGAAGGTAAATAAGTCAATGTGTGCATAGTAAGAGTTAAAATAAAGGTTAGTTATCATTATCGGGAAGTAAAAGATGAATCTTGGAAATTTCTACAGATCAGAACACATGTAGCATCTGTTCTGTTCGATGGCTATCAGTCATCACGAAGCATGAGCCGGTGTATCCACAAACCACACCATATGACCACTCGGAAGAAGGACGGGATGTAGGACCTTGGAGCTGAGAGGGGTCATCTCATGTCCCTGGGGTAGTCCCTTTTATGGGGTGTCCCATCTGCTCACTACATGCATTTCTCTGCTCCTTCTCTCAAGTGAGGCCATGAGTCTGGATCCAGCCAATGGAATGTGAGCAGAGTAGGAGCTATAAAAAGCCCTTCAGCAATCTCTTCTGCTGCCACAAACGCCACATGTTGAGACAGTGGAGCCACAGGAGATGAGAAAACTGAATTCTTGTGCCACTACCTAACCTACACAGATGCCAAACCTGTGGCACAATGTGCATGGGCTTAATCTTTTATGTGTTGAGCCGCTGAAGTTTTGGAGTGTGTTTGTTATCACAGCATAGCCTAGACTAACCTGACTGATATGGCTCCCAACTGCTCCTAGTTCCAAAGGTAGCAGTCCGGGGACACGGACATATTTTCAGTGAGGTTCCATGAGCTTACAGGATGTTTTTGCTTCTAGAGGGAAATTGATCAATGAGGTATGGTGACACGAGTTAGTTTCCAAGCCAGCCATGAAATGTTGCATGCTGTTTGTAAGAAATGTCATTTACCTGGGTAAACAAGACATTTTAAAACATTGGGTTCCCAGGGGCATGAGGTTGATAAAGTACAACTTTTCGTACAAAAAAAAAAAAAAAAGTTAGAAAACATGAATTAGCCTCCCTCTCATTTTAGAGATGAAACTAGAGACCCAGAGACCCAGAGAAAGAGATCTGAGACTTGTCCCACGTCATACCTAAGCCCTTTCTAGGAGCAACTTATCAGGTCTAAAGTAGAGGATGAAAGGTAAAGAGCCCCCACACCTTAGAGCTACCTGATCAGGGCCAACAGTCACTCTGGGCTTTCAGGACCAAAGCAAATTCCTCCCTGCTCTAGGGCCAGATTCGGGAAACTGAATGCTTTAGATGAGTTGGCCCCCAATTCAGCTACAGAAACCAGACACAAATGAGCGAGACCGAGGCCGGCACCAACCAATTTGTTCCCATGCAATACTGCCAGCTCCCCCACTTTTTCCAGAAAAGCCCCCAAATCTGGTATATATGTGAGATCTCTCAAATTTTAAACATTGGCAATCATTTGACAATGAAAATAAAAATTCCCTACTGGTCAAACAAATTACATCTGAAGGCTGGTGAAGCCTTCGGCCCATCTAGTTACAATCTCAGCTCTCCTTTTTCCACGACTACAGGATATGACCATGGCCGTGGCCACAGTTAGGTCAGAGAAGGATTCTTCTCCTGGTAGGACTGCCAGATTAACAAATAAAAACATAGGACATCCAGTTAAATTTGACTTCAGATAAACAATGAATAATTTTCTTAATGTAAGTATGTCTAGGCAATACCTATATAATATTGCCTAGGATATACTCATACTCTACAAATAGATAGATGATAGATAGATAGATGATAGATAGATGATAGATAGATGAGAGAGAAAGAGAGAGAGAGATTATAGAAAGATACAAATATTGCCTGGGACACACTTCTACTAAAAATTATTGTGTTTATCCGAAATTCAAGTTTATCTGGTATATTATATCTGGCTCTTGAGCTCTTCTTTCTTTGACCTCAATTGGGGGCCAACTAGGCTCAGAGCAAGTCACCGAAGCTCTGGAGTGTGAATGACTCCCTGAGCAAGATGAAGCGAACTCAATCCCACCCACAGAGAGGGGCATTCCCATGGGCAAGTGGGGCCCTGGACCACGGGAACTGGCTGTCTGGTCAGGCACCCCTAGCAAGTGTTTTTCCTTCAGGTGGTATGCCTTTGGGCCTCAGCAAGAATACATGTAACTCTCCCTGTCCCATTGATCCTCTGCGGGCCAGGCCCACTGCCCATGGGTTGATCCTCTATGCACTGGCATCCATAGTCCAATTACTGTCTCTGCCATGAGGACTGTAGCAGGATGCTGGAAGTCCCAGAGCTCAGGTTTGCTCACCTCCACCGCTCTCTGAACACTCCTCATGCCAGCAGGTCCTGGTGGGGCCTTGCAGCACTGCAGAGCCAGGCAGGGCTCACTCCAGGTCTCCTCCCCCACCTCCTATGAGAGGGAGGCCAGCTCAGGATCCTTGGTCCTCCCTCTTCACTGTGGACCTCACTGTCTGACGCTGTCCGTTGTCAGGAAGGAAAACTTTTCCTCTACACTCTTATGTTAAGTAACTGGGGACCTGTGAATTAAACTAATAAGACAGATTAACAGGAGAAAAGGTGCACGGTTTTTATTAATATTTATATGCATATGGGTTCACAAAAAAAGAAGAGAAGCTCAAAGAAGTAGTTAGATTTGGGGGCCTTTACACCTTTTTAAAAAAGGAGAGAGGGTCATGGAGCTTCAAAAAGAGATAAATTGTGGGGCAGGGGGAATGACTAGGAAATGCATGGGGAAACTAACGGAACATAAGGGCTCTTTTAGTAAGGGCTGTTTACACAAACTCATGTTGGTGTTGACTCCCCATCTTCAATGATGAGTCCCTCTTCTCTCCCTGGTACAGGGAAGGCACCACTTTCAAAGGGAACTTTATGCCCTGCTTTTAGGCAGATATGAGAAGGGCAGAGAACTCTTCCTGCATCTGTGGATTTTCAATTGCCTTTAGTTCAAAATAATCCTTATGACAAAATGGCATATTTGGGGGTGGCATATTCCAAGTCCCTTTACCACCTTGCTCCCAGGTGGAGCTGTGGTGAACATTTCTGTTGGCCAGGAAGGCGAGCAGAGATCCCAGGCACCACCGCCACCATCCCCAGCTCCTGCACAGACCACAGGCCTCCCACAGTTGAGCAGGGTCTGAACTGCACACCTAAATGTGGTGGAAATCCTGCTCTGCCCCAGAGAGGATCTCCTTCCCCTCTTCCTCCCGCCTCACAAGGAACCCCCTGTGAGGCGACTGGTCCCCCAGCAACATTTCAAAACCCCTTACTGACTGGGTCTAATTCCAAGTTTAGGGGGAAAAAATTCTCCTTAATTTTTCTTGTAACTGATCAAACCAATCCATACTTGTGAAGGGTAAATCATTGTTCTCTCATCCCAAGCCCTGTGGGAGTGATTTACTTAATGTCACTTGTTACTTCCGAACCCTGGTGCTGACCCCCAACCCCTCAGGAGCCTTATTACAGGGATTTGGGCAAATTCACATATGCCTTCTATCCTGAAACAGTCTTTTATTCACCAGGGTGAGTGGTTTGAAGATGAGTGATCTATCCTCAAATACTATGACCAGCAGGTTTTTTCCTCCCACAGTGAAGGGCTGGATTGGGCCCTGGGAGGCTGTGCTCCAGACAGAAATGGATTTCAGGGGTTCTCACTGGCACTATCATCGTGGATTCCTGGCAGGGAGGGGAACGTCTGCTCCCAGAGGTTCCAGCTGAGAAGATTTGGGTCAAATCCAGGATCTAGACTGTTAACAGACATCTCAGGGAATTCAAAACGCAGTGATTTGTATACAAAACATTGAGAAACTTTAGATTAAATGATCCTCCTGGTTTTCTATTATTTGTCTAGTAGGTTTAATAAAGTTGTGACTTAAAATTATATTTCCTTCCTGATGGTTTTAGAAAATTCTTATAAGTCTATTCTGGGAGTCATTTTACTGTCAGTTTACTTAAGATCCCTTCTTCAGGAATCTCTTTGGTTTAGAGGCACAACCATCAGCAAGACAGAAAGTTGCTCCAGGATGAGTGTGCTCGTCAATAAGCTGGGGCTTCTCAGGAACCCCCTGCAGGTCCAGTGCCCCAAGACTGGGGTGTGTGAATGCCTTGGTCTGCAGTCACAGCTGTTCTGGAGGAGAGATCCTAGAACTAGAGTAAAACAGAAAATAACAAAGATGCCTCTGAAATAGCCTCATCCCTTTCTTCTTTGGCCAAGGGATTCATCAGGGCCAAGGGATTCATCAGGACCAAGGAGCAGAGGGAAAATGCTGATTTCATCCGTTTACCCTCACTGACCTCCAGGGGGCAGCAGAGCGAGGAAAACATTCAGTAACACTCAGGGTCCGGCCAGCTGTACGTGACTGGTTCCCTGGAGGAAAGGGAGGACTGGGAGGGGTCTGGACACTGCCACGCCCAGGATTCTGCAGCCACAGCCGCATTTCCCACCTTCGATGGAGGCATCTCCAGACCCAAGCAAACCAAGGCCCGGGAGCTTTAAAAAACCCTGGGATCTCTAAGCTCAGAGAATGGATCCAAAGTGCTGAGACCGAAACCAGCGTCCACCACTTCCAGACTGTTGTCTTTGGGCAAGTTACTTCTATCAGAGGGAAATAATAACACTACCCACCCAGTGGCTGAGGGATAAAATGAGTTAATAGAGGTTAATCACTTAGAACAATAGCCAGCATAGTTACAGTAAGTGCTTTCTAAATGATTGATTTTGGAAAATGCCAGACTCTGGGTAACAGTGGTGTTTTAAAATAAGTTAATTTGCATTTGAATTGGATCTAGACAGATATTTTTAAATAATAACATCTAACTGGTGTTTTGAATTGATAATTTGAATAAATCAGTGTGAGAGTAGCAAGATTTTCTCTATGGGTATAAACACGGATATATAAAACACATTTCTGACAGATACACACAGGGTACTTTGGCAAATCAAATAGTCTATTCATATAGGGAGTTATGTATGTATCATGCCCAATTGCCAATTTTCAAAATGCAAGATATATAATGAAATATCTTTAATACTAAACCACATTAGACATGTTTCTTGAAGATTCAGGGTCTATAAATCATGGATATTACTGTATTGGAGGTATGTAGACAGGCTGGTTCACAGAGCTCTTTTGGAGATAGGAAACTGCATATGTCAGTGTTTGCTATAAGCATTTTCATTCGTTCATCAGCTTTGTTTTCCATACACTGCTGTCTACTCAGGCAACCCCAAATGACACCTGCCTGGCTGGCTTTTGGTGGTCTGAGCTGGTTTTAGAGCAGGGACAATATTTAGAGAGATGCTGAGGTCAGAATGGAAGCCTGAGATAACAAATGCGAGTAGTAGGTGCTCAGGACAGGCCAGTTCTCCCACCTCCCTTTGCAACATCTTCCTGTATTTCTAATCCCAACTTCAGTGAGTGAGATTTAAAAAAAAAAAAAAAACTCTAAGTGAACTGAAACTACTTCCTATTTTCTTAGCGGGGCCAAGGGAAATGTGGTGGCAAAGGTTTATCAATAGCTCTCACAGATAATCCTTTTAAGGTTCAAGCTGTTCTCTTGCAGCTCATTCACTTTCTCCTCTCCATCTTTCCCGAGGGCTCCTGCTACACTTCACTAAGCCTCTGCGCCAAGCAGAAAAAGGCATCTCCCAAAACAGACTCTGTCTGGTCTGGCAAATGAGAAAAGAACACTCACTTCGGATTTGAGCACCTTGGTACAATACACAAAAATGTACGATCACCCTCTGCAGCCCATGTCACCCAGTGGTCCCAAAAGCAGAAGTCGATGAGGAAGGCTGGGGCCTGCATGGGGAGCCAGTAGTCTGCTGGTGAAGACAGAGCCCACTTGCATTACCATAGCAGCCCTGGGGCCGAAAAAGAGTTGAGTCCCAAGTCAAGTTTACCTGCCTCCCTCCATTACAGCCATCACACGTCTGGTTCCACAGTTGGCTAGGAGTCAGATTCCTTCCTTCTCCCAAAGAATCTTCCAGAGACCTTTCGAATCTTTCACTTCAATCACAGTGTAAGTGCGAGATCATGGTCCAAAACCACCAAGCAGTGATTCAGGTCTTCTGACAGGATCATTTTTCTGAACAAATCCAGTGGCTTTGCCCATGGGATATATGAAACTCTTGATACAGCCTACCAACCCCAGCAAACTCTCAGAATCCAATTAGTAAATAAACTCCATTGTAATTTAAGGGAAAACCACTACCTCTGCTACTTACCCTTCACGCTGAAATAGTAAATGATACTGTGGGAACTATGAAGCATATCACTGAGTAGACCATCAGCAAAAGGCAAGCTTGCCTTTTCCGAGACTTCTCTGTCCTCTAAGATTGAAATTTGGAGAGGATGCATTCGGAAATGATTTTTTTTCCAGTAATGACAACGCACAGTACCACATAAGAAATGAAATTGAAGCATTGATCTTATTCTTCAAATCTAGGATAGCTTCAATATTAAAATTAACATATAAATTTAGCATCCATCTTATTTTCGACTCACTTCTGCTGAGTAAATGCACATATAAAGAATGAATCACTGAAACAGTACACAGTGAAATCAAGTTCATTTTTCAAATATGTCAGTTCAAATGCAGCCAGCGCCTGTTTTCTGGGCACCCAACAAATGTTCCCAAGTTGCACTCCCCTCCCCTCACCTCCCACTGATCAAGCCACAGCACAACCTAGGGACCTTGGCAGATGATTCCCTGCAGAGCAAACCCCACAATATATGACTGCTACACTGCATACCTCTTCCCCTGGTCCTATTTCTTTTGATAAATTGAAAATGTTCTTAGGCTCTTAGCAGCCTGCCAATAAACTGTAACAGCCTGGACCAAAGGGCCAGAATCACTGCCCCTCTTGCCTGGCACCTGTTCCCTCTCCAGGCTGCTCTACTATTAATTTCAACTGCAGCCATGTACCTGGCTAACAAATGCCTTGCTTCTTAATACATCTGTGAAACTACTTTTGTTCTTCCCATCACCAATAGTAGTGATATTGCACAGTAAGATATCGCCTCATATCTGTTAGAAGGACTATTATCAAAAAGGCAAGAGGTAAGTGCTGACAAGGATGTAGAGAAAAGGGAACCCTTGTGCACTGTTGGTGGGAATGTACTCTGGTGCAACCACAATGGGAAACAGTGTGGAAATTCCTCGAAAAATAAAAATAAAAAATAAAACTAGAGCTACTATATGGTCCAGCAATCCCCCTTCTGGGTATTTATCTGAAGAAAATAAAATCACTATCTCAAAGAGATTTCTGCACCCCCATGTGCACTGCAGCATCGGTCACAATAGCTAAGATGTGGAAACGACCTAAGTGTCCATCAGCAAATAAATAAAGAAAATGTTATTTACTAAGTGAAATAAGCCAGTCGCAAATAGACAAGTACTGTATGATCTCACCAATACATGGAATCTAAAGAAGCCAGTCATAGAAACAGTGTAGAATGGTGGTGCAGGGGCTGAGCATGGGGAAAATGGGGAGGTGTCGGTTAAAGTACAAACTTCCAGTTACACGATAAATAAGTGCCGGGGGTCTGATGTACAGCATGGCGACTGTAGTTAACAATACTGTATTGTATGCTTGAAAGTTGCTAAGAAAGTAGATATTAAATGTTCTCACTGCACACACAGAAATGGTAATTATGTAAGGAGATGGATGCGTTAACCTTATTGTAGTAACCGTTTCACAGCATATATGTATATCAAATCATCACGCTGTACGCCTTACGCTTACAGTGTTATGTGTCAATTATGTCCCAATAAAGCTGGAGGAGAAGGAAAGACTGATGATACTTCTTAAAACTCAAAGCTCCAGAGTAAAATCTTTTTCCAAGTATCACTAGTACACTGGAAATCATGAAATAAGTGAAGAATCAACGACATTGAAAAATCAGAGGAGCTCAAGGGGTACTCCCCCCAGGGGAAAGGTAGCAGCTTATACTAGTATCTGGTACTCTGCCAACCAGAAGTTTCCAGAAACAGGCATTTCTGATCCCAAATGCACAGTCAATCTAATCACTGACATTGATGCTAAAGTTATTCGAACTAGACCTAGACTGTTTACAAATTGAAGTTTACCCTTGCCATAGAAAAGTAGACAGGAGTGGAAAGACGATTGAAAATCTCCAGCATTAGAGTTTGTATCCCACTTTGGCACAGATCCAAGAAGAAAACCCAAGGACGTGTGATGGTGGTTCTCAAATCTTAGTGAGTTTAAGAATTACCTGGAGAGGATAATAAAAACATAGGCATTTAGGCTACCGAGGATTCTGAACTCAACAAGCAGGACCCAGGAATCTTAAGAAAGGAAGCACTAGGGTGCCTGGATCATACCTTGAGAAAAACTGCTATAAAACACAACTAACCTAACATTCACACCTTAGATGAACAAAGTATTTACCCTAAGACTGAAGGGTTGGCAGGTCCTCACCAGAAGGGGACGGGGCACTGGTTTAATGCGAATTAATTTCCTATAAGCCTGGCCTGATTCAATTGCAAGTGGACACCCAAGCACCCAGATATTTTGTGTGTGACAGATGGGATTTAACTAGGATTTGGCTGACTTTTTTTCTCTCTTCCTCCAAATGTTCAGTTTCATGTGAAAGAGTGAGTGCCCAAAGGCACTCATTTCCCGTCAAATCTATGTGAGAGCTGAGCTAGAATCTAAGGGGTTTTGCCACTTGAACCAGAGGTGGCTCAGCATTAGGACTACAGAGGAAACGAAACTGAACGCTGGCAGCAGGATTTAAGATCTTAACAACCAATTTCTCCTTTCTGACCCCACTTACCCCACTGAAGTAAATAATTCTTGCTGCAGAAGATTATACTGAGGATCAAACATACCTGCGCTGGCCCACGAATAAGCTGCCTTACAGATAATTCCATTTTGCTGGCCACTGTAAAAAGAAGTCAATGACTTTGATATCTGTGGGTGAACTCGAGCTGTAAGGACGTGGTATCTTATGTCGAGTTTGAGTTTTACTCAATCCGGGTCATTTGATCTGAAGAAGTAACAGCTGAAGACAGATTTTGTAGCACCACCATCTCACATGGGATCTGTTATCACTGTTGTTTGTTAAATAAATGTAGATAAGCTTTTGAAATGAAGATACCTTTTATCCTAGGTACATTTGTCCTAGGTAGGCCCAGACATTAATTAGCCCATCACTACCACATAAAATGCCCTGGACATGTGTCTTTAGAATCAGAAGTCAAATTATTTCTTTCCATTTCCTCCCTTTCTTCCTGTAGATAAACACTAGCATTTAAACATAACCTGAAAAACAAATTGTACTTACTTTTAAACACTCCGGTATGTAATTATGTCAATTAAATATACATTAGTCCAATGAAAAATAAGGGTTTTTCCTCCTCAAAGATTTCTCATTCCAAAAGTGTCCAACAGAAGTAAAAATGAGATGGATCTTTTGTTTTGGATTTCTCTTTTTCCCCTGGGACCCATACAATGGTGGGAGTCAGTTCTTGTCCCTCAGTTGAGGGAGCATCTCACGCCAAGAGGATTTGCCTTTCTCCTCCCCCCACCCCCAGTCTGAATTGCTCTTCAAGGCTTATTCTTGCACTGGGAGCTCTCTCTGCATCCTTTTCATTTAGAAGCTTTTATTTATTTGTTAGTCACTTTCTTGTCCACATTCATAAGTTTATTGTCTGACCTAAGCAATCGTCTTTTTAAGCATTTGGAAGAATGGTAACAGTAAGAGAAGTGGTTGGCGTGGGCACTACTGAATATTATTGTTTGAAAACTCACTTTTAAAAATATCTGAGCAGGGAGTTTGCCAAACGGCACCCCAAAATGCTTTCAAAATAAAGGGGAGAAGAGCTCTGGTTTTCAGTGTTTTGTGGTGGTCATCCATCAAACCAGAACGGCATCTTCTCCAAGTGAGAATGAGAGAATTCACTTCTACATCCTGAATGCAAAGCTATTGACCTTATTATTAGGAGCAACAGCTCTCATAAATTGAATGTTTTCTCTGCCAGGTGCCATGCTAAGCACTTTATTTACTTCCCATGCTGTAGACTGTTTCATTTTCACTTTGTTTTTAATGGGATTCTCCATTATCATCCCTGCTCATCTCAGGCTCATGGGCAGGTAACAATCACATGCAAGGAGCACTCTCTTACACGTAGTAGGCACTCAGTATCTGTTGAAAAAATAAATGAATGGATAAAGGGATTGAATTAACTCTATTCTTGAACAATAAATTCTATGTCTTTCTGAATGCAGCCCCAAAACTTGGCCATGCACGCTTCTCAAGGAATGTCTCATTTAACTGACACCTTGATTCCGGATCTGCACACTAGTAAATAGCTTTTACATCAAGTTTCGCTTCTTAGAGATCTTCTTTCCACAAGTAGAAATGACATAAACCAAGATCATCTCCTTATTTTATTTTTTTCTAGTCCTTAGCATGCTACATTAACCTGACAAAGCTTAATCTTGTGTTCATTTCACAATACATTTCATGCAGTTCACAGCTGTGAATGGTTTTACATTGACATTACACATGTTTAAATTCAGCCATGTGAAAAGAATAATTCTTAATGGAGTTTGTCTCAGAAAACTGTCCAAGCTTAAATAAGCATGTGAGCAGTTCACTCTATTCTTAAGTGCAGTCTCTCTTTAAAATGCAAGAAGGATTTTTAGCCTAAGAATATATCGTCCCTGTTTATAGTCCATTTGCAACCGAACTACTTCCTTTAGGTTTCACATATCCTGAAGAATCCTCTTTTACAAAACTGCATTCAAGTATACTATTTTATTGAACATTCCAGGATGAGTTTAGGAGCAAGGCTGACCTTCAGCTTTACATTCCCAAATAAATCTTCCATAGAGCCAGCTTTCCCAAGACTATTCTTATCATCAGACTCTCTTTTACAATAAACATTCAGCACTAAAGCCACAGAGCAGAGCTATTTGGCATTTTCCAGTGAAGTGCAAGAAATTAAATAAGTTATGTTTTTATTGCTAAGGTATAGAATCAAGCACAGTCACTTTGTCAAACAGAAAGAAAGGGTACACAGCGGATGTGGCTTCTCTTCAGGGAGACCCTCAGGGTTCAAATGCACAGAAAATGTCATTTGGTCACCTCCCATCTGGCACCACTTTAAGATGATGTGTTGAGTATTCTAGAGTCTGAGGAGTCGGACCTCTCATCATAGTCATCCTCAGTGTAAATGGACTGCTTTGACACAATTGGACACCCATCATCAGGGATGGAGATCCGAGGGTCTTCGGGGGCACGAGTGGGGAGGACAGGTGAGCTTCTGAAGACGCTGGTAGAGTTACTGGGAAAAGGGCTGACGTACTGGGACCTCAGCTGGTACTGCTGCTGCAGTGTCATGGTGTTCCACAGGGTGACATCGTTGGGCAAAAAAGGGCTTGACTGGTTTCTCGCCAAAGTATTCCTCAGCATCAGAGGGTACCTGGGCGGCTGGGGGAAAGGGTGCTGCAGGGGCACGGCCAAGGGGTTGGGGACCACGTTACCAGAGTCAGTGGAAAACCGCAACGTGTCTGGGACTCTGAAGGCTGATCCCACAGACCATTTGGAGGAGGAGATGGGGTAGGAGCTCAAGGTGTGTTCAAAGATGTGCCCGTTGGAGGGCAGCACAAGACTCTCGGGCTCTGTGGAAGTTCGGTCAGCTGTTGAGACGGAGGACCGGCTGGAGAGCAGGACCTCCACGGCGCTCACCAGGTCCCCCCCACAGCCCTTCAGGATCAGCTCAAGCACTGTGGGCTTCTGGTTGGGGAATATTTTTTTTAACACTTCCAGAGGTGGCCTGTTGGCTTTCAAGCTGAAGGGCAGAGAAACGGTGCCCGAGGGGCCTTCGATCAGGAGGTGATTCTGTTCCCCATGGTATTTGGGACTGCCAGGGTGGCTCTCAGAGTTGCCTCCGTTTTTCTGGACCGCATACCCGCCTTCATCCACCGACACTATCTCGGGGCTCTCAGGTGTAAAGCAGCCCTTACTCTTTGCCACATCTGGGGAGCTCCTCTGGTCGGTGTCTTTGTCACTAAAGGTCTCTGTGTTGTCTGCCGTGCTGCTGTCCCCAAGTCGCTCTTCAGTCAAATCTGGAAGCAGAGAACAGCTGGGTTAATCCTCTGCTGGTGTGCATAAAGGGGAGCAGATGTGCTCAGGAGAGAGCCCTGCACAGGCTTTCTGGAATGGGAAATGCATCTCAGTGGGTTAGAACATACCACAGCCGTAAAAAAACAAAAATCCAAACTATGTCATTGGCAAACAGCAAAAACAAAACAAAACAGAAAATCCTGTCTATAACACCTTAGAAACCACAGTGATGTCCCATAATGGTGTGTGCAGGGAAGCCTGCCTGAAACATGCCAGCAGCGTGATGCCTAGACCCACAGACGATGTGGCTGTCTGGCAGTATGATCTAAGTAAAGACTCTCTACGGGCTGGGGATAAACACAGCACAGGGAAGAACAGCACAGGGCTCCTCTTTTGCAAATAAGGTGGCCAGTATAGTCTAAGGACATCATCGGCCAGTGCACAACCCGTATATACTATGGGAAATTTTAATATTTTAAATCCATTTTCCCATATTTGTGTTAAATATGTCTTGTGAAATAGTCTTCGATATGTTTCAACAGGATACCATGTACAATAACTAGTGATATAATTGCCAGAGTGAAAGAAAAAAGCCTTTATACATTGAAATCTTTCTTCAAGAGCCACCTGAGGGGCTGGCAGACTTGGTTGTCTGTAACTCGCATTAAAGGGCAAGCAAAACCAGCTGTGCATTCCAGATGGTGGGCCAGGTTGCGGAAGAGGAAGAAGGAAATGGCTGGAGAGAGTCTGTGAAACTGCACAGGGAGCATGACCCATCAATGAGACAATGCATCCATAACTCCAGGACCTGGGGTGCAAGAGGGAGATGTGTTTTCATAAACTGTTTTATTAGTAAAGTTCATGGAAAGGAATTAAAGAAATCTTCTTGAATTATTTTTAAAGAAGAGAGAAAAAGAAAAGCTTCCCAAGTAAAGCAGAGATTTACTATGGAGTAAACCAGTTGCAAATTTGACATTTTGACCTAAGACATTACCCCCAAAAGTGCTAATATTACAGTGCTAAGCAGGCAGAAAGGAGGAGGTAAGACTGGTTTGCTTGCAGAAGTAAATTCTAATAGGCCTTTATAATAAAGGAACATATTCTTTATTAACAAGCTATATGCAAGTAGATTTTTATCCCTCTTAAAACACATACTGGCTGTGTCTACTCAAAGCCAGTGTAACTGATCTAAAGATGAAAATTATTAATGACCCATTTGTCAGGTTGTAAACAATCGGTTTGCCTGTGTTTTCTTACTTCCCTGCCTGAATAGCCTCATTGTCGGCTTCTCTGTGGGCACACCTGATTACGTGTAGATAGCCGGCTGGTGAAATTTCATCAAAGTAGCTTCTAAAATCCATCTCCTCCTATTTGTTGTTGTTTATTTTAAAAGACTTAAACAAAGGCCTATTTATGAACATTCTTCTAATATGGCTGTATCTTAAATATAACTGAAAAACAAACTTTGGTTCTTCACAAAGCAATAAATATATGCCAAGCATAAATACTTTTTAAAAATATTCTTACATTAGATCAGTGCAACTTTCAATCATAAGTCTGATATGAATTCATATTTATCCCAAATTTGCATATTAAGTAAACTGCTTTTTTTTTCCAATATAAAACATAACGTTTCCATATGGAGCTCATTTGCAGCCTACACATGTTAAGCCATCTTTGCTTTCTATAACAACTCTGGGATGCACAAAAGACCTATTTCTGATAGAGAAATTTGACGTATTCTCTCCTGCAACTTCCTAGGACTGTGGACCCAGCTTTCATCTCCTAAGTTAATGTGGTATTTGTCCTTGATCCAAAAGAGAAAACAGCAACGAAAAAAGCTTTTATAGGTTCATATTCTAGTCAGCTAGACCTATCTAAATTTTCCCGACTCATGACGCCATACATACCTCCTGGTTGTTCCTCTGTTATTAAACACCTGAAAATGAGTGGACAGTGAGGGTATGTTAATTGGGCACTGAACTGAACACACAACTGGATTTTGGCCCCTGCTTAATAGTTTGGGAAAACGAGTCAAATACTCTCCATGAGCAAATACGGACATAAAATAATGTTTTAAATACTATGTACCTCAATGCAGTTTCTTATTTCCTTAATTTTATTGTTTTCATTATCTGTTATTATCGGTATCAAGTATTTGTGTTCCTGTAATGTGCAAGACACTGAGGGACACAGAATAAATGGTGGAAAATACAAGTAAGTGTGAGACTTGCCCCTAATTTGTGGAACTTATTATCAAGTTGAGGAGATAAGACTCAAGAAAAAAGCGAACGCAGCTAGACAGAATTTGCTAAGCAGCAAATATAATACACATTGTATACAAATGTGATAGTAGCATTATCCACAATAGCCGAAAGGTGAATGCAATCCAAGCATTCATAGATGGATAAATAGATAAATAACATGTTCTATACATACAATGGAATAGTATCCAGCCTCAGAAAGGAACAAAAAATTCTGACAAATACTACAACATGGATGAGTCTTGAAAACATGCTAAGTGAAATAAGCCAGTCACAAAAAGACAAATATGTATGGTTCCATTTATATGAGGTAACTAGAATAATCGAATTCATAGAGATAGAAAACAGAATGGTGGTTACCAGGGGCTGGAGGAGGTGGAATGGGGACTTATTGTTTAATGGGTACAGTTTCAGTTTGAGATGATGAAAAAGTTCTGGAAATGGATAATGGCGATGGCAGCACAACATTGTAAATGTACTTAATGCCACTACATTGTACCCTTAAAATGGTTGAAATAGTAAATTTTATGTTATATATATTTTCCCACAATAAAAAAGAGGAAATATGATACACAGTATCACGGCCATAAAGAGATTTTGTTTAAAATAAGAAGAACTGGCCCTTTTAGTAATTAAAGGGTATAGTATAAGTACAGCTAAATGGCTCAAAACTTAGCTATTTTTAAAAGAAAGTGTGAACCTAAAAATAGCTTCCTATTTTAAAAGGCAAATTTTCCTCACCCTGGATGAGTCTCCAACATTGAAAACATGTGAAGAATATGTTTTGGGTACCATCAACCAAATCCACTATTCCACAGAACACTTCAGGCTCTGTGATTCAAAGGGGAACTATGGAATGCTATTCTGGCTAATCTGATCTATCCAACATTATGAAAATGAGTCATTTTTTTTTTTTCCAAAATGGCAAAGGATATACTGTATCAATCAATTGGATATGGGATGGCATAAGTCTGATAATACAAAATTCCACTGTCGTACCTGATTTCCTGTTCTACAGAACAGGCCACAGTGGAATCCTACATGGGTACTAACTTGTTAACCTACTGTGAACCTCTAGATTGCAAAAGCTTCTTTCTTATTTTCTCACGCTCCCCTTTTCCTCTGCTACTATGTCTTGCCCAGTGCGGCACGCACTTCTGATTACTTCTCAAGGAGTGGTATACTGTGTTGATTCACCCACTCTCTCTGCAGGTTTCCGGGCTGATCAGCCTCTCCAAATGGGATTCTAGGCTATGGTCAAAAAGTAAGAAAAGCTAACAAGATGTCACAGACATCTAATCTACAAATTCAGAACATTTTAACCGTTTATATTGTGTTCAAAGAGAAGACAGAAGATGTTGAAAGAAGCAACGAGTGGGATGCACCTATGGCATCCATACACCTACGTAGCACATAAAGTCCTGCACGGGGTGTTAGGTGAGCAGAATCCCAATCAACCACCAAGGCTATTGGGGTTTAAAAACTGGGTAAGAAAAGATTAGCCTCTCAGCTTGCATCAAGAATAACTCCCTGCCCTTCATTAATGTCTGAAAGCAGAATATACAGCCCCTGCAATTTTGTGGCACTATGATGTCTAGTTTAGTTGTACTGTTGTACCTAAACTAGATGTATTATAAATTATTCTATTATAAACACAGACTTTCGCAAGTAATTATAGAAAGTGAGTTTTGAGCTTAGTGATAAAGTGTAATTTAATAACAGGTGTTTCTTTACATCTTTAGATTTTTTCCTTAAATGAATTTTATAAATTGTTCATATTGGTTTAAAACACAAAGGGCTTTCTAGATATAGAAATGTGAAACTGCCAACTAACAAAATAAAAAGGGACCTACTCCCCAAATGCTTTACCCTCTTTCTTCTTGAAACTGACACTCTAATTTCTAGAACATAAGAGTAAGAGTGTATTCCAACTGATAATATTTTTACCCCTAGTATATGGGTGTAGAAAGCCAAAACTACTAGACAAAAAAGTACAAAGAAATAAATTGCATCTGATATTACAAACCACCCATTGGTTTGTAATAACCCAATCTGCTGTTTCTAATGCTTAAACATATAGATATTTTTTAAATCTTACTAAATGTTCACTCTTCAATTTCATATTTTTAATGATATAGAAACACTCACAGCCACCCCTGAAATAAACTTTTCTCTAGGGTAAAGGTTTTTAAAAGATGATATTCAGTTAAGAAGTAAATTTTTTCTATGGGTAATAACGATATATTCAAGATAGATAAAAGACTTTAAGTGGAGAAAATGAATACTCACCCAAAAGTGATTTCTGATCTAAAAATTACAGTTTGCGAAATCTAAATTTCTTTAGAGAATTTTTTTGTGTGAAAATGCAGTCAAATAAAAAAAAATTCTAGGTATTCATTTCAAATATTTTGAGAAAGCCTACCCTGTATATGAAACAAACATTCTGCTTAAGACACATAAACATGGAAAATCTTTCTGACTTAAATGTGGTGAGTTTTATTCATTTTATCCAATTATATCTACGAAAACAAAATATACCTTACATCCAGAATGAAAATAAAAATCCTGTCATAGAGAGAAATGTTTCGTAGCCCAAGTCACTAGACGTTTTTCTTCTTTTGAAATCATGTGAGGCATTCTGAAACATGGATTGCCATGTCCTCATCTGTTCACTTGAGCTTTGGGGACCACATCTCTAAATAACTGTTCCCTGATGGGTCATTTTCAAAGCACACAAATCTAAGAGCAGTGGCAGGGAAGGAGGTCAAACAGGACCAGGACCAGGACCGGTCTGAAGCAGATGAGACGAATGCACAGTCAGAATTCTAACAGGAGACAGGCTTTTGGCAATTTCTGTTATCTTTATCTCAAACTAGAGGTGCAGAATCATAAAGAAATGAACGGCTAACACCCTGAAGTACAGCAGAAAATGAAAGTCAGTCTGAAATCTTTTCTTCCTGAGGGGAAAAGAAAACTTGTGAAAAGTAAAAATACATACTCACCCTTTTCTTTTAAAAAATCATTAACGACACTGGTTTAATAATGTATGAAGCATCAAGATGGTTCCTTGGTACTAATATTTTTGGAGGATGTTGGTATATAAACCAACTAGACTAAAGGAAGTATGGTTTGCAACTATGGACTTCATATGTCCCGCAC
This sequence comes from Pteropus vampyrus, assembly GCF_000151845.1. Classification (NCBI taxonomy): domain Eukaryota; kingdom Metazoa; phylum Chordata; class Mammalia; order Chiroptera; family Pteropodidae; genus Pteropus; species Pteropus vampyrus. Next base: position 774,859 of record NW_011889135.1, on the reverse strand, counting down.
AAATTTAGTTTTGACATTTTCTTGACTCAGAAAGGAACACCTTTTAAGAAGCAGGAGAGAATTACCTATAAAAGTACACGTTTACTTGGTACTTATAAAAATGCAGCTGTCTACTCATTCTTCCATCTCTTTAATAAATATCCTTAAATTCTTCACTATGTGCCCAGGCATTGTACTAGGTAAGATTATACTGAGATGATCAAAAGCATTGCTTCTTGGCCACCAAAGGTTTGCAGTTTACTAACTAATCTTTTGCAAAATTTTCAAATGACCTTTGCAATTGGTCATATTTTACGTCGAAACACAGCAAGTAACTCAAAGGCCAATAGCTGGACATACTATAGTACATTCATTGGAGGGAATATTGTAAACATTCACATATTAAGACTATGGGTACAATAGATATTCATACTGAATTAAACAAAGTAATAATTGGTGTGGAAAAAAGCAGAACACTTATATCAGCTTTGTAAAATTTATGTCTGCCTAGTCATTGGAATCAAAAGAGATTAGAGATTTCATAAAGAACTAATGTTCTGAAATTTAAATTTTTCATAATATAGTTATTGAGTTGTTGATTGTGCTTATTTTTACAGCTATTTAACTATATAATAAAAATTTTTTGAAAAAAACTCAGATATGTATTAATTTCTCCTTAGTGTTCAGACAAGGGGATGACTCACTAAAGCCATGTAGGACTCTTGGGGAGTGGCACTCAAGGCCTCAAGCTTGGCCATGGGTGTCCATGGATACCCCAGCTCAAGATCCATTCTGGCATCACAGTCACATGGGACTAGACATGAGGGTCCAGGGACCTGAGTGGCTGGGAAGTATAACAGATTAAAAAGCCAGAGAAAGGAGGAAAGCAAGAGGGGAGGAGGGAAGGAGGAGAGGAAGAAAGGGAAAGGGGAGGCAAGCAGGCAGGCAAATAGATTTTTACTGGGCTCTGTTCTCTTGCCTGTCAGGAAGAAGTGCAACATTTCCAGAAAGGGGCTCCAAGTCGCCCAGAGACGTTGATTTATTAAGATTTACTCCCTTTCCCTCTGTAAAGCTGTTAGCAGAAAGTGCTGACTGGCTGCGGCAAAGAATTTCTCATCAATGCTCTTTGATTGTATTTTGCAAACAAAATGCCTGTTGCTTGGTAACATTTCACTTGAGCCTGACCTTCCCCAAAAGTTATTGCTATCAGATTCGATTTACACTGTCCTCCTGTGATTACTGTAATCTTTTAAACCTAGGAGTTCATCCATCAGGGAAAAGAAAAGTTGGTTGTGTAAGCCGAGAGCACTGCTATCCACCAGATTTATAACCTGGAGAAGTGTGTGGGTGGGGGTATATTCTTTCCCAGATGGCAGTGGAACTCTGGTTCCTAGACATAGAAAACACTCTCATTTTTCCTGCCAACCTTGTACTCAGATCACGAGATGTACGCCATCGCCACTCGGAAGCATGCCCTGAGCAGCTCAGGCCCCAAGGAGCGAGAGAAGCTGAGAGTCTCACAGAAGTGACCCCCATCCCAAGGGCCACCAGGGGGTGTGACTGGAGCTGGGAGATGATGGCCTTGGCCTAGGGTTGCCAGATAAAATAACAGGATGCCTGGTTAAATCTGAATTTCATATATGTAATGAAGAATTGTTAACATAAGTATGTTCCATGCAATATTTGGCATCCTGTTTTTTTTTTTTCTAACTCTGGCAACCCATAGAAGCTCTCCACACAACACGGAGGGAGTGAGTGGCCTGTAAGGCAATAGTGGGAAAGGCATGGAAAGTCTTGCTCCTCA
>NW_011889135.1:763082-773026 GCF_000151845.1 Pteropus vampyrus | reverse complement strand
CAGGAAGAAGTGCAACATTTCCAGAAAGGGGCTCCAAGTCGCCCAGAGACGTTGATTTATTAAGATTTACTCCCTTTCCCTCTGTAAAGCTGTTAGCAGAAAGTGTTGACTGGCTGCGGCAAAGAATTTCTCATCAATGCTCTTTGATTGTATTTTGCAAACAAAATGCCTGTTGCTTGGTAACATTTCACTTGAGCCTGACCTTCCCCAAAAGTTATTGCTATCAGATTCGATTTACACTGTCCTCCTGTGATTACTGTAATCTTTTAAACCTAGGAGTTCATCCATCAGGGAAAAGAAAAGTTGGTTGTGTAAGCCGAGAGCACTGCTATCCACCAGATTTATAACCTGGAGAAGTGTGTGGGTGGGGGTATATTCTTTCCCGGATGGCAGTGGAACTCTGGTTCCTAGACATAGAAAACACTCTCATTTTTCCTGCCAACCTTGTACTCAGATCACGAGATGTACGCCATCGCCACTCGGAAGCATGCCCTGAGCAGCTCAGGCCCCAAGGAGCGAGAGAAGCTGAGAGTCTCACAGAAGTGACCCCCATCCCAAGGGCCACCAGGGGGTGTGACTGGAGCTGGGAGATGACGGCCTTGGCCTAGGGTTGCCAGATAAAATAACAGGATGCCTGGTTAAATCTGAATTTCATATATGTAATGAAGAATTGTTAACATAAGTATGTTCCATGCAATATTTGGCATCCTGTTTTTTTTTTTTCTAACTCTGGCAACCCATAGAAGCTCTCCACACAACACGGAGGGAGTGAGTGGCCTGTAAGGCAATAGTGGGAAAGGCATGGAAAGTCTTGCTCCTCAGGCTCACTGCTTCTGGGCCCTTGCCGAGCCTCTGCAAGTGAGCAAGGAAGCAGACGGCTGCAGCACAGTGCTGGCCTGGGGGCCAGTGCCAGACCAGCCAGACTGGCCGCAAGGAGACAACAGTCCACTATAACTGCTGCCATCAAAAGTGCCTTTCCCAGGATTTTCGTACCTCCATGCGCCCGCCCCCCTCCCCCGGCCCCCACCCGCAGAGTGCCCCTGGGTTTCTGTCCCAGGCCGGCTGCTCCCACAGGCACACTGCCCCACACTCACTGCCTTGGGCTTGCAAGGTGGCTTAGGAGCCAAGCACACGAAAATCACCTGGCACCCGAGGAAAAGGCCAGGAACTGTGAATACCGTCTGCATTTCACCTCCTGGAGTCAGCCCTGTGTTAAGGTTTGAAAGAGACCAGTAGTACCATATCGCTTATTCTTTTTCATCTGGGTGGCTTTGTTTTTTACAGCGCAACTCCTGAGTCTGGCCCCTCACCCTAAATCAAGTCGTCTTAAAGCCAGCCCCAGTTTTTTAATTCATGAATAACCGAAGTCTTTCCCACTTTTTCGTTTTCTTCTAGCTTTTAGTTGCAGAAGGTTTCCCAACCCTGCCTGGACCAATGATCCCATAACACTCATAAACTTGTAGGTACATCTGTTTCTCTTTTTTGAAAAAAAAAAAAAAAATGAAGTCAAAATTTAAAATAAGGAAGTAGACAAGACAGGACCCAATCAAGCTGGAGCTGAAAGGCCCAGAGTAAGTACAAAGATGCCAGGAGGTGCGGGATAGGAGGTAAAATAAAATAAAGGCAGTTTTCTAAAACTCCTAACTTCTCTCCACATAGGTCTCGTTTACACCTGTATAGGAGAAATAAACAGAAAAGATCCTACTTTTCTATTTGATCCAGCTCTCTTATTCCTAACCAAATACAATGTTTTTGATTTCTTTTTCCTTTAAGAACATTTTAAGAACTTGTATATTTATTTTGATGACAGATGTGGACCTAGAAAGAATCTATAGCTACAAATCTTTCTTCTCACAGCCAGAGGTGACCCAGGACACTCTCCTGGGAGAAATGGTGAGGGTATGGGAAGGGAGCCTCAATACAAGAATGTAACTTTAGCTGCTCACCTTGGTCATGACCCTTAACTTTCCTCAGTTCTTGAGCCCACGTCCTGAAAGGCTAGCTTAGCTGGTTAAGGCTGCTGACTCAGATACACTAAGAGCTGAAAGATGTTCACTCTTCCCATGACAGTTTCATGGGGAGAGGGGAGGGGGTTTGAAGAGGACGAAAAGGGAATTAAGCAGAAGAATAAATGAATCAATGGCATATATGTAAAGAAGTTTAAATTAGAATTTGGGGCTCAATCAAAATCTAATAATTCCAGGCCAATCACGGATGGAAATCAAAGAGCAGGGGAAATGCACAGCTAAAAAGAAAAAAGAAATGTTTAAATCCATAGGTAGAGGTAACAACATAAGAATATGAAAATTCTCCTTAAAATCATCCCCACATGGAAAGGGATGTTCAACATACTACACAGATAAAATAATCCCCATTCCCTTAAAGACTCTGAAGCATAATTTGAGAGAGAGATTTTTTCTAGCTATAAAACCAAGTGTGGGTGTTAATGCGTCACTCCCTGAATAGGATTTTTTTTTTTTTTCTCCAATGGTGTTCAGCAAACAGACCTTTCTCTATTGCATGCATTTTCTCAAGATTTTCTGGAGAGGAAAAAAGATTTTTGTGCACCTGCATTTATAGCCAACAAAAAAAAAGCTTGTTTCCACAGCTATGGGCTAAAGAGGCCCTTTGCAAAAAGACCAACCACATTTTAGACAGAGATTACAAAGAAATAGATCTCCATAATTTTCCAGAAGATATTTAGAGATTCCTAATGGTCTGTGAACTTAATAGTTTGAATAGTTTCACTTCTCTAAATGTCCTGAGCTACTTGTCCAGAAGTATCTGATATATTCCTAAATATGCATGGTATGTTACGTACAAATAGACCATAATAAAAACAACTGCAAAAAGGTATAATACAGCAACCACCAGTCTTATCCAGGCAGTTTTCTCTAACTTAAATTCCAAATGGGCTTTCTTACAAAGCAATGCATAGAAATGATCCACTTGTATGCTCGCCTTCCTAACGGAAAACAACTCTTTTCTTTTCCTGCCCATGCCCACCACTGGATTGATGACTGGCTTTAAAAAAGAAAGAAAGAAAGAAAGAAAGAACGGAATTATGGGGTCAAACCAATTCAAAGAAGAAAACAAAAATCATAAACACAAATGTGCAAGGTATGCAACATGACCAGCTAGAAACTGAGCCCTTGGTCCCTGAACAGCTCAGTCTCCCAGAGCCATCACTCTGACCTCTCCTTATAGTAAATCCTATTCTTCTTTGCAATTACTTGTTTTCAATTTGGAGGGCTCAGGCTATCCCTGAATACTTAAGAGAGCACCAGGTCTGGTTTGTCCAGTTGAAACTGGGCTCCTTCTTTTATCTTCCCAAACGCTGTATCCTCCTGCTGCAGCTGCTGCTGCTGCTGTGCCTTTCTTCCTGCCCTCACTACCCACTCCCAGAATTGTTTTGGTTTCTTGACTCTTTAGAAACCATGAATTTTGGCTATCCCAAAGAATGGTTTGAAGAGCACAGGATGTGAAAGGAATCCGCTCTTAGACTAGGACCCCAAAACCCAAAGCCCTATTACAGGAGTGCTGCTGGGCAGGTGGCCACCACAAAATGCTACCACTAACAAACTCAGACTCCTGCTCCGGTGCTGGGGGAAATCGAGACCAGGAAACTGGAAACATAAGGGTTAAAAAAAGTTATTAGCAGGGATCAACTTCTAGAACTGAGACAAAACTCTCCTAGTTAACTTTTTCTGACCTAAAGGAGAAAAACAAAATAAACTTACAGAAAACAGATACCTGAGGTGGAAAGCGTTACAGAGAAATGCTTATATCCTATCTTGGATTAAATATCCACAAAATCCATGTTCAGTAAATTCTCTTCTGTCCTTAAAATACCCAGTTCTGCTCTTCACATAAAATGCTCTCAGAGATTCAGGCCTAGAGAGTACAACTGAACAAAAGGGCAGGGGAACTGTGCCTGCCAGGCTTCCTATCAAGTCACCCCCAAAACGAGTGCGTCTGCATTTCCCCAGCTCTACACAGCAGTCTACTGCTCCTGAAGGCTTCTCTCCAGAAGCCAGAAGCTTTTGCAGACCTCCACAAGCTCCTTGGAGGTGTATAAGAGTGGGGGGTGAAGGCAGCTCTACCACAGTTCTACCTACAAGGATCCTGGCTTGCCACCGTCTTCCTTCTCAGAATTCCAGCATACCCCTTAGACTCCTCTCTGAGAAAATGGGCTTTTTTTCTTTGTACCTTTGCCACAGTGAAAGAGAAATATCAAACTCATGTCCTTTGAATTTCAGAGCCTAAAATTAAAGGAAGACTTGGGCTAGGCAGGACAGCAAGCTTGAGATTCCCCAGGAGAAGAGACTCCACTGGAGTATACAGGCTCTGGAGGCCTAGAGGAAGAAAACATGAAAACAGGGGTTGGGGTGGGGGGATCTTTCCATCTTCAGGGCTCAGGGCAGACCACCCTTTTTAAAACACCACAGAGGGAGAAGAAAAGGGGTGAGGAGAGACAAGAGGAAGCCAGAGAGCCTTTACTCCAAATCTGCAATTTAGCAGAATGAGGCCCAGGCCCGCCTAGAACAGAGAAAGGGCTTTCCAGAGGGTGGCCTTCCTCACTGTAGGTCAAGTGGTCAAGTTTTGTTTGTTTCTTTAAACCACAGAAACAACTCAAGGCAGCCTGAAGAAAGGTGTTAAAGGACCCAAGCAGTTCTGCAAAAGGAGTTGACTGGGATTTCCAGATTCTGGGAATCCTTATTACTATTGCTTCTAAATAAGGCTTCGAAATCTCAACAAACTGCAAGTCTGGAGATCACAGTGCTCTTCTAGACAAGCTTCGGGTTCGCTCCAGTTCCTCCGGGTTCAAGAAGCACGCCCAGCTCAGAGTCAGCTAAGCCTTGGGCCTTGGCTCCGTCCCTGCACCTACCCGTCCCAACCTCCAAATTCAAGGCTCTATAAACCCCGCTACCGGGAAAACTTTGCCGCACGGTGGTGTGTATGCCCGCGTGGATTTTAATATGGTCCTGTCTCAGTGTCTTTATTTACCCGCTGAAACGAGCAAGTTCCCCTTTAACCTGGGAGTGACACTTGGCGAGCCCGCTGCAGTCCCGCCGTTTGGCTTGCCCGAGGTGCATTTCCGCGGGCGCCCGGGTTTTACCGCCGGATCCAGACTGATGGCTTGCTTGCTCTACGCGGAGAGTAAAAACCGGATTGGCGGAGTTTGGGGAGGAAGGCCCGGCCAGACCCGCTTTCCTAAACTTGCCTCCGGGCCTCCCAGGCAGAGCCCCGGAACTCCGAAGTGCTTTCAGCCTCATGCAGGACCCGGGCTCCCGCCTCGCGGAAGCTCTTACCTGGCTTGGCGAGCGGTGCCTGCAGCGCCCCGGGCTGGGGCTCGGCGGCCCAGCGTAGCGCGGCGGCCGCAGCCAACTCGACGGCGGGACGCGACGGCGGCGGCGGCGGCTGAGATGGCTGCGAGGTAGGCGGCGGCGGGGCGGCGTCCCCCGACGGCTGGGGTCCCGGCAGGGCGCGCAGCGAGTCGGGGATGAGACTCTCGAGGCTCTCGTTGGCCTGCTGCCGGCGCAGCGCCACCTGCGCCGCCATGACCCGCTGCCGCTCGATGATGAGGATGCACTTCTCACAGGTGCAGTCCTTGAAGCGGCAATAGCGCTTGTGGCCCTTGAGCCAAGACAGCACGCCGTGGTTGCGGCAGCGCGCGCACTTGGGCGTGCGCTGCAGGGGCGCCCGCGGCGGCTGCGACACCGGGCCGCCCATGTACAGATAGGGGGAGCCGTAGCCGTTCATGCCCTGGGCTCCCGGAAGAGCTGGCGGGCTGGCGGCGGGAGCGGGCCAGGGGGCGCTGGATGGCGGCGCTGGGAAGCTGGTTCAGAGGAGGCCTCCGGCGGCTTGGCCCTTGGTTCCGCAGCCCTGGCGGCCGCGTGCGCCCTGGGATGGCCCAAGGAACAGCAGCCGTATTTACGGCTCCCACGGCGTCCGCAGCCTCAGCCTCCCGCTGGTACGCCAGCAATCCCACGCCGGTCGAGCCTCTTCCAGCCGCTGCTTTGGCCAGCACGTCCTCCCTCGCCGAGGCGCTGCGGCGGCTGCAAGGAGCCGGCAAGAGCGCTGGTTAAGGTCTGAGCCAGCTGGTCTGCAGCTCCCGCGCGCGCAGCCGGGGCCCAGCACCTCCTCCACTGCCCTCCCCCCACTCCTGCTCCCTCCCACTGCCACCCCCACCCCCAGGGTCCCGGTCTCCTTGCACTCCCCACCCCACGCCTTCCTCCTTCCTCGCGCCCTTCGGGTACCAACGCATCACCTTCCTTGCCACCTGCAGCCAGGCCGCTCTCGCGGGGGCGCTCACGGCCCCCCTCCTCCAAGCTCTGCGCTTCCTCTACCCCGGGCGGGAGGGAATGCGGCGCTCCGGGACGCAGCGGTGCACACGGGGCGGAGAAGGGGAGGACCGGCGGGGTGAGCGTGGCGAGCGAGGTGGCTTCTTCCCTTCGCTCCTTTCCCCTCCCTCCAGGCCTGATTTAGCGACACCCAGCCTGAGGCTGCTTTCCCAGCACTTGGCTGAGGAAACTCAGCTCCACGAGAACCGGAGCCTACTGGGAGCGTTGCGGGTGCACTCGGGACCCGGCATGAACCCAGAGGGTTTTAAGTTGGGGCGGGCCAGGCCCCACGGCCACTGGGAGTAGGGTAGTAAAATTGGTTTGGGAAATTTGGACTCTTTATTTCCTTTTGCAACATTTTAAAAAATAACCTTAATCTTGCAGAAAAAAAATAAACATTTTTGAAGACCTGCTGACCCAAGGATGACAATCTATTTTGCAGGCACAGTCCACCCTCTCTGGCGCCGAGTTTATTTCTTTGTCCACCTCCCCATGTTTTAATTAAAAAACGACAACAACAAAAACAGCTCAGTCTTGAAAGGCAGGGGAAGCACTCGTGTGGAGGATTTGTGTAAGTGCTGGGTCTAAACTTTCAGAGTAGACGAGGAAGCCACGATAGCGCCCCAAAAGTTTCTGGATATTATCTCCCCTCTGCCCAACAGCCATTGAACCGTTAAATGGAGGTTTTGCGTCACGCAGTTGAAATCTCCACGGACTCAATGACAGCCATGGATAAAGGATGGAGCCAATCTTCTCCCCCACCTCCAAATGTCTTTGGGTAGGGTGAGAGGGGGTTCTTGCACAAGATGACAGCATAAAAGTTCGTTTAAACTGATATTTGTTTCTAATGTCCTTAAAGTATCGGTTTGGCCTAATGCAGACTTACCGCCACAAACGCACAGGGACGACTAACCCCCACCCCACCTCGCAATCCAAGAAAACAAAAAATTAAAACATAGTTGGATACAGCGGCGCAGGGAAGCACAATGGTTTAGTACGAAGCAGGGGAGATGACAGTCCCGGAGCTGAGTCCGCATGATCCTCCTGAGTGTAGACACTAAGCTCATCTCTGGGCTATCTGGGCTAATGGAATGCGAGACGGGAGCGTAGATGAGTCTGCTGCTATGGTCAACCTTTTCGCTGCACAGCTGTCTTTGTCCCCTCAGGGAGGCTGCTTTTCTCTGCCCTGGAAGCAAACAATTAACCGGAAAATGGCCCTCTGTGTTGCCTGTGAATTCACCTAAAGCACCTGCAAGAGTTCTACTGGCCAACTCTCCTCCTAGAAGGGTGATTCTGGGAGGGGAGGAGGGTTAAAAAGGGAACCTGGTTGTGTGCGTTTCTCTTGAATCCCTTAGCTGCCCTCGCCCCAGGTTCAGACCTGTTTGAGAGTTCGAGGTCGCTGGATGTTCACCTGGTGAGGTGTGAGCAGGAAACTCTTGCACAAGAGTGCTAACCCTAGTAGGCGTCCCTTCAAAGCCGTCTGGGGCTGGGACCCCTAAGTCTTCGTCTTTCCTCTTACGTGCCCCAGCCCTCAACACCACCACCTCAATCCCTCTACTCCTCCCATCTTTGCCAGGAAAGCAAGCCCTAAAACAATGCAACTATAAGGAACTTCATAAACTTTCTTGGGACTGGAGGCAGAGTTCACCCGCAGGCCGGTGGGCCAGAGTCCGGAAAGTTGGGAGTTGGCAGGGAGTGCTCCACGTGACAGAAGCAGAAGGCCTAGAATGACACTGAATCTGGGAATGTTTGCGCTGAAATCTCTAAGTCCCTTGGGAACACAGGGACCACGGACTTTTTTCAAAGCTAATGTCTCCTCATTTCCTCCAAATAGCGAAACTGGAAGTAGAAAAACTTGGAAGTAAAGCGTATTTTTTAAGGAAAGCAGCAGAGTTCTGCACCAGTTTTTTTTGGGGGGGCGGTAGATTCCTACTGGCAAAGCAACCTCTTTCCTCCCTGGGTCACCTAGCCACCCTATCCCTTTGCCACTCAAACAGTCTGGCATTATTTGGTCCCGGGGCCCCATTTCACTCCAGTGCACATCGGGGGCTGAGATCTAAATACTCATTTGATATAGCGCAATAATCCTTTTCTCATATTTGATGGGAATGTTTTCCATATCCCAGTATTTGACAACATCTCCCTATAGGGACAGGTTTGTATTTATGTTGGTAAAATGTCCCCTGCCTCAAAGTCTATTGTAACCCAACACCTGACAACCTCGAATCCCATTTCTGTTTGCAGAAAGGGTTTATTCAAGCACATAATGGGATCCCAGCAGAAAGCCTTTTAGAACAAGGGGCTATGGTAAACTTCACCACATGAACTCCGTTTCCAGGGCTATTAAGCTTTTAATTGGAAAATAGCAGAGGAAATTTCAAGGTGACTATAACGTGTTAGCAGTTAGTATGGAGAAGAAAAGCCCAAGTGGGAATGAATGTAGAAAGCATATGGTCCGAATCACATTTAGGAGGAGCTGCCGGCTCTACTAAGTCTCGGCAGCTTATACACTTATGGGAAAAATCATCAAAGACATTGGAAAGGGAGGAGGGGAGGATTACAAGTCAATGTAACCTCACTAGACTTGATCCACTCGCGTTTTGCTCTGGATGGGGTGTGCGCGTGTGTGCTTTCAACCCACAAGTAACTGGGTAGAACTGTGGCAGGTATTAATAGTGAAAATCTGAAAGATAATGTGTGTATATGGTTCTCTTTCTCTTGGAGCGCACACAATCCTGATGTGTGTATCTAAAAGCTCGCGGAATACATGTGTCTTTGCTGGGAAATTGAACATGTTCTATGTTCTGACTCCAAATCTGGGAGTCTTGGTAGCTGCTCCACATCTCAAGAAACAATCAAAAGGACAGTTTCATATTGTACATCAGGAAATTTTCTGCTTTGCTGGATTCTTATGGAGGGGGAGGTCAGGGTTCCTATTTTGCCGTTTTAATCGCGACCACGGTGACGCTGGAAGTCGGGGGCGTGCAGAAAGCCCTTTGAATGCAGGAAAAGGAGCCCTCTCTCTCTAAGTATGAACTTCTCAGCTTTCACGCTGTCCGTGCCTCTAGGCATCGCTCTTCGGCCAGCTTCAAATTGAAAGAAGGGGAACAAATGTCTAACGAAGCTATGGGACAACCAGCAATCGATTTGAGGTGACAATAATGCCCTTGTTCTTCCTCAGTTAATTGGGGACACTCATGCGCACCGCCCCCCCCCCCGCCCCAATGGCATCCCCGAAGCCGCCCTCTGAGCCGCGGGACAGAGGCCGCATGCGGCCGGGGGTGGGGTGGAAAGGGGTCAGGGGGACGACTGAACTTGCGTTTGGCCTATCCCTGGGACGACGCTCAACAGAAAGGTCCTAGGCGGTCCTGTCCTCACACCATTTTGGCAGTGGGAGACCAGAGGCTCTCCAGGGGCCTAGCCTTTTGAAGCAACCGGGGGCGAAGAACGGCCTGCAACCCCGCGGGCTCTGTGTAGCTTCAGTAGGTGCTACTGCTGGGTCCTTCAAGTTCTCGAACTTTCGAAGCTAGCAGCGACTCACGCCTAAGAACGAGCGCTCCCACAGCTGCAGATTTTTCAGACCCAGCCGGGTCACAGGCC
>NW_011889135.1:729112-759832 GCF_000151845.1 Pteropus vampyrus | reverse complement strand
CCGCAGCCTCTTGGCGTCGCCGTCCCAGTAGCTACAGCTACAACCGTCCAGAAGGGCGCCCGGCTGCAGTAGCAGCAGCCTGACAAGTGTGATAAAATGATCTTCCTTAACTAAACTCGTAAAGCACTGGGCAATAAAACTCAATCTTCTGTAAAATCCAATTAAGTCATTATCTGACTGATTGTATCTTTAATTGAAAACAGAAGTGACAGTAAATTTCTGTGATATATCAGGATCAATCGATACTGCTATACGATTCAGGCCTGAGAAGTGATTTATAATGTCAAACCTATATAGGTAACTCCACATTATTCTCTCTAAAACCACTGGTGGATGAAATTAAGAGTAAGTGCATTTAATAAAAAACAAGATGGTCAGGTTATTGATTACAACAGATGGGGGTGAAATCAAATAGATGTTTTCAAAGCACACAGCGAAGAAAATACAAGTAATTTCTTTTTTCTTGTTTAATATCTCCCACCAAATATACACACAAGAAAATTCAGTCATCAATAACATTTTTATTTCAGGTACAGCTGCAACTACACAGAACAATGAATTTTTTTTAGACTAGTTTCATTTCAGGATGGCTTCTGTTACATAAGGAAGTACTCCACAAGCAATTTTTAAGAAAATAATGAACTTAGAAATCTGTAGTAACTTTTAAAGATGTACTTATTTTCAAATCAAATTACAACCTAAGGTTACAAAATACTCTAGATTGCATCCATTTTTTTTCCTGAAGTAGAAAGAATGTGTATGATAAACTCTTATATTATTCTAGAAACAACACCCGTGAACTCTGCCTTATTGGAGTTACTTTAAATTGTACTGTTTTCAAATTACCCTTTACATAAAAGGGAGTATTAATTTTTAAAGGCATTAATTTTTTTCTTCTGACTATATTTCAGTCATGTTTTGGAAAGGATACATGTTTTAGGGGTGTGGGGTGGGGCTACGCTTTTCCAATAGTAACACAAACACATAGTATTTACTCTGACCTTCTGCAGATTTCTAAAACAATCACTAATTTTGTTTTTTTTTCTCCTCACTGGTCAGGTACTAGGCTAAATTTATAGAGTTATATTAAAACACTAAAATTCAAAAACATCTAAAGCACCTAAGATTTCATTTTAAAACTAAAAAGTAATATCTGACACATTTAGATGCAAATGTATTGCTTTACTTGAATTACTATATTTCTTGAAAACTACATGTAAACCAGTGTCTTAAAAAAATGAGGGACACTACTATTTAATATTTAACTCCATGAGCAAAAACACTTAATTCTTGTGGATGGCAGTCACCGATCCTAACTATTCCAAGTGTGTTTTAGCCTCTGGGCTGAATTAAACTCTAAGGAGTATAAACCAAACGCGTTCTTAACAGTTAAGTAGGCATGAGTCAAGGCAAATATTAACAACAAACCCTGTGTATAAATGGAATAAGCCTGCTATTCCAAGTGAACCGCCAAAGGCATCGGTCACCGCTTACTCATCCTCCTCGATGACGGGAGTGACCGTGAAGCTGCTGGGCTCCGAGGCCGACTCACATTCAAGCACTCCCTTTGTGCTCTCGTTACTAATAGGAGAGCTGCTGGAGAGGGAAACCAAGCCAGAATCTTGACTGCTGGGTGGCGAGAATACTGGGAAGTGGGGAGAGACAGAGGGAGAAGAGTGTGTTAAAAGTGGCTAGTCTTTCAACATTCAGTCTTCAAGTTAGGTTCCAACGAAGAAAGAAACTCGCATTTCTAGTCTGAGTTGAAAGTGTTTTTACAGACTCATTAAAATCCCCAGTACTTCTTTAGAATAAAAAATAGTACTTCTGTACAGTATTATCTATCTAACTGTAGGGGAAAGTTAGCTAGCAGAGTTCTAGTTTTATGTTCATTAAAAAAGAAAAGTCTGCTCATTCTATTTGGGGAAACTATTTCCACCCTTCACGGAGCCCCTCCTTTATGTAAAGGATGCTAATAGACCTTGTCTTGTCAAATGATCCATCTGACAAATTACCCCAAGCAAGACTCCACCCATGTATTTCCACCATCTGACAAGTAACCCTAGTTTTTCAATAAATGGCATGTGAAGGTGACAGCTTGTCAACTTTCCTGTTATTTCTCTTAGATATAGAAGAACAAACACTTGGGGGCGGGGTAGTCAGCATGCATTTAAAAAGTAAAAGCCGTAAATGGGAGGGAAACTTTTTAGAACCAAAAAAAAAAAAAAAAAAAAAAAAAAAAAAAAAAAAAAAAAGTCTGAACATTGTCCTGCACTAAAGTAGAACTGAGGTTAAGATTTTAAAAGCAAACCTGTGAATATAAAACTCTACTAGGAAACTGACATTAAATATAAAGGATGCAAAGGTCATAAAGTGCTGAACAATTTTTGCAACCTTAAAAGCCACAGTAGATACAAAATTTAAGCAAAAGGGTCTCTGACCTTCTTAACCTTAACTGAGTTCCGATCCACTCCCAGAACTCCCTTCCTGCCTAGTGTGAATGTAATTAAGGGGAAGCTGCAGTGGTAATTTCTCTCCTCATTAACTTCCTGATTGGTTTCAGCCTCAGGATTCTGCCGGGCAGTAGTTTGTCACCAATTCCAAATGGCCAATCGTTAATACTAATGTTTGTGTAACTAACTGCCAGCATCTGCCACGGCTTCTTGTACAACAATAATGGTGAAAGGGTACATTAGTGCTCTTGTGTTAATTCAGCTTGTGTTCATCAATAGGGAAATCTATGATGTAATTAGCAAAATGCACTGGGAGCTGAGAGTTGAAGTCATTTGTAGAGAACTAAATCATAGTAGAAGCTGTACTGGGTCCTGATGTGTTTGCCATCAATACTTATTATGTTTGGAATTTAATAAGGTATATTACCATGCTGAAAAGAGACCTTTTTACAAGAGAACACCATTTACCCTTGTTATGGTTTGGAAAAGGTTTGCTGCAGCTAGTGACACCACACAGAAATAAAAGAACAGAGCTGGGATTTAAGAAGCAAACCTTTAACCACTCCACTGAACCAAATTATTTCAGAAAGCCCCTTTCTTCTAATGTGACATATGGATGGACAAACGGATAGACAGTTTTGTATAGCTACCTCAACATTAGGCAATTTCTTGATAAGCAATTATTTTGATATTGATAGCATTTGTTTAGTATAACTTAAATAAAACGCAAGGGTAATAGTTTATAAGCTGTTTTAAAAAAGAAAAGAGCCATTAAATAGTACTTTATAAATGCCAAAAAGGGTGCATGTACATAAATATATAATAGCAACCAGAAAAAAAAAATTGGGAACCTATGAAATCTGAAACCCTCATTTTATTGCAGTTCATAAACTTTTTACTCAATTTGAAATTTAAAATTCCCTACAAATCTAAGATGAATTGTGAATTGTGTTACATGCACAAGGATGTTGTATATACACAGAAATGTTTTACAAAGGTGGACTTTGCTCTGATATCTTGTTACTATACAGAGATCTGGAGAGCCAACCAGAGAGTCTATGAAGTTAATCTGCCCACCTCCATCCTCACCTCAAACCAGTGATGAAAGTTCCTCTTTACAGAAGTGATGGAAAGGGAATAAATATTTACTTCCTGAATGCCACATACTTTCATGAGGTATTTAATCCTCAAACCATTCACTGAGAATTATTCTCTCCACTTAACATAAGGGACCCTGTGAGTAGCCAAAGACAGTGTGTCACTGGTCAGCCCAGCCCCCTGGCTTGCTCTCAGCCCTGTACCACCCCACCCTTGGGTGCCACATGTAGTCACTGAAACTTCCTAATCTCTGTGTGAGTGTAAGAAGGCAAAATAACTGACTCTTATTGGACAAATGCAGAGGCTATAAAGGAACAGGTCAGTGTTCTCCTGGCAGGTTCTGAGCTCTGGGCCTGCCTTCTGCCTTCAGTTAGCAGCTAACCTCAGAGATGATCCCTCACCCCAGCCACACACCTCCCACTCCCCATATTGCTGGCTTGGGACTGAAAAGGGAGGGATAGGAATTCTGCAAAAGAAAGGAATTGAGGCTAGACTCCTTTTGCACTCACTTGTCTTGTGGGAATTTTCTTAGAAAGTATTCCTGTGACTTGTGGCTATAAAGAAACATGCAGAGTGTATCACCTGCATAGACTAGGGAGGCTCCAAGCATACTTAATGCATAATTGCACTACAGAGAAGATGCAAATAAATGAACTCGACCTGTTTTGAAAAATACCTGTATTTTTTAAAGAATTTCTCCACTCAAAATTTAAATCCATGTTATTTTTACTTCTGCTCAAGGCTTAGCAGTTTTGAATAATGGGCTATTGAAGTTAGGGATAGTATCTGTTGAACTCACTTTGTGAAGCACCTCATAAAAGTAGTTCCAAGTGAATTAAATATTTCGTAGGTGTTTATCTTAGTGACTAATGTCCAAAATCTATTATCCTTAAAGGTACTCTTCTCCATATTAATGCAGCTTCATTAAACTTTGTGGCGGGGGGAGAGAGAAGTAATAATCACTGTAAATCATTTTACACAAAATTTCGAAAGTCAAAATTATCCTTTTTGCTTTTTAAGTTGAAGCTAATGAGCCCTACACATAGCTAATTTCAACTCAAAAGGTGCCTCTTAATTATTCTGTATAAATGCTAATGCCTACTGCCAGTGAGACTGCAAGGAAAGATATGCTGGTGGTAGCACTAGAAACTGGTTCGATCTTTCTGGACAGCAACCTAGAGGCATGTAATAAGAACCATAAAACTGTTCATACCCTCTGACCTGGTAATTCTACTCTAGGGAATAAGCCCAAAGAAAGAAAGAATAATTGGCCCAGAGATGCTCAACACACCACTATTTGCATCAGTGAAGATGTTAGTGCTTTGCCCTGGTGCTGGGGGGGATAGGGTGAAGATGAGGATGGGGAGGAGGGGAGCTGCCTTAGGGTTGAGGGGCAGGAAGCATTCACAGGCAATAAACAATTCAGGATTATGCTACCCTGTAATCATGATAGGCTCCCAGCATTTATAGAAATGGAACAAATGGCTTCTGGAGACCAAGTTGAGACTGAAAAGTAAGAAAAAGGGGGAAAAAAAAAAACGTACTCATCTTTTTTCATGTTACAATGAAAGGTGGGTAAACCTCTGAAGCTGATGCTTGTTTGAACCAGCAAGCTCAGTTTCTGTTTTCTCTCAATTACCCTATTTGTCTAAGAAGCTAAAGGGTCTTTATCATTAAAAACAAAAAACCTCACACATAATACCAAAGCTGGAAAAAAAAAAACTTAAGATGATTTCAGTGATACCATCTAAACCTTCATATTCTTTTTGGAAAATATTATATACTGCCAAAAAAAAAAAAAAAAACCCACCTCTCTGAAAAAACAAAACAAAAACCACTTTAACTGCTAAATCTTTTGACATTGCAAAGACCCCTGACTTTTAACTTGAATGATTTGTTGGAAGTCAATGGACTGGAACGAATATTCTCTTCCAGTGATGTGAGAAGACAGGACATTCATGCTTGAGGAAAAAAATTTCCTCTATATGTTAAATACTATTAAACTCTAAGATACCATTTAAAATAAAAATGCAAGTGGCGTTCTTCAGTTGTTAGCAACTCTTCACCTAGATGCTGACAGGAAAAAAAAATGCTGGCCTCCTTGGTTTCCTAGAATTTACAAGCCTAAGAGTCTGATGAAAAGCTGATGAAAATTTCTTAAACAAATTCTTCCGCTTCATGATAACCATAGTGTTTGGAAATAAAATCACGTCCAATCAATACCACTTAGCAGATATTTAATGTTTCACAATAGAACTCTTTTCCAGAGTGGAACTGCTGCCCTTCTCACTAACATTTAAAATAATTAGGATTATCTTAGCTATCCGAAGCTTGGCAGATTCAGTTTGTACTTTCAAACAGCATTAATTCTTGGCACTCAGAACAAGGGATAAAAGGTAAAGATATGAATGGAGATCTTTATTCAACCTGATCTATCATGGATTAGCTCATTCTTTTCCAGTTCATGCCTGCACTTTAGTTAAGAGAAAGGCTAAGCTGTAACTGATGTAATTAGAAACCGCAAGCTGAGAAAAAATGGCTTTTTTATCTTCCCCATTTACTATACATTTACTAAAAAAATAATCTTTGAAACAACTAAATGTGTTTTTTCCACCTACGTGTAATTAAAGAGTAGTGACGAGAAAGGGGCTGTTTAGGATTATACTTTCCTTGCAAACACATCTTAATTGTCAGTTATAAAATCTAACTCCAATTTTGAAAGAGGCCAGCTCTGCACTTTGCATATTGTAGAGAAGTGACTGAGCCACAGTAAATGAGAGTTCCTGTAGATGGAATAAGGTACATTCTTACCAGTGCTTCTTCCTTGATACAACAACTATCACAACCTTTGTAAGCACTGGGAATTACCGTTTTTAAAAACAAAGTGAATTTAGAAAGTACATATTTATGTAACATCAACAGTACCTCTTTCCCTCTAAATTTCTTGTAAAACATGTATACACAATTCACAAAATAATACCAGAACTTAAAAAAAAAAAAAAACAAAAACCTTTTGGTCCCCTTCACCCATTAAGAACAACTTCTTAATTCTCAGAATAAATCCATCTATCAGGCATCCTTTTATAGCACACTGGAGAATCTGAGGACCTGGGCTCACAGCCTGGCCCAGCCATAGCGGCAGACTGGCTTTCCTACTGCTTGAGAAACTAGGGGATGATGCACCTAAAGCTGCCCCCTTACCCTAGAGATCAACACAAAGGGAAGAATCCTTTTTTTGTTTTAATGAAGTGCACAAAAAGGAAAAAGAAAGAAGAGACACCATTCAGCCTTCCACCCTATCTGGGACCCAGGCAGAACCATCTCCTCCATCCCCACCCCCCACCCCCTTCACACAGACCTTCCTGGACTACAGAATAGCAGCAGCTAGAGCCTCACATTCCTTGCTTAGTTCATAGAAGGGGTCATCAGAACCAACTGGAGTCTCAAAGCAAACCCATGAATAAGAATGTGTCTGTGACAGCAGCCCTACCCTGACCTGACAGAGACTCACACCCTCCAAGTACCTTTTCACTTCCTAAAACATCTCCTGCCTATCAGCAGTGGTGATGCTTCCGGCTGCTCCCTCACCCCCAAACTGTCACCATCAGTTGTTGTGACTTTTCTCTCACTGGCTTATTTCTTCCTAAATGCTTTCCAAAGTGAGCAAGTGTGTACATGAGGGGTTAACACATTAGTATTTGCTCAACTGATTTATCTTATCCAGGGAGGAAGCATTTGGTTATAGACACAATCCAAACACTCAAAGATCCTCTAATTCACTGTGTTTTAATGAAAATACACTCTAAACACAGTGTGGCTTTTACTTCCCTTTGGTACCAATGTCCTGAGGTAAATTCTTAGTATGGCCAACTCTGCTCTTTTTTCCTCTTCAGTGAAATAACCACAAAACAGACTGTGAAGAAATCCTCTCTACTACCTGGGCAATGGACTTAAGCATCCTGCACCTCAGTTTCCCCATCTGTGAAATGAGACTAATGACAGGCAGCTGTGATCATTACTGAGTATGTATTAGCTTCCTTCCTTCATCTGCAGTCTAAGTCTCAAAGTCTTAGGAGATTCTTGCTTTTGAAAGTGTCGGAATCCAATCAGGATTTAGTACAAGGTCTATTCCCTCCAGACTACACATACCTTTTCTGAGAGGCAGGAACCAGGAATACATGCTTAATTCATGCTGGGCCTACATAATAGTCTGAGTGTCACATCCAAGAGGCAAAAAAACCTATTCCTCACTTGGGCAACAGTTCTCTTGTTACATATAACCCGCCTTTTTCATTTTTGAGGGTGAGGGTGAAAAGACAGTTGGTATCAAATCAAAATCAAACAGCAGAATGTCTATGGACATGCTTTATAAACCATACAAAAAACAGTAGTATCCAGTGATCAAGTAAACCATCCCTTCATACAGCAGTATTTGGAAGCAAGAAGAGTCTCTTGTTTTGGGGCCTACGTTTGTCCTAGAAGTTGGGAACTCTGATTAGTACTTGGCATGAGATTCAATATCCCAGAAGAAGGAAAGGTCTCATGGTTCCTAGTCTGCAATTACTAGGGACCTGGAGCCCTGACTGAATGAAGCTTGCTTGGGTATCAGAAACTCACTGAAAATGCAACAGCAGAGCTCGGGCTAGGTGTGTGGGCTTTGGAAGCAGACCGTCTCTTATACCCGAAGACCTTACACAAGTCCTTTAACCTCTCTATCCCTCAGTTTTTTCATCTGTAAAATGCGGTCCGAGTAGAGCACATAGGATGGCTCCATGCAAAGCATTGGGGCCCCATTAAGCCAGATGCCACTGAAAAGCCCGCATTACAGTGATGCACAGCTTCGCCATTCAGTCACCCACACATGTAGCCTGGTAACTGCAGCACCTCAGCACTGGATGCTGTCCGAATTAAGGCTGTTCTAGCATCACTTCCCAGCCTCTATCCTCTCTGCTGTCTTCATCTACACCCACTCCTGCCCCACAGCATTGTTCTAAAGGGCTTGAGGGGGTAG
Source organism: Pteropus vampyrus (assembly GCF_000151845.1). Lineage (NCBI taxonomy): Eukaryota > Metazoa > Chordata > Mammalia > Chiroptera > Pteropodidae > Pteropus > Pteropus vampyrus. The sequence continues at coordinate 751,273 of NW_011889135.1, read as the reverse complement.
CAGTCAGAAAAGCAGCTGCTGCTCCTGTTCCAGTTTCTCACTTCTGGGGAGGCAAACTGTTTTCCCACCAGATAAGTACACTGATGAGGGCAGGTGGGTACAGGGGAGTCCTGCTCCTGTGCTGGGCCGAGCCCAGCTCTGAACAGCAGCAATTAGTGTGGAAAAACCATGCCATCTGTCATCAGACACTAGCACCTCAATAAACACTGTTGAGTCTCATTGTAAAAGGAGAATAATAATCATGTATCTCACAAAGCTGCTTTTCAGGGCCGAGGAGGTGAAATATGAAAACAGTTTGTAAACTTGAAGGCTCTATACTCTTGTCAGTCATAATGTTTTTGTCTCCTCCCCACTGGCCCTTCTCTAAGGAAGAAGGGTCAGTTGGTATCTGTACTCCACTATCTAAGACAGGACCAAAAAATCAGTAAAACTTTTATTAAACATTGGTTGGGAGAGAAAAAAAAATTAGTGACAGGACAGCTCAAATATCATTGAACGTTCTCAGATAAATTTCAGTTCTATGTTCAGGGAAAGGTGACTTTTACTTTATTCTTCTTTCTTTGCACACCAAAAGACTGAAAGTTAAGATAAATTCCAAACTGAAACCCTAGCCTAATTTGTGTTTTTTACAGCATCATGCAGGACTTCAGTTACACAAAACATTTCCTGAGGCAAGGCCAACAGGGAAGAAGACTTGGCTGAACGAGGCTGGGGCAGAAGCCATGAGAAACACCTGTGGACAGAAAGTCCATAAGGTAAAAGGCAAACATCTGACAAACTGAGATTAAGCTGAGAACATCTATCATGCATTGTGTAGCATAGTGCAGTGCACACGCTGAGTGTTTAATAATGGATGAATCAGTGAGAATGACCATGGAATTTAGTCTTCATAAGACATGCTGCAATCATAAAACAAGGCTGACCCACGCGTTGGCAAAGAGAGCCTCAAGTCTAAAACCAGCCTTGATGAATTTAAAGTGCAAGAGTTTTACTTAATTCTGTCTATATTTACTGTACAGAGACTCTATGTAAAGTCTGGGCACCAAGGTAGAGAAAAGCCACATCAAACACACCCTGGGATAAAAGGTGAAACCATGATCTCAGCGGGGCTCTTACTGAGTATGCAGAACCATGTTCCTCAGGGACTCTGCAGGGCAAACAAGGAATCAAGTCCACATTCATTGCCATGCCCAGGTGGTCACATGGACAAGTGCATTTCAAAACAGAGTTTAAATATATGTATGATCATCTCAGAAAGTAAGGTAGACCAGGCAAAGAAGATACTCTACAAGTTGTCTCTAGAATAGATTTCCTCTTTGATTCTAGGAAAACTGTTTCCTCAGACACAAAAGGAATCAAACCCACATAGCAAGCTGTGGCATTTGGCATCTCTGTTCAGATTATTTTTCAATGAGAAAAAATTTTAAAATAGCCTTGCAGAGTGTTTTCTTCACACTGAGAAGAATCACAGATACTTCAGCCTTAAAGGATAACGTGATGAAAATCTCAGCCTTGACGGGCATCTTGTTAAGGCTAAGAAAAAAAGATTAAAGTTTTGGAGCCAACACCACTACCAGGAGAGCTGGTCACAAAGAAAGTGAACGCTGCCTTCTAACCTAGGGCCCAAAACGAGCCCAGTTTGTCTAATCCACCACCCTGAGGTTAGCCTTTCACTTTAGGATTACATCATCTTTGCTAAAACACACTGTGTAACAAAACATGTAAGATGTGCAGCTTTAGCTATACTGTTTTTAGGAAGTCTTTAAAAATATTCTGAGGCTTTGCAATTAAATGGATATCAGAGAAAGTTCATAAGCCATTTTGCAAGTGGAACTTGTAGTATACAACGTCTGCAGCTAATACTTGAAAGTAAATATTGTGCTCCAAATGATACACTAGTAGCAGGGGAGAGGACTGTGTCAGGTAATTTTATCATTACTACCAGATTATCTCCTGCGAAATGCAAACACAGAACTCCATCAGTATTGGCTATCATACTATACCAACTCTTCCTTCTCTTTCTTTCAAAATAGCATTACAAGAAATTTAAGACTAGTAATTATTAATATTTTTCTCTGGCACAGAAGGAGAAAGCAAACACCAGGATACATCTAAATAAAATATATACCAGATGAAATCAATCAGAATAGAAAATTCCAGACATTTCCAAGGCAGGAGAATACATGCCTACTTACATACAGTTGCATAAGCTATACACAACTGAAAACAACATAGCCATCAAGGACAGATAAGAGAGTTCAGATTTCAGCAGCAAGAATATACTCTTTTGGAATAGTTCTTGCTAAGGGTGAACAGACATAAAAAAATAATAGCACAAACTATGTTTTCCCAAAACAATATTTTGACATTTTTCATAAGACTACAGCAGCTAAAAATAGTTTTAATATATGTATTTCTTAAGATATTATTTTTTGTTTCAGATGCTTGTTCAATTAGCCCACAGAAAGGATGTCCGCCTAAGAGGTTAACCTGTGGGTGATATAAGGCACTCAGAAAATGTGATTGTACCTGCCCTTCTCCAGGAGTTTATGGTATTTTTTAATTGTTTCAGGAGAGGTCTTATATTTTGATAAGTATTTTAGTTTATCTTCAAGAAATGGATTTTTTTTTCCCCAACTGCATTCCATCTGAAGCCAAATTTACCTGTAGCATATCTTTAGAGGTTTCTCAGAATAACTACCTATGGTCTCTCTGGGGAAGCAGCTCCTGGACAGGGCCTGTTGACACTGGTCAGCTGAGCTCAGCTCTGAACCAAACAAAGAAAACTAATACTGGTGGGTATTTGTCAAAGTATGAGACAAATGTTTATTTAATGCTTCTTTCCACTGGTCAAAAATGTGGCTTCCTTTCAGTATTTAATTTTCTATTTTTAATTCTTTTATTATGGTATTAAGGATATTCACAATGTTGTGCAAGCATCACCTGCTATCTCCAGAACTTTTTCATCTTCCCAAACTGAAACTGTACCTATCAAACAATAACTCCCCATTCTCTCCTTCCCCGGCCCCTGATAACCATCCCTTCTACTTTGTGAATCTGACTACCTAGGTACTTCATATGAGTGGAACCACACAGTATTTTTTTGTGACTGCCTTATTACATTTAGCATAATGTCTTCCAGGTTTATCCATGTCACAGCATATAGCAGAATTTCTTTCATTTTTAAGGCTGAAAAACATTCCACTGTATTACATATTACACATTTTGTTTACCCACTCATTTATCAATAAACATATGGGTTTGGTTATCGTGAACACTGCTAGTATGAACACTGGTGTTCAAATAGCTATCTGAGTTTCTGTTTTCAATTCTTTTGGGTATAAACCCAGAAGCAGAATTGTTGGATCATAAAATTCTATTTTTAAGTTTTTGAGGACCTGCCTTACAGTTTTCCACAGTAGCTCTATTTTACATTCCACAATGCACAAGGATTCCAAGTTTTCCATATCCTCAGCAACATTTATTTTCTGTTCTGTTTTTTGTTTTTAGATAACAGCCATCCTAATAAATATGAAATGCAGGATTTAGATTTTGATCCTTTTCTATTAATCCCTTCCTCTATTTCTTCCTATGACTCTTCCCTAACCCCGACCTACTATTCTGTTTCTATATTATAGCCACCAAATTTAACTAAAGATTTAGCCTCAATGCCCACTCACTGGGTTATGTTTGGCAAACCGATGGCTTTCTTATTCCCAGAAAAGTTTTTTCAAGGTCACCTATAACCTGCTGATCACCAAAGCCAATGCCAATGGTCTGTCCTGGCATTTCCTCCTTCCCTCTGGAGCACTGGACACTTGACCATGCCCTTTTCCGTCTGTCTTCCTCTGCACCTTTCCAGGCCTTCTCCCCTCCTCTGACCATCCGACCACTATCCCAAGTATAGACTTTCTCCAAACTGCTCAACTTGGTCCTCACTTGTCACACAAGCTTTAAATGTCACCTCCTTGCAAATGATTTCACAATTTATATCTCTTGCCCCAACTTCTCACTGAGAATTACTTCTATATTTTAAATATCTGCTAGACATCTCTACCTGGATGAGCTTCCTGCAATACAAACTCATGGCGTTTAAAACGGAAGCCACCATGTACCCCTCCAACAATAAACCTGATGCTCCCTCCTTTCTTGGGTCCTGAGCATGCCCCTTCTCCTGCATGCTTAGGCTCTGAGCCTCAATCATTATGTTAGACCCCCTCATTATCTTATACTTAATCTGCTAGCATCTGGTTACCCTATCCAAAATTCTCTCTCTACTTCACTTTGCCCTCAATGGCCTGTTACTCTTCCAAGAGCATGTGTCTAGCAAGACGTTTTTCCTAAATAAACACTTTCTGGTTTCCGCAAAAGTCCAAACTCACTAGCCTGGCATTTGAGGAGCATGCTTATTTCCCACTTCTCCCCTGCATTCACTCCTGTTCTTGATCCTAGCACAGACTTAGGTTCCCTGCCTCTCACACTGAGCTCATGTTGATCCCACTGTCTCCCCAGTCTCCATGGGTCAAAACCCAGCTCAAAAGCCAACTTTCCCTGATCTCTCTAAACAGAAACAGCACCCCTACCTCTATTGCCCAGAGTATTGTGCCTATACCTTTTTTGTGACACTATCACTGTCACTTTCCTATTGCCTTCCATTATAGAACTAACAAACTCCCAAAGATTAGAAAAGGATCTATGTCATATTTGTCTTCGAGGCCCTTTGGTGGCCACCAGTTAAAAGCCTTACCCCAGTAAGCACTCAGCAAGTGGCAGTTGATGAATGAATGAAGATAAGTCTCACTGGTCAAAGCCAACTGCTCTGTGTCCAACTTGCAACCAATCATGACCAGCATAGTGGGTGAGTATGCATGAAAAGAGTGGTAGAGAGGCAGCTATAATGAATGATAAGGGAGAAGTGACAGGTGCCAGCCCCACATCAAGGAATGGGTGATAAAAACTAAAAAGCAGCTAAGGGACCAATATAGAAGTATAATAATAGATGTGACAATAAACCTGAATCCTCAAAAGAAAGTTCAGCATCTTGAAGGCAAGAAAGAAGAAAATCTATTTTATAAACATCCTGTCATCAAAGGTTGGAGGCAGGAAATTTTGGCAATCACAGGAGACTTATCAGTTACTTGGATAACTCATTTTTGTGAAACAGATAATTTCTCAGTGATGGCAAATTAATGAGACATTTTTAAACCCAGTCCTTGGACGGTAGTACCTTCACTCTGGACACTAATATGGGACAGAAATATGAGAATAAGCTGGAAGACTGACAGGAATGCAGACTTTTATTTCCTCCATCGTAAAAGAAGCTCATTAAAACTACTGCCTTAAAAAATATGTAATGTGGTACCATCAGTTAGGTTTTAGATGGCTTTTATTATTGACTGACTGATGACCGACTGAAGATATGAACACAATAAGTAAGCTTAATTTGAGAGACATATATAGAACTCTAGCCCCAATAATAAGCAAATCTGCATTTTTCACAAGCATATCTGACACATTAATATGAAATGACCATGTACTAGTCTACAAAGCTGGACTCCATAAATTTCAAAGATGTGTATCTCTCAAACATTTGAAGTCTTGGAGATTTAAGCCTGTAGTCTATCAGAATAACTACGAAGAAAAAAACCTTTCAGCTTTAAAAAATGATAAACAAGAATATAAATTTCACTGACTCTGATTAACCAACAGGCCAGCATTTGGTCACAATATAATTGATTTCACCTTTACTGCTACTGTTCAAAGTATTTATTTTAAATGCCTGGGCACTGGCTCCAGCCCACACACTCCTTTTCAATCCCACATTCCAAGTAGATCAGGTATTTTCACACTTGGTTCATCTTCAGTAAAGACTCTAATTAAATCTTTAATTTGAAAACAAGAGTGAAAGTCCAGCACTCATTGCATTATTGGCTGCCCTCGAAGCTTAGTGCAAAGAGCAATTACATAGCAAATGGTGACCTCAGCTCCTTCAAGCTTAGTAATCTGCTAATTTCAGAAGGGATCAGCTCATCTCGAAAGGGAGCAATTTATATGGGGGAATGCTTTCCAGTCATCTGCAAACCCAGCCCAAAAGCCAATGTTCCTGTGAATCAGAAACGTTACTTAAATTGCATAAATTGTCAAGTTTATGTGCTGCCTGGCCTTTTGATTATACCATAATTTTTAAAACATGAATTTCAGAGCACACTTTATTTCACGTCCAAGAAGCCTCTTAGGGAGCTGAGTACTCTCAGGAACTGTTGGTCCTCTTTATTTCTTAATCTATTTCCAGAATTAGGTGAAACTCTTAAGCATAAAAGAAGGCAGCGTGGTGCTAACTGGTTACCTAATTCATGGATTATTTATTAAGCATCTGCTCTGTATCCAGTACTATTGTAAGTAAAGGGACTACAGGTGTGAATAAAACAAGTCTCTATTTTCATAAGGAAAATGCCAGGGACACATGTAATCAGACACCTGGGACCAGAATTAAGGTAGGTCACAAACTGGTGATGTGACCGTGAGCAATAATTTAAGAGCTCTGAACCTTAATTCCTCATCCATTAATGAAAAACTATGTTAATATCTGTTGTAATGAAAAATATAATACACTGAGTATTCAATTGACATTAGTTCCTTCCTCTGCCTGTCCCTTTCCATAATAAAGGAGCAAATAGTAAGTGCTTCCAATGTATACTACTAGACTATCTGAAGCTAAATCAGGAGGAAGGTGACATTTTTTTCTCAATTACATGTTTACTTGATCTTTTACATCTCCTTCACTTCCTTGCACATCTGTGCTGTTTTAGATGCCCTGTGCTCCCTGGTCCTCTTTGCCAAATTACACCTTACCCCACCCCTCAACTCACTCCAGAGATGGTTCTGTTCTTTCAGTATCCTGCTTGGGGTTCCTGATGAAAGCTTCCAATTAAACTAATTCACCCAAGAAGAAAATGCACGCTCCATGCTCTAACCCTCTTGTTGATATTTTCATTTCAAAAATGTGGCTTCTAGACATTGCAAAGATGCCATCTTTGGGGGCAAGGCAGATATCTAAGGTATTGCCTGATACCACTCAGTATACTGACTGCACTGCTGTTAAGTGGGTAAATCCTCAAGTTTCACTTTTACTAGGTCAGGTTTTCATAATTTACAGAAAAGAGGTGTTCTTGTTGAATGAGGTTCTGGCCCATGCCTGGTCTGTGTCCCCACCAGAGAATGGAGTCACAGCCTTTAAAAGAAAGCATCAACTAGTGAGAGAATCTCAAGTTGAGAATCAGCTTCCCTTTCATTTTGTCTTCCAGGAGCTTAATTAGAGTGTATTCCCACAGCTAACCATAAAACTGGTATTTAAAGAAAAGAAATTACAATACAATTATTTCCCACTAACAGTAACTCTCATGTCTTCTAGTCCTTCAGTGAGGCTACAGAATTCTAATGAAATATTTGTCAGTGTTGAATAAAATGAACTTTTAATTATTTTTGTTAAGAAATATTGCTAATTATAACACTTAACCAGATAAAACTGAGAGAAAAAGAAGAGACACAAATATTAGCATTAGCTAACAAATGTGCTTGGTAGTTGAGAGGGGAAATTTTTATGATACTAAACCAAGGTCATCCATTTATTTAAAAAGTACTTAGAACTACTGTGTCAAAACAACCTATCAAATGACAGGATTTAATATACACATATTATTTTCATAGTAATAAAAAGTGATATAAAAGACAGAAAGTAAGGATGAAAGGAAATCAAAGAACATAGAGGCCACTGCTGGAAGCACAGCTCTCTTGAACTGTAGGAGTGAACTGCTTTCTTTAACGAGTACAGGCTGGTAGACACTGGGAAGATGGAACAGGAATCTTAGGAAGGCTAGATTACCAGCCTCAGGCAGGAGCTGGTAAGTGCTGACTGAGGTCAGCAAACCTTGTGAAATGAGGTTCAGCCCACATTATTTATTAGCATAATTATTAATAATAATCGTTATCATTCACTGAGCCCCTATTGTGTTCCAGGCCTTGTACTTTACTTATCATCTTCACATAAACACTTTGGGGAGACAGGTAATAATATCCTCATTTGACAGACTTTAAAAATTGAGGCTTAGCGAGGGTGATTAACACCCAAGGTCGCACAAGTGCTAAGTGTCAGACTGTGTACTCAGAACTTAAACCTGGGACTGTCCACCACGAGCCCGAAGTACATTATGATAGATCTGCCAGTTTGATTTCTCACCCTGCCTACTTCTGACACCTCCCAGGGAGCCCTCTGCCATGAGCTTTGCTCTTCTGCACATTCAGAGTTGCTGCCTGAGTTCCTGACTGAAAACCATGGTTTTACTGAAAAAGACAACTTTTAAGTCCAAGCATGACCTGAGTTGCAGGTTTGCCATCTGAAAATGAATCCAGGAAAATAGCTGCCCACATCTTCTAAATCTACTTTCCAAGAAGAAGGAGACTTCAAGGATCTATCATGTGATTCAGTGGCGTGAAGGGCTGAGGGCAACTTTTCTGCTTGCCACCTATCAGATTCTTGGGTTTCAGACAATAAAGTGGGGGTCGCTTAGCAGAACCCTGAATTCTATTCAAAAGCAACCTCTTGCTGCAGAGCTTTCTAAGCCTTAAACAGCAGAACACAGAGAAGGGATGGTCTGTTCTGGGCCGTGGAGAGAATGCTGGCTTCTACCAAGACTCCTGAGCATCTGGCAGGAGAGCATGAAACAGAACCGTAGGATCTGGGAATCTGAGAGCTACCAGATACTGAGATGCCAAAAAAGTGTTCAAGGGATCTTATTTCTCCCAAGTTCCATGTACCTGGGAGAAAAGAGGAAAAAGGACAAAAAACCCTTCATAATGTAAAAGCTTTGCTTTTCCCTTCATCCGATTTAAGATAATAATGATGTGCACTGTTCAGTAAAGCATGCATCTGACAGAGGAAGGAGATCAGGGACAGAGCAAGCAGGGGGTGTGTGGACATCAAAGCAGGACCCACCCCACAGGTCTCACGCTCACTGTCACATTCCCCAAGAGGCATAAGAGGGCCAAATTCTGGGCAAATCTATACAGGTGAGTTTTCAGAGTAGATAAGTGATTACTCTATTCCACCTCATGTGACCTTCCATGAAGTCAGGATGGAGACAATGAAAAATGAACCAATTCACCCCAGCAGGCTCCAGTACCTCACGGTCATCAGTATCAAGGGCTCCTGATACATCTAACAGAAATGCCATGGTGCCTGACCAGGGCCACCAGCAGGAAAAATCTATCAATCAATGAAGCCAACACTGAGTCCAATTCAAATCTAAAACCAAAGCATTGGGAAACAATGCATAGTACAATTATAAACTCTTGGATTCATGTGGTATTTGTCTTTAAGATGATCCTTGGGCAAGCCATGTTTGGAGCTTCAGTTTCCACATTTATAAAATGAAGGTATTGAGCTCAATGGCTTCAAACTTCTCTCTCAGAAATATTTTTTTTTTTGGTATATTATAATTTTTCATTGTGTTACAATTTCTCAAATCTCCATTTCTTTTAATCTCTAAAGGTTTAAGTGCCTGCTCAAAGCCAGAATTAATTGAGTACAAAACAGAGCTAGGTAACTCAGCATCAAGCAATTACTTTCAAAGCAAGAAATTAAGATCTTTTCTTCCCTAACGGAAACATTAACATTTTCTGTCAATAATGGACTAAGCTCTTTCCAATAACTGGGATTCAGCTGCTAAAAAGGAGGAGGTTGAATTCCTCCATCTTTGTGCTGCTATACAAAAGTAGCTTCAAGTGACACATGACAGCCTCTGCCTTGGAATCAAACGCTGATCATGCTATGATGACCTGGTGGAAATCAGATCATTAGCTAACTTTTACATTGAATTCCCTAACACTAGCAGTTCTTCAGTATCTTGATTGGTTCAGTCTATGAATCTGGTCCTTGGCAGACTGTCAGTCACTGCTCTGTGTGAATCTCAACTACTGTCCAGTGTGACTTCACAGACATGGATGCACACCCCTTATCACAGAGAGGACACTTTTCTTAAAAAAAAAAAAAAAAAAAACAGCATAACTTTAGCTGCATTGAAAACAACTGTCCCCACACTATGTCAACAAGAAAGCAGGTGGAATCACTTGCTCTTTTCTGTCTTTTGGACTGTCTTCTATTAGACTAGATGCTCCAGTAATGACAAAGCAGCTACAAGAGATGAAAATTGCTAGGATCTTTTCTTTACAAGCACCTCTGCTTGTATAAGAGCTGGTGTTTTTATGTGAAGATTGATTGGGATTCAGTGCAAGCTGGCTGTTAGGCAGAGATGAACTATGTTGGAGAGGCTTGCCTTGTGACCTGTGACCCCACTCTTATACTTTTCTTGCAGGGAGAGGAGGGAACAGTGGTGGACAAAATGGTCCAGTCACCTGGCCTGTTAGGCACTGCCCAGTTGCTGGAGGAGGGCACTTCCCCTACTGCCAGGCCACTCAAGAGGTACTCTGGCTCTCTGATGGAAATGAAAACGAGGCTAGACTACATTTTCTACCCACCAAATAGACAAAAATGTAGATGTTCAGTAATATCACATTAGCAAAGGTTTGGGGAAAATGGTACCTTCATACACTGCTGGTAGGAATGTAAAAAGGTATAGTTCAGTCTTGGGATTAATTTGGCAGTATTTAATATCATTTAAAGCAGGCTTTCTTTGAAATGCCCCTTCTTAGCATCTCCCCTGAAAAATACTGCACATGTGTACAAAGAGACTGCAGCATTTGTTTAAAGCAACATGACTGTCAATAAATAAAGAAATTAACCATTAAACTGTGATCCACCTACACTGTGGAATCGTAGGTACCAGTTAAAAAGAATAAAGCAGACCCTCTAGTACTTAATCTAAATATAGATTAAGCGTAGACTAAATGTAGACCAACTTAGTCTTTAGTGTCAGTACTAAATGTAGACCAACTTAGTCTTTAGTGTCAGTACTAAAGACTAAGTTGGTCTACATTTAGTCTACGCTTAATCTATATTTGAGCAATAATATGTTCACTATGTTAAAAAGCCAAGCAAACTATGTATTTCTACAGAAACATGTATCTGCATGTGATTTCACTGCAAAAAGTTTGAAATGACATACATTAAGAGTTTAGCTCCTGAGGCAACTGTTAACATAAATGAGAAAAAAAACAGGCCACAAAACAGTACACACGCCAACATTACAACAAGCAAAAAAATATGTATGTGTAATAAAAATAACACCTTGTCAGGAATTAGAGAAAAAAAACAGCAATGTTCTGTTCGTTTAAGAAAAAACAGTTCTTTTAAATGTATGTAGAGAAACATTCTGAAAAAACAGTTTTCCAGTTATTTTTAAGTGCTCATCTATGAATCTCTGGCTTATAACTACAAAAGTTACCTGTATAGCAAGTTTCATTTTGATGGAAGTATAAAATGGCTGACTGTAAACTATTATGAAAGAAAAAAAACATTAACTAGAGTCTAATTATATTAATGTGAACCACTTAAAACTATTTTGATTTTTGAAAATGGTACTTTGTAAAGGATCTAACTTGCTGATGAAATTTGCATTGCATTTCATTATTATTGCCAATTTATTATAATACAACAGGTCTTTATCCAACAGAGAGGTCTGTACAATTCTTTAGATTAAGTTTGTCATCTGGGGATGTGTACTCAAGGCAACAAAATTATCTTGTTAACTTAGTAAGTAGTCATGTATCTTCCAAAGCAAACTGACAATTACAAAAAAATTATACTATAATGTCTGTTTGAAACATTATAGAAGAGTAATATTTTATGACACAAAGCCTGTTATTATACATGTACGATAGTATAATAGGGACTAAATACAGTATTTGGAATAAAACCAAATTTAAACCACTTCAAAAATCAAGGTGCTTGAATCAGACATGGCTCCGTGTACACAAAAAAATAGTTGTTCCTCATGAAGGAGTGATTTGAGATTCAGGAGACAAAAGATTCTGTCCTCAAAATATACCTGCCACCCAAAGACCAAAATACCTGAAATTTCACAATTAAAAATTAATTTCTTCAGAATAAACACTGATGTCCTTTTAAAATGCAAATAATCAGGAGGACTAACACATAAAATCAATATTATTTTACCATGTTCATCAAATTGTTTTTCCTCAAAAGAGGGAGAAGAGGAAGTAGACTAACAGAAGTAAGAAGTCTTATATGTGTATGTACCCTTATTGTGTGAGGATGATGGAGGAGAAATGACAAAAGCCCAACTGTACCAAGTCCCACTCGAGAAATGAGGTTTCTTTCCTGGAATTGGTCCTCCCTGGAACACTTTCAACTTCACTCTTTTTAAGTATTTTGGCAGGCACAAACTCAGTAAAGAACAAACAATTAAGACGACTGTGGAATTCCTCAAAAAAAAACCCAATAAAAGTTAAGTACAATTTATTAAGCACTAACCATGTGTCATATGCAGTGCTAAACCCTTTACATACATTACTTCACTTAATTCATGCTAAAAAAAATCCTAACAAAATATACTGTCATGTACAAGTTCAAATGATTTTCCTATAAAGACTGTACTTGATACTTCTAGTACTGGACTCGCATCCTACTGGCAACACCTCTCTGCAAGCTTCAACTCACTTCCCTTCGACAGTGTCTTACATCAAGAGTGGACTCTGGGTCACTTCCTTCCAGTCCCAGGCTTCTCTGATGCCACATACACCATAGTTTTTCAAACACACATGTGCAACTCAGAAGCGAGGGGACTTAATGCCTCGGCCTTAAAGGGGAGGGGAACTTGTGGACAAATGCTCTTGCTTCATCCTCAGGCAGATGACTCTGAGAGGCTTTCCAGGAGCTCCTCGGAAGGTCCAAATTTAACACCTGCTGCTGTCTGTAATACTCCAATGATAACTTTATGCTGGCTTGTCCTCCTCCCCTCACTCTTCCCCCTTGGAATTACTATACAATATACGACAGTATACGAGTCCTGTTGTCTTGAGTTCTGCTTTTAAGTAGAACCCAAGCTAAGAAGCAGATGTTTACACTTCACCAAGCAACATAATATTGTTGCGGGGCGGAAGAGGGGGAAGGGGACACAGAGAGTGAGTTTTAAAGATAGATCTGAGTTTGAATTCTGCTTTGCCCTTTATTTGCCACCTTATTTGGAAGAATAACTTAAAATTTTTTTTATTTATTTCAATTAGTTTCAAATATACAGTACACTGGTTAGACATCTATATAGTTCATAAAACGGTCCCCCCCAATTGCTCCCTCCCTCGCCTGGCCCTCCACCTAGCCATCATGTTAATACTAACTGCATTCCCTTTGCAGTTCTCCCCATTCCTGTGATCAACAATCAACTACTAATTTGTACTTGGAAGAGTAACTTTTTAAAGCCAGTTGGCTTTATTACTACAAGTACTCACATTTTTGGTAGGAACTGAAAGAAAAATGTAGAAATAACTTCAAAAATCTCTTTAAGAACTTAAGTTATTTCAATCAAAATCCATACATGAACAAATAAACTCATATAATGGTGCTATGAAATGAAGAGTAAGACAAATCAACCTTTGGAAAATCCGACCATGAACACAAAGAAAAAAAAGCATACAAATAGAAAAGTATTAAACATGAAAAAGTGAATTCAACTACAAGTATAGTGTTTCTAAACATTTAAGCAATCACTGTAATTTTTATCATTAAGTTTGAAAATAAAAGTGAAATGGATAGTTCTCTTCAAATAAAAACAAACTGACAAAATTAAGTGAGGAGCTCATTAGGCAGATTACCCTAAAATAAACAGAAAAGTTAATCGAGACTTAACTCCCCATTTGAAAAAGGACCCAGGCCTAGATAGTTTTATGGGCAATTTCTCTCAGACACAAAGACATGATTATTCCTATGCCATTCAAACTTCTCCAGAGAATAAAGATGAATGACTTCAGTTTCATCTTATGGGCTTACTATAACCATGACACAAAAACACGATAAGAATACCACAAATTAGGAAAGAAGGCTAGGATAGCTATGACTAAAAAATGCAAGAGTCCTAAATAAATACAGGCAAACAGAATCCAGCAGTGTATTAAAAAGATAATGCCTCATGACCAAGTGAGATGTATTCCAGGAATACAAGTATGGTTTTACATTAGGAAATCCACTAATGCGACTTATTACATTAAAATGAGAAAAATCAGATGGTTATTTTATGGATGCCAAAAAAACATCTGACAGAAAAATAATGTCCATTCTTGCAGGTATTAATGTGTGTTATCATAACGTATACTGGGGAGGAAAGGAACGCAAGATGTGAAATATCTATATGAAAGAAATTATAAAACTTCACTATGAAACTTCTGGTTCAAATAAATTCTTATAGTATTTGATTTTTTCCCAATAAGCCTGTATTGCTTCTTGTAAAAATAATGATAAAAATAACCTTGCATGAAGCATTGAACTATGAGTTACACAGAAAATTATGCAAAGCCCTCTTCAAGCAGTGGTGGTCCATATTAAGTGCCAATAAAGAAATGATAAAGTTCAAAAAAGAAATAAAGAGAATATATAATGCATAATAGAAAATAGAAATATTTTCAGTATATGCAGGAAAGTTACACACTTCTAAACAGCAAGACCAGGGAAAAGTAACCCTGTTATTATAATTCATTTCGGAAAGCATCATTTTGGAATTTCAAAGCTGACTAATTAAGAGGACTTGGCGAATGAGGGAAGTTGAGAGCACCAGGTAGGGAGCAAAGACTATTCTTGGCATATAGTACAACCTAGCAGTTAAGTTCAACAGGAATGGGCAGACAGTTAAAAGGACATCCTTAGTGGCCCAGCTAGTAGTCCCCGTGGCAGAGAGCAGGCACCATGGTCACCTCAGAAAGAAAGGTCCAGGGCACAAAGATGAGCAGAGGGCAAGGTCAGGATCCAGTAGTCGTGTAAATAAGGAGGATTCTTAAGGAGGAAAGGATACATAAAGAATGAATGGGATGTGACTGGTACCCTGAAAGTAGCCCCAGAAATACTATGGGGTGAGGCAACTCAACCAGTGAAGGGGAAGGGCAAGTTAGAAGGTCAACCTGAAACTGAAAGCCCAGCCATCCCCCATCTCACAGATCAATAAGTGCCTTAGACCTTTACAGTCATCTTAGATGGTTACTCGACATTAAGAATGTACTTAATGCCACTAAATCCTACACTTAAAAATGGTTAAAATGGCAAATTTTGTTAATACATACTTAGAATAAGAAAAAGTATAATAAAAAAAAGATTATTAGTGCCTCACTGAGAGGGACGTTATTGATACGGTCTAAGGAGCCCTATGGAAAAGGTAAATGAAAGACAGTGGCCCAACCGAAAAAAAAGAGGAAAAGAAAATCATGAAATAGTTCTTTTAACTAGTACTTAATGTGAAACAGGTGTTTCATAATAAAAGCGCTACCACAACCAAACTCTGCAATATCTGCATCCCAACCACGAAGGGTCAGGCCACTGGTCACTTGAATTTGCAAAAGGAATGAATACAGCCATTCAACAGTTTTCTCTCAACAACCAAAGTAAGTAAGTATCAGATAGCACACATCCTTCATAAAAAGTAGAGCCAACGGGTGGGGCGAAAATGGCATAGATGATAAAGGCTCTGTTCATCCCTCTGGCGACCAAATCAAAGTTGTGATGGAAACAAGGAGTAGCCACAAGGAGAAATCACCTGGGATGAACAAGCCACACAACTAGGGAGAAATCCAAGAAATTACTCTGCAACGGCAGAAGGTAGGATGGGGCGGGGATGTGGGGCGACTCGGTCTCGAGCGGATGAGACTGAGGCTGCAGCAGCGGCAGACACCTCTTAAAGGGGCCGCGTCCACTAGCAGATTTTTGGGTGATGGACCTGCTCACTCTGAGCACCAATGCCGATTCGCCTGTGCGCAGGGTGCACCAGGGACTTACAGGAAGACATTTTGTTGGAGTAAGGGCCCAGGCGAGACACTGTATAAATGCCACGGTATCCATTGTTCCCTGTTGAGCCCTCCTCTTTCCCAGTGTGTGGACACAGCGCCACCATAGCCGTGACATCATCAAACCGGATAACACAGATTGCTCCGCCCAGAGGATTCCCTGAAACCCCGCCTCCCCCGACTCGCGGCTCCACCCAAACCACATCCAGGTGTATCCTCAGCGAGTCAGGTGCTCCTTGCTGAGACTCATACCGGAGGAGGCAGCTGACCTTCGTTTCTGGTGTGGCCTTTTGAGGTAACTATAAGCACAGCATCTGTGGATTGCTTGCTGAATCTTAACAGGTGGCTCCAGAGGGGTAGAGGCTTGAGCTAAGTATGGCCTGCAGCTGAACCCCTCTTACTTCACAAATCCACACTAATAAGACAGGGAGACTAAGGAGCTTTGCTTAGTACATAGAAACAAATAGACAAAGAAAGGCAGCCAAAATGGGAAGACAAAGAAGTAGAAACCGTAGGAGAGAAGAGAACAGAGATCCAGGTATAATGGAGTCATATAATTTAACAGATGCAGAGTTCAAAACACTGGTTTTAAAGATGCTCAATGAACTTTTGGGAAGCATAGGTAAATTCAGTGAGAACTTCAACAAAGAGATAAAAAAAACAAAAATAGAAATAGAAATTATAAAAGGGAACCAGTCTGAAATGAAGAACACATTATCTGAGATGAGAAGTATATTAAATGGAATAAACAAAGGAATAAACAAAGTGAATAAAGAAGAGGATCAAATGCCCTATCTAAAGGATGGGAAAGCCAAGGACATGCAATCAGAATGGGAAGAAAAAAGATGCCAAGACTATAAAAATAATTTAAGGAGAACATGGGACACTCTTAAGGCTCCAAATATTCACCTGATCGGCGTAATTGAAGAAAATCAAGATGTTAAACAGCTGTTCGAAGAAATAATAATGGAAAACTTCCCTAACCTGGTGAAGGAAATGGACATAAACCCCCAGGAAACTCAGAGAATTCTAAAGATCAGGAATCCAAAGACGCCCACACCAAGACACATCATAATTAAATACCAAAGGTTAAATACAAAGAAAGAATATTAAAAGCAGCAAGAGAAAAACAAATAAACTTATAAGGGAACATACCCATAATACTGGCAGCTGATTTCTCAAAAGAAACTATGCAGGACAGAAGGGCTCGGCAAAAAATATTCAACAGGATGAAGACTCAGGATATACAACCAAGAATAATTTATCCAGCAAAACTATCATTTAGAGTTGAAGGACAGATAAAGATCTTCCCAGACAACAATAAGCTAAAGGAATTTATCACCACCAAGCCAGTATTACAGGAAATGCTGGAGAGACTTCTTTAATAAGAAAAAGCATGTATCAAAAGCAGGAATAAATAATGGTAACAATGACATTCCTATCAATAAGTACCTTAAATGGAAAAAAATTAAGTGCTCCAACCAAAAGATAAGAGTAGCTGAAAGGATAAGAAAATAAGACCCCTACATATGAAAAGGAGATGGAAAAAGATATTGCTGTGATGGACCTAGAAGGTATTTAAGTCAAAGATAAACACTGTATGGTTTTGCTTATATGCAGAATCTAAGGAATAAAAAGAACAAATTAATAAAAAACAGACTCACAAATATAGTGGACAATTTGGTGTCAGACAGAGGGGAGGGAAGTTTGAGGGGCTGGGAGAATGGGGTGAAGGGCTGAAGAAGTACAAATTAGTAGCTGATGGATGGTCATGGGGATGGGGAGCACGGCATAGGGAATGCAGTTAGCATTAATACGTTGGCTAGGTGGAGGGTCAGGGGAGGGAGGGTGCAATTGAGAGGATCATTTTATGAAATATATAGATGCCTAACCAATGTATTGTATAGCTGAAACTAAATTTAAAAAATTAATTCTAAGAAAAAAAGAAAGTAGAGCCAAGCAATCCAAGGAAATACATGTACCAAGCTTTAGTTTCTTTGCTAAAGAACTTCTGGGGCAAGAAACCACACTCTTTTTGGAGCTCTGCGTATTACTAGCACATATTAAGTAAAGGTTTGAGACAAGGTTGACACCCAGAATTGGTATAACTACAATAAAGTGTCTCCAGCCTAGAAGATGACTTTGGGATAATGTCACTTTTGGAGTTGGGGATCGGGGGGACTTTCCTACCTAACAATACACAGAATTTCCTCTCTGGTTTAAGAGCAGCAAAGTACTATTCACAGGATTTAAAAAATGAGCAAATCATTTGCCTCCATTTCCTAGAGACAAACATTTGGTTTGATTAATAAACAAAAGTCATTTATACTCAAAAGACCACTTGGATGTATATAAACAGTTCTGATTTACTCCAATGGATCTGGAGGGGGGTGTAATTTATTTCAGTCCACTTAGCTCTGTAACAACTGCTTTTCAAAAACCGACATTGATTCATGAAAATGAACATACGGACTGACTCTCTTTGCTGCATAAACCCTAACAGCCTCAGGCAAGTGCTAATAGAAATGTAGTACAAGGCATTGCAAGACCGGCATGCGGAAGCGAGCAATTACGCAGGTATTTAACCCAATCTATTGCTCATCAGAAAAGCGCTTAGCACAGGAGTCCGACTCAGAGGAGCTGACAAGGAGCATAGCCATTTAACTGTCCCCTCCAGCCATTACGCTCTCAACCCAAGAGTGTGTCAAATTAAAACAACTACACATTGACTTTTCGCTTCTGTAAACATTAAGGGGTGATTGACAACTTCGGGCTGCATCCAGCCAGCCAGACATTATCATCCACCCTTCTTTGCTTATCCGCTCTTAGCTTCCGGTAGTCCATTTCTTAGGAATATTCCTACAGGACACAAAGGATTTCAGGGCTTTCCACTGGGGTTCCCTTAAGGAGGTTCTGCCAACTCTTACATTTAAGCAGCTTCAGATGACACTTTTTAAAAACTGGGTATTTTAAGAATTAACATTTGTCACTTTCTATTAGAAAAACTTCCAATTATAAAAATGGAAAATCTGTCAGTCTTTTACTTGCACTTCTATTCTCACAGCTCTACTATGATCCTGATTTGTTATCCTACTCTCCTTGATTTCAGAACTGTAAGGGGTAGAAAAAAGATACAGTTGAGACCAGAGGGAGAGGCAAGTAAACAAAAGTAAAAAATAACAGAAAATCTATTCACCAGAGATCTAGGTGAAATATCCACTGGCAACTTTACAGGCCTGTGCTGCGGATTCAACATTCAATGTTTAATGTTCTCTGATGACCACAGAAAAAGGCCACAAGCAAGTGTCAAATTTCAGCCCTTCTGCCACTCTCCCCTCTTAGTGCCAACATCATTCAATGGAGAAAGGACAGTGCTTTCAATAAATGGTGCTGGGAAACTGGATATCCACATGCACAAAAATGAAGTTGGATACTTACCTTATGCCACATATAAAAATTAACTCAAAGTAGATCAAAGACCTAAACAGAGAGCCACACTGGGCAAGTACTATCATTCTTAGATTGAGGTTAACCAAATTCTAGTTTACTCACTCACTATCATCTGCTATTTAAAAAAAAAGTGTGCACCACACAGTTAGATCTACATATCAACTAATGTTTATCAGCCTTCAATTAATCCACCCAAACTAGTCCTCCTCAATCTGACAAGCTCTTTGAATAAAGACTGATGGTTCCAGAAAAGTAAGACTCTTAAAATAGTGTTTGTTGAACTTATGGTACTGTCACTTCTTTGTCTCAGGTTTAAACCCCACACTTCCCTTTCCTGTCACTCTAATTTCATAACAAAATAGCATTCCTCTACTTGTCCAGATTGTGCTGTCCAGTAGAAATGCCTGTGAGTACAGAAATGTTTTCTTATGCTCTATCCAGTATGGTGGCCACTAACCACATGTGGCTACTACTGAGCATTTGAAACGTGGCTAGTGTGACAAAGGAACTGGATTCTGAATTTCAATTAATTTAAACTGAAATAACTCTATGTGTCTCGTAGCTCCTGTACTAGATGGTACAAGTCTAAAGACAAGAGTTTCAATACCGGTGTGACAATCTGAAGTTGGAAAGTGTCTCAGAGAGACATCAAGTCAGGAGAAAGAAGACCACTCAGCTCCACTAACAGCTGTGTCACCTACTCTCTCTATTCTCGGATTAACTTTTCTAAAATAGGGTCAATGTTTTTTTTTGCTCTGCCTATCTGTGGATTCATAGAAAGATATTTGATCTTTGTCTCTGGTTCCTGGCACAGAGCTTCTAAAACTGGACAATTCCTAAGCGACATGGGTGATAGGAGCCAGCTCTTTGGTTCTGACGAGGTGACTTTTGGTGGGCCCCAGATAGCTTTAAGATGGGGGCTGAGTGCCAAAAAGACCTCGCCTTAATGAGAACTTGAAACCTCCAGCCTTATCCCCCCAACAACCAGGGAGAGGAGAAGGGCCAAAGATTAAGCTAATCACCAATGGACAGTGATTTAATCGATCATGCCTAGTAATGAAGCCTCTAGAAAAACTCTTTAATGACAGGCAGGGTTTGTAAAGCTTCCAAGTTGGTGAACACACTAAGGTGCTAGGAGAGTGGTTTGCCCAAAGAGAGCAAACCCTCTCCCTGTACCTTGCCCTGTGCATCTCTTCCACTTGGCTATTCCAGAGTTATATCCTTTATAATAAACCAGTAATAGTAAAGTGCTTTGCCAAGTTCTGTGAGTGATTATAGTGAATTACCAAACCTGAGGGAGATCACAGGAACCCTCAAATTTGTAGTGGGCAGCACAGAAATCTGGGTGGCCTAGGCACCCCAGTTGTGGCTGGTGTCTGAAGTGGAGGTAGTCCTGTGAGTCTGAACTAAAGTGAATTGTAGGACACCCAGTTGGTATCAGAATCGACTGGTGTCAGGAGGAAAAAAGCTCTTACTACCTAATAAGATTGTTCTTAAGATTAAACAAAATGGTATCTGTCAAAGTACTTCATAGAGTAAGTTTATTTTTCAAATTTGGCTGATCTGTAATGGACATTAGCTAGTCCATTTTATAGTGAAGCGAGCTTTGTATTGGTTCGCAATAACATCTGGAAGCACTGCATTGCTTTCTCATTCATTTCCCTATGGGGGAAGACCCTAATACCCTGCCACACCTGCCAGGAAAATTGGCAGATTCAAATTTGTAGCTGTATATCAAAGTTAAATTGCTTAAGGTTATACAGAGCACTTCCAAGGGCAAAGATGGCAAGTAATCAGAAATTATTTTCCCAAATTCGGAGAGAAGGAAAAATTCCAGGGGGGGAAAGAAGAACAAAATTTGGGTGACAAAGTGCTCCCAGTGAGTAGGCGGTGCTTCACCACAGAGTTTTCCATCTCTGAAAAACACCCTTGTTCTGGAGACCCAACCAGCGCATGAGGACCTGCCACAGGCTGGGCTCGGCATGTCTAAAGCTTGGGAGGTAAATGAGTGGTCAGCAAATGCCAGACACTAGAGAAGGAAAAATGCTCCATTCATTCTATATACACACTGGCCCACCGAATCCTTTTCCTATTTCCCAAGAACCACATCAAGAAAAGGACACTACACATAGAGACATTAATTTGGCATGGAGCTCCGTGCTCCATGCCAAATTAATATGCTGAAGCCCTACCTTCCAATGTGACCATATTTAGAGATAAGGCATTTAGGGAGATAAATGAGGTTAAATGAGTCTTAAGGGTAGGGCCCTCCTCATCTGACAGAACTCTCTGTCCAGCCCCCTATCTTTCTCTCTCTCTGGACACAGATGAAAGGTCAAAGGAGAGAGGCCTCACCAGAAACCAACCCTGATGGTACCCTGATCTCAGACTTCTAACTTCCAGAACTGTGAGAAAATAAATTCCTTTTTTTAAGCCCCCCAGCCTGTGTTATTTTATTACAGCAGCCTTAGCAGCATAAACAGTATTACCATAAAACATAAAAATAACACAACCTGGCTTGCTCATTGTCCATACCAGCACATTTTTCATTTCATATAGTAGAATCTACTTATTAAAAACGTTCACATGCTGGGCTGAAAGAGCTGGAGATTAATAAGATGAGATAAAACACATATTTCGCCTTGAGAATCACATGGTGTAATAGTTTTGCTGGGCCCTGCAATAGTTTTTGAACTCAAAATAAACCAAGCCCTTCCATATAATGGAATATTATTTGGCCATTAAAAAAAAAAA